>NC_143575.1:264432001-264747995 GCF_048544385.1 Mastigoproctus giganteus
TGAAGGAGACTAAGTTGGCACCTGAACTACCACAGAGAATTTTTGTACCTTACTCCCCTTCACCCCACGAGGACACCCTTTGACCGAACCTAAAAGAGTAATGGCACAAAACGTGCAACCAGGAAGAATGAAGCGAACGTTAGACTTTATTGCTTTTCTGTCTGAAATCTCGACCTCCTGTGAATAAACATTCAATAGGTCATCGAAGGGCATATAACTCTTTGGAGCCTGCCCTTCTTTCAGATGTAATATAAATCGATAGTTGTAGTCAGTCTGGAAACGTAATAAAAATATTTGAAAATTATACCGCGGATTTGAAATCGTTATGCGAGTTTTAGTAAATTAGAAATAGAAACGATCAAAATTTTCACAATGTATCAGCAAAACAATCAAAAATCGCAACAATGTAGGAGTAAAACGATAAAATTTCCAATAATGTAGATGAAAGCGTTTAAAAATTTCAACAATGTTCGCATAAAACGATTAAAATTTTCAACAATGTAAGAGTAAAATGATCAAAATTTTCAACACTGTAGGAGTAAACCGATCAAATTTTCAATAATGTATCAGCACAACAATCAAAAGATTCAACAATGTAGGAGTAAACCCATCAAAAATTTCAACAATGTAGGAGTAAACCGATCAAATTTTCAATAATGTATCAGTACAACAATCAAAAGATTCAACAATGTAGGAGTAAAACGATCAAAAATTTCAACAATGTAGGAGTAAAGCGATCAAATTTTCAATAATGTATCAGCACAACAATCAAAAATTTCAACAATGTAGGAGTAAAACTATCAAAAATTTCAACACTGTAGGAGTAAACCGATCAAATTTTCAATAATGTAGGTGCAAAACGATCAAAATTTCAAAAATGTAGGCATAAAACGATCAAAATTTGAAACAATGTAGAGATGTTTCATTTGAAACATCTTTACATTGAAAGATAAAAAAAAGTTCAACAATGCAGAAATATAAACGATCGAAAATTCCAACAATGTAGAAACGGTTAAAGTTTTGATCCTTTGTATTCTACATTGTTGGAATTTTTCAAAATTTAAATAATTAGAATTTCTAATAATTTGAAAAAAAAAATTTAATTCTAATCATGAAACATTCTAATTATAAGAAACAAATTCTAATAATTTTAATATATTTTTTTCTAAATTCAAATAATTAGAAATTTGAAAACTGCAGAATCTAAAAAGTCAACAATTATCAAAAATTTGGAAAATGAAGGAGACTAAGGAAATAAACAAATAATACTAATTAAAATTTTGAAAATATAGGAAATAAGCAATCAAAAAAATCTAATCTTTCAGAAATATAGGAAATAATTCATAATAACTGCAATATAGGAAATAAACAATCGAAATTAAATCTTTGAAAAATGTAAAATATAAACAATCGAATAATTAAAAGTTTGAAAAATGAAAAATATTAACAATTGAATAATCAAAATTTCGAAAATGATAGAATCAAATAGAGTCAAAATCAAATTCAAACAGTCAAAATTAAAACATTGAAAAATGTGCTGTAAAATATAAACAATCGAATAATCAAAATTTTGAAAAACATACATTACAAAAACAATAAAATAATCTAAAGTTTGAAAAAACTTCCACTATAAACAATGATTTATTCAAAATTTGACAAACTTACGATATAAACAATGAAATATTCAAATCTTTTAAAAATGTGGAATATAAACAATCAATCAGAACTTTTAAAAATGTAGAATGTAAACAATTGAATAATAAAAATTTTGAAAAATATACAATATACACCATAAACAATAAAATTATCAAAATTTTTAAAAATGTACACTATAAACATTGAAATAATCAAATCTTTGAAAAATGTGGAATATAAACAAACAATCAGAACTTTTAAAAATGTAGAATGCAAACAATCGAACAATCAAAATTTTGAAAAATGTAGAAAATCGAATAATCAAAATTTTGAAATATATACAATGTTCACCATAAACAATAAAATTATCAAAATTTTGTAAAACTTACACTGTAAAAAATGAAATACTGAAATGTAGTTTGAAAAATGTAGTAAAACAATCAAATAAACAAAATTTTGAAAAACATACATTTTAAACACTAATATAATCTAAAGTTTGAAAAACTTACAATATGAACAATGATTTAGTCCAAATTTTGACAAACTTACGCTATAAACAATAATATATTCAAATGCTCGAAAAATGTGGAATATGAACAATCAATGAGAATTTTGAAAAATGTAGAATATAAACAATTGAATAATAAAAATTTTGAAAAATATACAATATACACCATAAACAATAAAATTTTCAAAATTTTGAAAAATGTACACTATAAACAATGAAATAATAAAATCTTTGAAAAATATGGAATATAAACTTTTAAAAATGTACAATGCAAATAATCGAACATTCAAAATTTTCAAAAAAGAAAATCGAACAATCAAAATTTTGAAAAATGTAGAAAAACGAATAATCAAAATTTTGAAAATATACAATGGTCACCAATAAACAATAAAATAATCAAAATTTTGTAAAACTTACACTGTAAACAATGAAATAATCAAATCTTTCAAAAATGTGGAATATAAACTTTTAAAAATGCACAATCGAACAATCAAAATTTTGAAAAATGTAGAAAACGAACAATCAGAATTTTGAAAAATGTAGAAAAACGAATAATCCAAATTTTGAAAAATATACAATGTTCACCATAAACAATAAAATTATCAAAATTTTGTAAAACTTACACTGTAAACAATGAAATAATGAAATATTTGAAAAATGTAGAATATAAACAATCGAATACTCAAAATTTTGAAAAACCTACACTATAAACAATTAAATAATCCAAAATTTGTAAAACTATAATCGATGAAATAATCAAACTTTCGAAAAATGTAGAAAGACGTACAATCAATTTGAGACGATAAAAGTTAAAATGCTAAGAAATTGAAATTAAAATGCATAATTCTTCAATAATCGTTTTACTAGACCAAAAAAAAAAAAAAAGAGTTATACTTTTTGAAACGAGCTGCACAATAAGAAACCTTCATATAATTTATAAACCTTCCAGCAGAAATTTAAAAAAAAATGATCTCGTTAATTAACCCATCATTTTAACACAGTAAACGTCACAGAGTTTATAAACTTTCAAAACACTGCTGTGCTCAGCTTGAAAAGTGACAAATTTATCAGATTACAGATGACCGTTCCTATCCTTCTTCAGGTGAAATATGAAGGGGGGCCCATTCACAGCAGTTAGATCAATTAACTGATATCCATTAAGGTAAAAACATAAAAGTGATGTGAGCGCCACCTGGTAACAAGTTGGCGAACTACATATATTGTGCGGTTTAATTTTAACATTTTTTTTTGCATTCAGTACTTTGGACAGGTCAAATAATAAGGGAGGAAGAACGATAGTATCGAGTCCAGATTGACACGTGATCCGGGAAATGCGAAACCAAACTTATAACTGTTGCCCTTTTTGCCTATTACTTATACAAATTTATTATGTGGACATACTCTCCGGTTTCTCTCTCTCTCTCTCTCTCTCTCTCTTATTCTACCCTGAAGATAGGCGTTCCAGGCGTTGCCCCACTTATTAACAACCCATTTTTTTTATTTATTATTTTTTGCGGTTGACCGACACCTTGAGGGCAAAATAAGAAGACCACGGGATCTTCAAACGAAGAAATTTTCTGACGTCGCTATTTGATCACATAACTGGGAAACCATCCGAAGCATCCGTACCAGTTGCGTCTGCACAAAGGGGGCGAAACCGCGTTGAGTCAATTAGTCTAGTTAACGTGAACTGTTTATATGTGGTCATTATTGCTGGGCGATGTCGAAATGTCTGACTTTGGTCTACCTTAGGCTACGGTGGGAAACGTTCTCAATGTCTGTGTAGGTCGAGCCCCCATTTCCCTCCTCCCCCCAGCTTCTGCGGTATATAAGGGTCAGTAATCACTTCCGCTTGCGAATGACGCGCGTAAGTCGGTTAATAAACACTGGACTATGCTGAAAGGTAAGGAGAATCTTTGGAATAATCTTTGATTTATTAATTTTTTTTTTATACTTTTCCCCTAATCTAGAACGTTCCCCACCCCTTCCCCCGCTCTCAAAAATGGCGATTTCATAAATTTAAATCATTTTAAGAACAGATAACCTTGAATGACCTTTATTGGAATAAGTCCTTTCTCATTCAATCTTCATAATACTGTTTCGGAACTTATGTCCTCGTCATGTTTTGGTATATATATATGTAGTGTTTGTTTTAGTTGGATGCTTATATATCTTTCTCTTCTGTTTACAGGAGACATCTTTAACAAGATGTTTGTATTCGCTGCCTTACTCTTCGTTCATCTTTGTTGCGCACAAGAGATGAACCCGCTGGAAGAAGTACCTCTGGCTTCGGCTTTCAAACAAATAGCAGACTCTCGTCAAGGGGTGGTAGCGATGACCGTGCTTGGAGGGATGATGTATCCCATCCTACTTGCTATGGGTATAGCGTCGTTCGCTGGCCAACTGCCAAATACCTTCAGGGACTTGGCAAACCTTGTACTTCAGTTCCGACCATCCCTGGGGACTTCTTCAGCAAGCGGAGGAGGAGGAGCAGCTGCAAGTAGTGACGGAAGTGGAGCGTCCACGTTTTTCTTCAAAAGAAAAAGATCCGTGGAAAATGATCGGACTCCCGAATGGGAAAGGAAGTTGGAAAACGCACTAAAAGTCCTGAAGAGGGCGCTGGAAGAATACGAATAATCAAAAAGTACGTAAGCTCGCACAGAGTTTACGTTTCTTCATAAAAATTTTTTTCTTTTATTTTTAGTTTACAATATTTTAAAATAATTTATTCTAGTCCTAGAATCCAGTCTTGGTTTTAAGTGCTCCTTGTCCTACACTCAGTGGAAAATGTATTAGACACATCATCTTACGAACAGATTATGTCTTAGGTAACTTAGGTCAGTGCCTTATATTATCCCTTGTGTGTGTTTTTTTTAAGAACTCTTAAATTCGAAATATATATTTGTCCTACCCGTAATGCTCTCAATCCGGTAGAGGAGTTCCATCTGGCTGCAAAATGGCTGCCATTCTCCTAGGAGTCTTCTGGAGATAAGGTGCAGAATCAATATTTGTTCATGTATCTATGACAGTATCTCCCAAACACAATGATTTCACGGAGTGAATCTCTTGATCGACTGGAGCCAGAATTCGTCTTACCGGATGATCAATTTTCAGTGTTCTTTAATCCACCAAGGGAATATATCTTTTATTACATGCAGTGGTGCATGGTGTATTCTCTGCATATGCATTTCCATGTCTAGCTGTTATATGGGCCAACGTGGCCAGTTAATATTTTGTCCACTGAGTGTATGAAGTCCTATCTCTTATTGTAACTCCTGAATACCATGGAATTTCTAGCAATGGAAGTGGTCTGCACGAAAAATTACTGTTCATACGATGGTATTGTCAGCAGGAATGCCATCTATTGTGAAAAGAAAAATGTTACTCCCAATGGTATTTGATGATTTTATGGATTCGGTATGAATCTACAGTAGTTGGTATTTATATAAAATAGAACCTGTGATTGCGCATTCTGGAACTCTATTATTCAGGCTGGGTCATTGATGCACAGTTTCAAAGCAGTACTCCCAAGTTCCATTAAGGTTACACGAACGAGGTGGGGTCTCTGATGGACAGGTGGGTTCACTGATGCACTTTCACTGAAGTATTCCCAAGTTCCATTAAGGTTACGTGAACGACTCAATCAACTGATTATTATTTCTATGGTAAGCGAAGATATTTCTTTTAATGTAAATCAATCTAACAGGAAACAGGAAGTAGATCGATTATCCATCCTGTATCGTGTAAAAAGTTAAAGATATATGCAGTGTCTTGATTTAAGAAGTCTGTCTTAAATGTCTACAATGTCCTATCTTCACAATAAAAGCATGTTTTCTTATAGCACTTTGTTCGTTTGTCAGAGTACATCAGACCGATCACGTCAAGCACATAAACCGAAATGTTTACTCAACCCCCTTACAACTATCCGAGTCATAAATTTGACGAATGACCTAACTAGTCAATACCCCCGAAGGGAACATTCTTCGAACAAGTTTAGACTCTCCGAAATATGAAGATAAAATATCGATATCAGAAGCAGTTGGAACTTCGCCAGTCGATCTACAGAATTGCAGTTTTATGCCCATAAAGATGAAAAAAAGGGGTCTGTGAGTAATTCTCAGGATTCTTGAAGAGGCATCGAGACATCCCCGCCTAAGGAAATTAAAGAACGTAAGTGTTGCAATTCGAATATTTTATTTCAATGCGGAAACATGTTTTCCAGATATTTCGTTCTTTTATTAAATTAATTAACCACCCACGATCAACTTCTGCAAAGTCCCACCATCTGTTGGAGCTATAGAAGTGTGCATCATATGTAGCAGTAGTCATTTGTATAATCTCAGATAGGATTACTTTGATATAGCCTTTCTTCACCTTTTTTTTTCCTTTTGTACAGTGATTTAAAATGGATTGGAAGGTGAAAACTGCCATCATTAGTTTCTTGATCGCCATCTGTCGGTGTTACTCAATGAAGATGGTTCTTCCTACAGATCTGCATTCAGACTCTGAATCAAGTCCCAACAAGGTTCAATCAAGACTAGGTTATCCACCTGCATCGACAGTCCTTGGGGGCCTAGCATTTCCTGTATTATTAGCGATGACTTTTAGTGAAGTCATACAAAGAGTATCCAGGATATTCAACAGAAGGCCATCAGCTGGTGGAACTCGAATCCCTCTCATACGTAGCCATGCTCATATAGATCCCACAGAATACGATAAGATGAATACTGTCGGAAAAATTCTGAAGAGGGCGCATGAGCTCTTTGAGTGAATCTTCTGAATCTTTGATGTTCCCATAAACCATTTTCTGGATGTATTTTTGATTGTATAATAGAAAATAATTGATTACTTTGAAATATTTATACTTTTTATATTAAAATTATTAAAAACTTTAAAAAGGCGTTGTTCATTTTTAAATTCTCCTGAACTGGATGTATATAAAGAATAAATTATGCTATTAAATTAATAATTAGGATTATAACGCCACTCGTCGGTGATTTTATGTACTAATCCATAAGCAGTTTAACATTTAAAAATATGGAATATTCAAGCTGTGATAAGTTTTATTATTCTGTATTCTGAATGCAATTAAGAGATTATTATTTTGGAAACTAATATACATTGTACTGTATTATTAGTAATTAATAATTACATAATTAATACAAAGAGAACAATACAATTTTATTAATTTTCCAATACTTGTTAAAGATATCTAATCGGTTAAAAAAAAATTTAAAAATTTCAAGAACCAGTAAATAAAATGAGAGGTACCACCAACAAACTGGTTTGGGGATTCAAGTATCCATGCAGGTGCTAGAGAGGCAGGTATAGGTACAGTGCAAAGCAAACCATGTGACCTGAAGCTGGTGGTGGATTAATGCAAGTCAATATGTACCTCTAGAAACGGGACAACATCTTTGGTCCCAAAGATGTGGTCCCTTTGGGTCCACACGGGACCCAAAGGGATCAAATTGTTAAGCGTTCCCTTTTTTACAACTCGGGTGGCGCTCTGAGTTGTAACAAAGTCGATGGCGCTACACCTGAAAGGTTAGAACTCACTAAATCATGGGTGTCTAAATATAACTGACTGAATCATGGGGGAGTCCACTCTTTTTGAAAGTCATACCAATACTTACTCTCGTGGGTAGCACAGTTGGTGCAAAAGACTTCAGTTCCAGTTCAGTTGATGACGTGACGAATTTTTATGGTCCCTTTTTACAAAATGGCTGAGTTAGTCTGTCTCGGCGAGGATAGCATGGTTTTCATCCATCAAAGAGAAAATTGACCACAGAACATGCAATTCACAGACAATATACACGGAGCAATATGGCCTTAGTCGCTGATGCTCCTAAAACCCTACAACAACAACAACAACAAACCCATACTTGTGTATCACAATGACTCAATAACAGTTCACATCCAAACAATATACGTTTAATTTACGAAGGATACGTTTGGAAACTCGATGATTGCTGAACGTTTTTACACTGGTACTGTGTTCAAAAAAAGAGTTCCATGATCAATATACACTATATTTCCAAAAGCATCTGAATACCCTTTAGATTTGGGAAAAATTAATCATACCCACCTTCCGCGTGTCAGGACTGGATAAAGGATTATAGATATTTTGTATAAAAGGATTATAGAAATTCCTTTAAAAGAAATGCAAGGTTAATCTTAATAGTTTTGAATGTTTTTGAATGAAAGATCGATTGTAACAGATATAAACTGCTAAGAAAATGAAATACCACAGAGATTGCTCCGTTAATTAAAATTAGTATAAGTACATTTATTTATTAATTCGCTTCTATATTATAGACGGTTCCAGTCCATCAGACAAACGTGCCCTAAAAATATGGAGATATCCATTCGTGGTAAAAGCCAATTAAACTTGTGGGATCTCGTAGGTTGCACAGTTGGTAGAATCATCGTCCTTCCACGCCGGGTGGAAAAGACTAGAGTTCGAGTCCCGTCGATGATGGGAGAAATTTTAATGGTATTTTTGACAATGGTTGAGTTAGTGGGTCTTAGGCGAAGGTAGTATGGTTTTTTCTCCCAGAAACTCGGGTTTTTTGGCCAGCAAATAGCGAATCCACCACAGAATTTACTGACAATATACACAGAGCAATATAGCCTTAGTCGCTGATATTTTGATATTTGCTACAACCATACAATAACAACAGACTTGTGGTAATCGTGTATTAGAGTACAGTGTCATGGTAAGTTATTTGTGTTATAATTGGCTTCTTAAACTACAGATTTTAACCCATAAGCACTGTAAACCTCTGGTTCCTGTACGTGATATAAGAGCTCGATGATTTCACGATGATTCCAACCCTGGACCAACCCAATGATAAAATAACCTTAGAAGAAAGTTTAAATTCACTAAGGTTTGTTAAAAAGCAAAGCCAATTTACACCAGTCCATTATTTGAGTATCCTAGATCTATTAATCTGACTGTAGTAGTAGGGTTTTATTGTCATCAGCGACTAAGGCCATATTGCCCCGTGTATATTGTCTGTAAATTGCGTATGTTCCGGAGTCGAATTTCTATTTTGTTGGAAGAAAAACCCGAGTTTCCGGAAGAAAAAACTATGCTACCCTCGCCTGAGTTGAATTCACCTAATGTTTATAACTGTAGTCCGTTTATTAAATTGCCCATTAACAATCAATTTGCAAAAACATGAAAAGAGAAAAACTTTCAAAGGAATTATCATTTTATTAATCTTCAGTTGTTTAAAACTAAAAGACTTTAAAATAGGACAAGTTGTATCCCTTGCTGAATGAGAGGCCTTACATTTTCTTGTCTTTATTATCGTTTCTAAACTTACGTTCTTGAAAAGAGCGTTCTTTACCTGCACAGCATGTACTTATGACTGTCCAATACAGCGATGTTTGCCAATATTAAAGAGCTGAGAACGGAAACCCATGGTTACAAGATAAAATCTAAAATTATAGCTTTCATCTTCCAGATGAAAATATGTTTTAGTTTTTCTAACAAACTCCTTGTCTCTATAGAGATTTATAAGACTCAGTTAAATCAGCTACCGTGCCCATCTACAGTGATCGCGAGCCAGAATTGACATCCCGAAAATTTTTGTTAATACCATAATGAGAAAAATTCATACTAAATACCTCCTGGAGTAACCCATTCCCAGTAGTTTCCAAATCTACTTAATACAATTTACAGATAATTGAACTTCTTATTTGGATTCAGTGGACAAGACCAAGAGGCTGGTAGCTTTTGTTCTTCAAGAACTGAAATGAGAGCTCTTTTTACTTCAGATAGTTTCACTGTATTCCCCTCTTTAACGATAATTGTGTTTGAACTGTTCTTGTCAGACTCATACACCAGCCAAAAAGTTTAGAATCGCAGCATACATCAATGGATCTGGTTTCCCATAAATTTTGTGAAGATCGACAGACTTAACGGACTAGGTGATCCCATAATAGCTCTATTGTGTTTAAGGTTCGTCTTAATTTGCAATTCGTCCTCCTGCTTTTTACTTTCTAGGAAGTCTTATTGTAATATAAAATTTCATCCACAAAGTCGAAGTCCAGAGGACATTGCATCATGTTCAAGAATGTTTTTATAGCCTTAAAATTTCTTCAATTCTTACGATGTCACCGACTGCAATAAAATCAACGTGGCACCATTTTTTCTTAATTTGATTGTCTCGCATAAACTGTACGCTTGGTTCCAAAAATTTCAAATTTGGATCCACCAATCCACAGTACGTTTTTCCACTGTTCAGTTGCCCAATGCTGGTGACTCTTTGCCTAAGCTAACCATTTCTTTCGATTTTCCGTTTTTAATAAGAGTTTTTGGACCTCTATACGTCCATGAAATCCTGCTTGTTAAGACAAAGTTTTACAGTGGATAGTGGAGAGTAGGTGTGTTTTTCTGTTCCTACCAAACTCAGATCGGATTTCAGGTTCAGTAATTGGCCAATTACGTTTAGAAAACAGTGTTATGGTCTTATCTTGTGGTTCCGTTCTTACGCGCTGTCGTCCTCATTGTAGTTTGTCCTTTAACCTGCCAATCTCCTTGAATCGTCGAATGGTACTTTGTACTCCTTTAAATGAAACACTTAGATTTTTGCCAATACTTCTCATGGAATAACTTTCTTTATACAGAGTTCTAATAGCACTTCTTCTTTCAACACTCAGTTCCTTATTTCTTGAAATATTTATCACGAAACACACAAAACTTACACCACTCTTTCTGAATGAGGGATGTTCGATTTCATAAATTACATCTCTTACTCTTCAATTTATATTATTGAAAAGCACCCTAGAATCATCTACAATCTTCTATAACATTAAAAAAATACTCCCACTTGCTAGAATATTCTAGAATCATGTACAATGTTCTACAATATTCAGAACGGGAATGTACCTACAGCCTATCAAAGATTAACTCCTTTCACTAATTCACTTTTATTAAATTTATCCGTAACCATAAATGGGCGTATTCTTCACTATTAGTAAAAAAAATCTTAAGGAGTCATTTTACTTATCTCTCCCTTATTCGTGAAGACATCGTCCTGACCAATTCTATTTAAATATCCCAACCCTTTTGGAGAAACCCCATGGAAGTTAAAATTCTTTCTAAGGATTAAATGTCTCCTTAAATTTTTCTTGGAAAACCTGTTTTGAATTTGAAGACGTGATTTATAACTCCAATCGCCTTATAGACTCATCTTCAAAAATTGATATAAGCAGCGTAAGCCCTAGGCTTCCTTGCACCATGTGTCCATTGCTAATTTGTAAACCAGATTTCAGGGTCTCTATAATTTTCCCAGAGAAGGCGCTCTTTGATGTTTGTTAAAAGTAAAAACTTAGGTGGCGCTACCGCAGCTATATTTAATGTTACTCAATTGAAGTCCAGATGGTCCAGTAATAGGGTTATAATTGTAGGATGATAATGAAGAAGCCAATATGGCTTCCATATGTTGTTCAATTCACACAAGTATAACTCCATTAAAATTAAACCCTATTGTTGTGCCGTCCCTGAGTAAGGCCCTGAGTTGGCTTATATACTATGTATTGTATCGTTATACTTTTTGTAGCGAATTATTTTTAAAAATAACTTTTAAAATGCCGTCCATTCATAAATATGATGATCAGATTTAAAATATAGTTATTAATTATATTATTGCAATTAAACTGATATTCACTTTTATTTTTGCCATTTTTTTAATTATGATTATAAATTGACAAGTTTGGGCTGTCTCTGTACCATCTGTCGTTTGATTTTGTACCAAGGCAACTAGAGACGTAAGAAGAAATTGTGTTGTGTCTCTAAGTTGCCAGTTTGTTGGATGAAAAACCTGATTTTCCTTGATATTTAGAAAAAAAAAAAAAACTAGACAACTTTCCCAAGACCTATAACTCGGCCCTATTTGTCCCCCACATTGGTCCCCCCCCAGAAGAGAACGCTAGTACTGATTCACTGTATAATCTAAATTCCTTCAATTCTGATGGTGTCCCCACTACAGAAAAAATAGTAGCAACCCCAGATCGTGATAAACCATGACCGTGTTTAACTGTAGGCACTTAACAATGAGGCACAACTTTTTCTTCAGTTGATCGTCTCACATAAATTGTACGCCTGGTTCCAAAAATTTAAAATTTGAATCCATCCGTTCAGTGTTTTCCCACTCTTCAGTTGCCCAATGTTGGTGGGCAACTGAAGAGTGGATTCATTTGAATAATTATGAATAAATATATTTATGTTATGTTCGTAAATTATTGGTATTAGTTGTGGTAAATAACGCAAGTCTGTCCAGTTCTTCCATGAATTTGTTCAACTATCCAATTCCAGAAAAACAGATGGAAGTCAATGTTAAACATCAATTGCCAGTCAGCCCATCTGCTTAATTTTTCTATAACTTCTTGCAGTAGCTTCATCACCATCATACCTTCATCACTATCATTAATAAATATAGAAAAGAACAATGAGCCTAGCACCCTGGGGGACTCCATTAATAACATTAGTCTACAAAGAGCAGTGTCCATTAAAAACGACTCTCTGTCTTCTCCCACTCAACCATCCCTTTATCCATAGCAGTATCTTGCTCATAATGCCCCAATGTTTATAAAATTGAAACACCAGACTTTTCTTGATGGAAAAAACCACGGTTCCAACTTAACATGGTCAGATGTGGGAAATAAATATATAAATAAATAATAATAAATAAAAAGTAATGATTCTTCTGGTCTAAAAGTAAAATATCTCAAAAAGCATTGTATTTATGTTCTGCTTTACATTTTATGTTTATAATTCTTAAATATATAAGAAAGACTGATCCATATTTTGATACGTTCATAGAAGATTTGGCCATTTATGTCATTCTAATATTTAAGCTAAGCGCCATCTAGTGTACGCATTGTGAGAAACTCATAAATAACAGCTTAAAAAATTAATTTTTCTTCAAGAAATACTCTCAAAATAATGCAAAATTAATTTATTAATAAAAAAAATATTACACTTACATCTACACACTTTTACCATCCAATATACAAGTCAATATATTAATTTAATCGCAAACAGAATTGCTGCAAATATATTAAAATCGAACTTCCAGCAATCATTTTAATAAACCTTATTTCCAAAATTGTTTATAAAAAAAAAATACACATTTATTAAAATTGGACCATAATTTATTAATTATGAAAAAAAATATATAAATGACATAAATAGAAGAATTAGAAAAATTACAAATATTTTTTTAAAATGTAAAATCTTTTGAAAGAACAAAAAATTAATTTTAAAATAATAATATATTTTTTTTTTACTTCAGACACTAAATTTGTATTAATTTAAAAATTTTAATAAATAAATTTAGTACAATATTAGAGAAATATCGATCTTTCTAAACGACATCAGTACACTGACACTACCAACGAATTACAATTATATATTGACCTTAATTGACCTTCACAAAATACATCACAATATACGTGAACACTTTCTGTTGATCACTTTGTGCCACATTAAATATGCCCATCAGCTGAATAGGTAAAAGAATAATAAATTACTACACTGTCTTGTAAAAAATAAATGGGTTAAGATTTAATTAGTTCTTGACCAAAAAAATCTACCTATTGCGTGATTTAGGACTATTCTGAGGGCAATTATTGGATGTAAAAATCTCAACAAAGACCCGCTTTGTAGTTGACAAGATGTTGGAAAATGTTACGTTGCTATAGCAACAAGCATCTCTCACTATGACGCGCGCTTAGATGATAATGATGACGTAACAGCAAACAGACTGTACACAGTTTATAAAACATGATAAAACTGTAAAGTTTGAGTTTTTTTTTTTTCTTTTTTTTTTCCTTGAGTGTCTTCGCTTGTTTCAGCGGGAACAACGACGCCACGGACGCTGCTAGGCAACGATCGCTCAAGGTGATTCGCCTTTGTCTGTACATTCGATTTCCGTTCTTTCTTTCTTTCTTTCTTTCTCTTTTTTTTTTTTTTTTTTTTTGTAAACGCTTGAGGGGAAATTTTACGGCCGGATTATGACACCAAGTTGAACGCTACATAATGATCTGGAAGAAACAAAATATAAACAAATCATTCGTGCGAAGAATGCATGCTCAAAAGTTTCATAAAGTTTACATTTAGTGAGTTAAAAACAAGTAAGTCTTCATCTTCAAAAGAATTTTTTTTTTTAATTTTTCAAACCTATTATGTTCTTAAATATGGCTTTCTTATAAAGCATAATTTATTTTCAATTTATTATCTAATTTTTTTACTAGATTTGCTAAAGAAGTGGTTAACTTTAGCAATATTTCTAAGCAAATCATTAATCAATCTACGCTGGCGCCATCTATTGACATAACTTTAAATACGTTTATATATTAATAATAAGATCAAAGATATAATTCATTTATGGAAATTTTTCTAATTGCACATCAATAAGTTTTTTTTTTTATTATTATTAAAAAGGGGGTAAGGGAACAGGGTGAGGAGGGGTTTAGCTTCTAAAAGCCCAGCTTTAATGATACTTCATATCATGATCAATAGCCTATTTGAATTGCAGAATTATACTATGATCTTCAACGTTTGTCCACTTCCTCCTTGAATCTATTTATGCTATCAACTTCCACAACAGATGGAAGTTTGTTCCAACCATCCACTACACGTTGGCCAAAGGCAAATTTCCACACATCTATTCTGCAACCTCAGTTTGAAATTCTACTCCCTTTAGTGCGTAATCTGAGCAAGAGGAAGAATCCCATCAGCATTGAGCTTGCTCAAACAATTCAGGAACTTATACACCTCAATCAGATCAGCTGGCAAATGCCTATTTTGCAGAATTTAAGGCTTTCTTCGTAAGAGCACCCCTTTGTTCCCCTCACCAATCTCATTGCCCTTCTCTGTACTCGTTCCAGCAGCCCTACATCCTTCCTAAAATGAGGCCTCCAGAGTTGTATGCAATACTCAAGGTGTGGCCCTGCTTGCAAAGCTCCTGTATATCACCGACAAGGCCCTATGAGCTGCTCTGGCAGCCTGTTTGTACTGCTGTGAAAACTTCATATCTGACTGTTATGTTGACGTTCTTCAGTAGAGGTTAGCCAGATAAGGCCCTTAGTGAAGTACAGCAGGTGAAATGCATTCGGTCCCAGACTAAAAAGATCCTCAAAGAGCATCGCTAAAAATACCCCCAAAGAGCAAACAGCATCAGAAACAAAATAAAATAAACAATTTACGAGCGTCAAACACAAAAACACCACCTACCATTTCATCCACTTGCCTAACTTCAACACCAGGTGTCAGTACTTATTCTCAACTGTCTCTAATGCCTTCGCAACTTTATCCAAAATGTCCACAACGCCATCTACGAAAGCTGGACTGATTTTAGGGAAATCTAACTTCCTGCCCTCTCTGAAGAATAGAGCTCCCCCCAGTAGAGGTAACACCAGGGCTCCAAGACTAACAGCTAGAATGATAGGCATAACCGCAGACGCCATATTAGCAAAACTTCCCAAATTTAGAAGGCTCGCGAGTCCAGTACCGGCCTGCCTCGTGGTAGCAGTTTTCTCAGGAGCCGCTCCCAAGCTGACAATAATCCAACTGAAAGCCAGTAAGGTGGCCAAAGCTTTCCTAGATGCCATTATCTGAAATAATAACAGATTTTTAATATAAATAAATCAGTCCTAAAAATATAAATTAATTTAATTATTAAACATAAAAATACATGTCAAATATTACTGTGAGTAACTTGATATGTTCTGATTTATTTTTCTACTATTAATAACTGCTGCTGTAGCTGAATAGTCAAAGGCAAGCCAGTAGTACACGCATTTCAGTTGACCACTGTTCCAGCCAAAGTGGCTATTAAGTTAAATTGTTCTTATATATTAGCAAAACGATTATATAAACGATTAAATAAATTCTATTTAATTTATAAATAGAATTTATTTATTATATATAAATAAATTATTATTACTAAGTAATCCATAAATTACTCATTTATATAAGTTGCTATATAAGTTACAGATTGCTTATTTGATTTTTTAAAAATAACTAAATTAATAAATTAATCAGCATTTATGGACATCTAATATTTTGTAACTTCTTATAGATTTCTAAAGAATTAACTAGCTTCGCTTTATTAATTAAGATATAAATACGATCAATTATAGTATTATTATTAAATGGGACCCAAATATAATAATAATTAATTCGGATCTCGATTAATAAAAGCAATTATACCTTTTCAATTATCTCATTAATGAATTATCATGATTCCAAAATCAAAACTGACTCTGAACCAAATAATTAATTTGTGCATTAATTTAAATTAATAAATTCAAATTAATAAACATTTAACGCTTTTTAAAAAAAAATTCCCAATTATAAAAAAAATAATAATAAATAAATAAATAAAACTTTCAAATCCATCCTGAACAGCTAGAAATCACACGTTGCCTAGGAAACATACATCATAGCAACGGAACAAACCATATTAAAATTTCAAGGGGGGCGAAGCAGCTGGAATGAGGAGTAACTCGATTAACAATATTCCACTAATCAGTACTTGAATTGGTAAATCAAATCCATACCATCTACATCAAAAAAGTACGCTGCACTTACCTGTATGCAAACAGTTATTACCTGCAAAGAACGAAGAGGTAACTACACGTCTAAAAACGAAACGCTCAACTAAAGCTATTTATATATAGATGTGTTTATCGGCCACGCCAGCCACTTAGGGGTCAGCAGTTACGTCATGCGACCCACAGTAGTATCCACCACTGAAAAACGTTGGCAGGTGTTAATCCCCCCTCCCCCCTCCTCTTTTCCTTCCGGCGTATCTTTTCCCTGTTTCTTTACATTCCTCTCTCTCTCTCTCCAAGTAAACCAACTCAAACTGGTCTCTCCAATTGCCTCCGGGTCAGGTGTTTGAAGCGATGTTGTGTAGGTAAACATATGAGGTGTCTTCTCAAAAGGGCGGAAGGGAACGAAAGTTGGGGGAAGGCGAAATTGTACGCTATATAGGTCGGATCCTCCTGAGATAAGGATGTTACCTAAGAAAGGTGTCTTCATGGAATCCGAGGTCAGGGTGATTTGACAGCGGAAGTTTGGGAACAAAATATTAGTTTGCGGTTCAGTTGGCGGAAAAATTGTTGCCTTTGGACACTTTGCATTCTACCTTCCCCAGCACACACGCACGCACACACCCTTCTGTTTTCAACCGAAATTCCTCATGCTTTTTTCTAACTTTAGGCGAAACACGTTTTTCACATTCCAATTAACCCACGTCCACTTTAAGTCTCTGAAGGCATAATAAAATACTAAAGAAATAAATATAAACAGTAAAAGAAAAAGAATCTCACTTTTCTTTGAAATTTAGGTAAAATATTATTAGTATATTTTATCTTTGAGAAAGAATACTCTACTGTGGACCGGAACCATGAATAATTAAACGAACTTAATGTATGACGTAAAAATGGTAGGAACATGAATAAGAATTAGTGCTTTATATTCGCATAATGATCTGGTAGGAACATGGATACGAAATATTAAATTAAAAATATTGGTCAGAACCTGGATATGAAATAGTATTGATTTTTTTTGGAGATGTTTAAAAAATAAATACAGTATTTCGTACTGCGATGGTTATTATTTAACTAAATAAGATGTTTTAAAATTTATTTATTGTATGTATATTTATATACTGTAAGAATTATTTTATTTATTGTATTGCATTTTATTGCAATAGGGTTTTATGAGTATCAGCCACTGAGACCATATTGCTCCGTGTATATTCTGTAAATTGCGTGTGTTCTGAGGTCGATTTTCACTTTGCTGGATGAAAAACCCAAGTTCCCGGGACAAACAAACCATGATACCCTCATGTTTGACCGACTAACTCAGCTACGTTGTGAAAAAAGACCCATGAAAAATACCCATAAGACCAATTACAATGGATCACATAGCTCGCATTCGAAGGGGTGGCCATGATTCAGTGATCACTGAGTGCATATATATATATATATAACCCTGCATGGGTTGAAGGAGATGGGGAGAAAGGGGATGCGGGAAACTTTGATCTGGTGACTAAACGTGGATTTCACCACTTTAAGCCTCCAATAAGCAAAGTGGTAATATTTCACCGGTTGATGAGAAGGGGAAGATGCCAGAAACTTGCTGGATTTGAAATGAATTTGCTTAATTTTATGAATTACCACTTGAAATTACTTACAGATAATTATATCATAATTAGCAACGTGTCCCCGTTATTGTTATATAATTTACTATATTTTTCACATCATCATTATTATTATTAGTTGTAGTAGTAGTAATGGCAAATTGTGCAAGAAAGCAAGCTTATATAGCACCAGCAAAAAAAAAATTAACACACTTCACCCTTCCATACCCTCCAAGAATATACTTTCCAAGAATTTGTCTATCCACCTTGAATTTATTCAACCCACCCACTACCACAACAACCATCCTGCAACCATCCTTCCTCAACTTGAATTTATGCCTCCTCATATGTGTAGTTTCAGCAAGTGGAAGAATACCATTAACATTCAGCTTACTCAATCCATTCAAGGTTTTAAACACCTCGATCAGATCTCTCCGCAGGTGCCTAGTCTGGAGACGCTGCAATTTGAAGAACTAAAGCCGTTCTAGGATTTCATTATTATTGAAAATCAGAAACAAGGGCCCCCTAGCACAGAACTATAAAGAATCCCACTGGAGATGGTCCAGAGTTCTGCCCATTTATAACTACTCTTTGTTCCCTATCAGCTAACCATCTCCTTATCCACTGGAGCAACCTGTTTCAATTCCACCATGGCTCCAACTTAGGCATAATATATTCATGTGAAACTGTATTACACCCTTTCTGAAAACCAATCTAATTATAAGGGATTTTTTCCTTCCAGTTCCTTCGTGACTACCACATAATTTCTTTCCAGACAAAATGTTCCCTTAACAAAACTATGTCGCGGTTTTGTCAGTGTTTCTCAATCACAGATTCAACAATTTGTGTGTGTGTACGCATGCACACATTTGAAGAGTTCTTGTTCTAAGCACTGTTCCAAACACTGCTTCATATATTAAAGAATCATGTCAAGATGACTGCCTCAGTAATCTCCATCCTTCGCAATCTCCTTAAGGAAAGGATACTTAGAATATCTCATAGTCACTACCACACTATGACAACGGTAAGAAGAGGAGTACCAAAAGTCGGGGTGTTAACTACCACGCTCTTTGCACTCATCTTAGAACTATTTCTAGCGAAGATTACAAACTTCAGCTCTTACGCTAATGACTTTAAGTTGTTTATCATCTCTGATCACATTAAAACCGTTCAGGAAATAAATTAAAATATAAAATATGAAGCGCAAATTAATCAACTTGTTGAGTACTCAGATATGACACGGCTCCAACAAAATCAGAAAAAGTCCTCCCAAATACCTATCACCAAGAAACGGTAAAAAAAAAAAAAAAAAAAAAAAAGTTATTCAAGCTCTAATAAATGGCAATAAAGTCACAAAGGTTTCATCCCACACCGATCTTGGTCTCATCTGGGACGAAAACTTTACTTTACAGAACCATTTGATATACACAAAACCAAAACATATGCAGCCTACTGGAGCTTGTTGTTTATCAAAATAACGTCCCTCATATGCAAATATATTGAAAGGTGTCTCACGGCCATTGCTGTATACGCGTCTGAGTTATGGTCCTCAGCCCCATCAAGTATTGTAAAAAAATTCCTGACAATTGAATATTGGGTTCTGAGGTGGTTGAACAAGAAACCCGTTCACTTAGATCCCGTTCAGAATTAGATCTATTCCACATGCAAACATGAACAAGACACCATGGAAAGTCAGAATTCTGGAAAAGAATCTCATCACTTTTGACAAACTATTAACTAATAGGATTGATTTCCCCAAATTGGAATAAATCATTTTAGCCTCAACTACCTATCCAAGAGAACGACATTAACATTGCAGGTCACTTCTTACCAATCTTGTTTGCCCGAGAGATATATTTCCACCAAACATTGTGGAACATTTCGACAATCTTCAAATTTACCCAAAAAAACTATTGGATGGAAAGAAATAGAGGAAGAATATCCTGGAAGACTTGCATCGAAGCATCGACCTCCAGTGAATCCTGACTAATGCGATCAAATCACTCCATCTACCAGTCCATCACATGCCATCTAGAGACGCATAAAATTAGGAACCTCTGTATTTCAAGACTTTGGCTGGGTTTTTTTTTAATAGTTTGTTTTTAAGAGATTGTAAAATGAATTAATATTGTAAACTTCATTAATTAGGCCAATGTGTCAAAGGAAAGGGAAGCCCATGTTGGGGGAAAGAAACTTAAATAAAAAGTAGTAAACTATAGAAGAATACTTAGTCTAAGAGGAGTAAGAACTTACCTGATCCTTACTGAAGAATCAGATCACATCATAGGGATTACAGTACAGGAACCATTGGTTGGTTGGTAGTAATGTTGTAATAGGGTTCTAGGAGCATCAGCGACTAAGACCATATTGCTCTGTGTATACTGTCTGTAAATTGTGTGTGTTCAATTGTGTGTGCTCAGGCGAGGGCATTGTTCAAAAAAAACAATACCCTCGCCTGAGACCGGCTAACTCTGCCACGTTGTGGGAAAAACCCATAAAAATTCTTCACGTCATCGATGGGACTCCAAATTAGATCTTTTCCACCCAATGTGGATAGGGCAGCGATTCTACCAACTGTCTATCCACGAGGGCTGGTTGGTAGTAATGATCATGCAATCGTTAATTGGGAGATGAAGAAAAACGTTACAGAAGTTAAACGCACAGCAGGGTTTTAATTTCAGGAAAGGTGAATGTCACAATTTAAGAAGTTACGTGGTATCTATCAATCGGACAGATTGCAGAGCTAGAGTGGATACAATAGAACACATATATACCACTGAGAAAATACAGCACCAACGAGAATGTCGAGTTGGATGAATACGAGCTGGCCAGTCCAACAAAGCTAGAAAGATAGCATGAAAAAAGTTACAGTGCATCGAAAAGTACTGAAGCCCATAACAGTTAAAAGTGGATCTGTAATAGTACCACAATCTGCTCTGGCAGCACAATGGTTATAATGTGTTCAAAGGCTGTATGAGAATTGTAGTTGTAGTAATTGGGTTTTAGGATCATTAACGACTAAGGCCATATTGCACTAAGGCCGCTTGACCCTTTCTTGTCTGTAAGCTTTTTAAATGTCTTACATAGCAGTCTCTCGGGCTTTCCAATTATTTTTTAAGGCATTACCTGAAAAATTTAAAAGTGTACTTAAAAAATGTAGAGCTTGAAGTAAACCTATATACGCTGAAAGGACAGAATTCATGGGACATCTGGTTCCTGGGTAACGCGACGCTGTCACCAAGGAACTGTTCAGGCAGGTGGACAGTCTGTAATGGTCTGGGATGTGTTCAACTGGCATACATTGGGACCTCTAGTACGTCTAGACGTATCTCTGAACGGACCAAGTTACGTGACCATCCTTGCAGACCATCTGCGTCTCATCATGGTCATCGTGCACCCACAGGGCAATGGGCTCTTCCAGCAGGACAATGCGCCTCCCCACAGGGCCGTGGTCACTAGAACATGGTTCGAAGAGCATTACGCAAATATTACCACCATGGAATGGCTTCATCATTCACCGGAAATGAACCCCCTGGAGTATCTTTGGGATGCTGTGGAAAGGTCCGTTCGACCTTTGGATCCTCTGCCCAGGAATGCACGGAATTATGGACAGCGGTGCAGCAAGCACGGATGGAAATACCTGTTGAACGCTTTCGTGAAATAGTGGACTCAATGCCTTGCCGTGTGACCGCTCTTATCTGGGTGAAAGGTGGGCCTACCCGTTACTAGGTAGTATCTCATGATTTCTGTCCACTCAGTGTATGTACATATAATGTATGGTTCCTGAAGATAGAAGAATGGTCAAGTATGGATCTAAACTCTTTCAGACCCGTAATCGAATCTATACCACAACGTGTACAGACTGGAAATTGGGCAAAAGTTGGCGGTACCAGATATTGCATAAAAGTTATTCATATGCTCCAGAAGCACTGATGCAATAGCAAATAATTACGTAATATGCAAACTGTTCGTTATATAAATATGTGGCCAAGTTAGTCGGTCTCGGGAAGCTGGGAAATGATTTAAATGCTTTTTATTTTACTGAAAATTTGAGTTTTGTTCTCAGCGAAATTGTTAAATCCATAAAAGTTCCTCGGGTCATGGACAGGATTCAAATCACGACCTTTTTCATCCGGTGAGAAATTCCAGTCTACTGGAAGAGAGACCAGAACTTCTGAATCTTAAAGGATTAGATGAAATAGGAAACGTCATTATAAGATTTAGCCTTAAAAATATCTCATGACAAACAGTTACAACTTTATAAAAGATGTTTAATATTACTATGGTAATCAAAAAAATTGAAGTTCAAATATCTTTCTTCTTTTAAATAAAGGAATATGCAAATGAACTAGCTGGATTGGAAATCCCTTAAATTGTCCAGTGGGAAGTTTGGTCAATAAATTCATTAGTATACAAAAAAAAATCCTTAATGTTTTTAGAACTCTTTCAATCTTGTTCCAAGTAAAGAATCGTGTTGTTAAGGTCTCTTATCCCATACCAATTCACAAAACTATGCCTTGGAGAATAGAAGAAAACGCCATGTAGAGGATCGTGTTGTTAAGAACTCATAGCGTTAATAAGGTGTGGAGCATGTTTTCGTGGCCATATCTGGTCCCTTGATCCCACTGGATGGCACAGTGAGAGCATGCCTGAAGACCGTTATGGACCAGGTACATCCGGCAATGTTGTTAGTTTATTTTTGTAAACCTGGACGCTTTCAAGATGAAAATGTGGACATCACCAGGCCAAATGTGCGAAAGAATGGCTTCAGGAGCATAATGATGATTCCAAGCAACTGCCTTTGTTAATCCTATTCCCCTTTGACCCCAATACCATTGCGCATCTGTGAAACTGGAAAAGCGTGTTCGTTAACATAATCCTCTGTCCATCTTACTCCAGAACTGAGGACAGTTCTTACAAACGTGGGCCAATGTTTCTCATGTTACCTTTCACTATCACGGTGGCCCCTGTTGGAGCAGTGATTCGAGCCAACAGCTGTCCAACACGTTTTGAGCTGGTGATACTAGTAAAGTGACCTTATGTTAAGTCCATCAATTTGTCCAATTATTTCAAAAAGGACCGTAATATTTCTCTGAATGAGCAGTTGGTTCAAAGGAGTAGTTTTCACTTCATTAGCAGATCTCTACATCAACAAGAACTGGATCCTGGCTGCATAGTACGAAGATAATATCCTTGCTGCCCATGGTCCTTCCCTATGCTAATGTAGGCAAAGAATTCGTTCTGATGTGCGACAATGCTTAATGCCATAAGACACAGCTGGTGAACTTTGGGTTATTGAGTCCAGTTAAATTCCCATGAGGACGATATCCTCATCTTTCATATTGGCCGCCTGCAGTTCTTGACTGAATTCCATCGAGAGAATAGTAAGACCTATTTCAGTCCAGACTATCCAGTGATGAATCTGAAAATGACTCACAACAACTCCTAAATATCTTGATTTTATGGAAACGGTTTCTGTGACCAATCACCACAGCAAAGTCGATGGCCATCCAAAAAAGTAACAAATAACCGTTCCTAAAAATTTATAGTAGTTTGAAGTTGCGCTGTTCACTCTGGAATTGCTTCTAACAGTTTCCACATACGCTGATCGTTCCTCAGCTTCAACTACATAATGAGATTCACATATCATAATGTGTACACTACCGCCTAAAAGTTTGGAATCAAGACATATGACAACAGCTTTGTGTTTTTTATTTTTGAAATTAGCTAAGATAATGGAAGGTTTAATATAAAAATTGTCTTATAATCTAAAATTTCTTCCACAAAGTGAAGTCCAGAAGATATTGCATTATGTCCAAGAATGTTTTTACCGCCTTCTTTTATTAAAATTCCTCCAATTCTTGATCGTCTCACCCACTGTAGAAAGACAAAGCAACTCCAGATCATGATGGAACTATCACCGTGCATAACGTTTGGCACCAAACAATGTGGCACGGTGGTGGACAATTGAAGAATGAGTTTTCTTCAATTGTCCAATGTTGATTTGGACGGGACTCGAATGTTGGACGGGACTTGAACTCAGTCTTTTCCATCCAGTGTCAGGAGGAAGACGATTCTACCAACTGTGGTATCCACGAGGGCTTCCACGCAACGGAAATGACCCTAAAGTTTTAACAGTTTCTGGAAAATCCTATTCTCCTCCTCCTCTTCAGTTTTCGAATCTTTCTGCCTATATTAAAGAGGAATCTGAGAGGGCCGATATTGAAGTAACGTTTCCTTTGTTTTTTAACCTCAACCACTTTTGCCAAATCCAGCAAAGTTATTTATGATTTGAAAACCTCTGTTGCATGAAGAATCATCTGTTTCTTGGAGAATTCATTAAAAACTGAAGAAGAAAAAAAAATTAGCATTCTCGCATTAATCATGAACATGAACTAAAGCATGTTCAGCCAATTCTGATGAGTACTGCATCAATAAAACCATTCCTAACCTTGATTATTATTTTTAATTTCAGTGTGAGATTCTACCAGTCCTGCTAACCGCATTTCTGATTCCCCTTATTATTGTTTATGTGATCATACCCATCTCCCCCCCTCCCACTTCTCGAGAACACTCCTTTCTTTTTGTTCTGCAATCACGCAGCATCTGGGTCTAACTGAATGCCACCGCTTCTGTTGTCTTGGAAGTTCAGCGAAAAGAGGTCACACAAACACCTGGCCACGCTGAAGAACAAACAAAAATCTAGGAGAACAGGAAGTCATTATATCCAACTGCAAAGTGGGCGATTTTTTATCTATGGTGGTCTTAGTATCTGTGGGCTAATGGAACACAGATCTGTCACTGGCTACCAATACCGCACGAGGCAATTCGAAAGAGTACCTTCGTTCTATTACTCAGGTCGCAAATAATTTCAGATTTCGTGTTTATTTATTGTGGAATAATGCGAAAATTGCATTGGTAAATTCACCAAGAAGAAGATATATTGGACAAAATAAGGAATTTATCTCCAATGGACAATAATCGATACAAAGTAATTTGTAGCTTGAACAGAATATAATAATACGCGGATAATAAGGTAAAAAACAGCAACCAAAATACACTTGGGTGGATTTTATGGAACTTAAAAAAGCAACTGCAATGTTAGCGTGGTTTTTTCTCCCGGAAACTCAAGTTTTATCGACCACAGATAGTATATACGGTACAATGTGGCAATGTAAAGGCGAATGGCAGATACACTCCCACCTAAAAGTTTGGAATCATACTTTATAACAACACTTTCCGTTACCTTTTTGAAATTAGCAAAGACAATGTAGGTTTAATATAAAAGATCCCCCTCAACCATCCCTTTATCCATACCAGCAATTTGCCCTTAATGCCACACTGCTCCATTTTGTGCAGCAATCGCTTTCGCTAACAAAAGCTTTCCTGAAATTCATCTATATGATATCAAAATCATTCTTTGCATCCAGTTCCTGTGTGATCACATCGTAGAATCCAATAAAATTTGTAAGAGAAGATTTCCCCTTAACAAACCCCTCCTGAACTATAACTGCAATCTTTTCTGGGTGATCTCGCATTATTTATCTAACCAATGACTCCATTATTTTCACTGGAACAGAAGTTAAACTAACAGGCTTTCTTTACCCTTCCCTTTACTCTTGATGGTAGTTACATCTTTAAATAAATCCCACATCAGTACATTGTGATCACTGCCATCCAGTGGTTCCTTTATCTGCAGGTTCTTAATGCATCAGGAATCACTGTTGATGATCAGATCAAGGGTATTACTCCCTCTAGTTGTCTGTCGAACATGTTGCTGTAGAAAAGAGTCATCCAACAAATCCACAAAAGTCTTGCTAGTCTGAGAGTGACCAACCACAAGTTCCAGTCAATATCTGGGAAGTTAAAATCTCCCATTATAAGACATTCTGATTTATTGTACCACTCTTATTTCTCTGCACCGCTGTTCATTGACCTCGTGAGAATCATTTGATCTCTTACCTTCATTTTTTTCTTTCCCACTGCTTATGTCACACCAAACTGATTGAACATTGCACTGGCCATCTATGTCAACTGAAAGCAGTGCCTTAGATTTTATGTGCTTTTTAGCTAAAAGCATAACCCCCATCCTGACACTCAGCATCGCTTATCTCTTAGTGACGTCACATCTCTGCTATCCATGCATTGGTTGCATTTGATATGTTGACCAGCACTTCAAATTCACCAAACTTACAATGCTCCTAGCGTTGGTGTACCTGCACCTGTTCTGACTCTTAGTTACCCTTGCATAGTGAATGTATTTACTTGTTTCATGATGACTCTCAGCAGTTCTTGTAGTCACAAGCACCTTGTTGTTGCTCGTTCCAGTGGAGCAGTGGATTCATATCACCTCTGCCTGCGGCTATTGTTAATCCATTAGTCTGTGTGTCCCCCAAGCTACCAGTTTTCTGACCCACCTAACACTGCATTGGTAGCATCAGCAAATATTCGAATTTTGTTTAATCATTTCTATTTAACCCTGATCCCGTGGTCGAAAAGAGTTCATTGATGCTAGACACCAAAGAAATCTGGGAACAACCAACCAACTAGAACATTGGCAACCAAAGATGCATTTCAAAGCCTACAACCGAACCAAGTTCCACTTCTGTCAGCAAAAAAAACAAGGTAACGTTGGGCTCAGGATTACTGGACAGTGGACGATTGTCAAAATGTTGTCTGCAATGATGAATATGGTTACATTGTGGTGTGATACAGTACGCTGTAAAGGCCAGAGATTTAAAAGTGTATGGATCTTGGGGTGTGTAATGTCTTTAAAAGTTGTTCTTCTGGCCATTTAGCCGCCGGGCCTCTGCTGAGGCCCGATGTTGCCCGCACTTCGCCCCGTGGAGGCAGACCAGGTACACCAATATTTTAAATAAGTACTCTGGCAGGTCCTGCCACCTAATTTGGCTGCAATTAAATTTGGATGTGTGGGGCTTTCGCTTGTGTGCAGGTAGGGTGGGAGGGAGACTGAATGCTGGGGGACGACAGACAGAAGAATAGAGTCGATAGGGAGGGTGACTCCAAGATTTGGTGGGGCATGCCCATGCCCCACCAGAAAGGAAAGTGTGGGTGGCAAGGAGGGAGGAGACAGAAGGACCGTCACCTTCCCCTCGGCCAGGGAAAAGGAAGAAAAAGTGGGCCAAGCAAGGGCGCCGGCTCAGATCGCCAATAAGTCTAGTGTGCAGAGAGGCTCTGCAGTTTCTTCAGTCGGTGGAATGTCATTTCTGGGACATTGTCCCGTCTGAGGTTTCCAAAAGTCCAGTTTATTTTGTAGCCATTCATGGGTTAGGGTCCTGTGCGAGGTTATTTAGTCCAGTCAGTTAGGATGTGCATTTGTGATTTTATTTTGGTCCTTCTGCTATGAAGCCGGATCCCTGAGGGTTTGATTTGTTCTGGTGTTCCTTAGTGGTGTCAAATTGTTTTTCAGATTATGGGCAGCTTTGATGGGTACTTGCATTCTCTTCATTGCGGTGGTTGCAGCTGGGGGAAGGTCAGTCTTCTGCTGGAGAGGTCCTGAGCGATTTTGTTAGCGCTTTGTAGCTGCCTTCTTCTTCCAGGATGAGGTGTTCCTGGTTTTGCAGTGGGAATCGAAGTTCAGTGATGACCCAGCACCGTAGATCTTCATACAGGTGACAGTGATACATGAGGTGTTCCAATGTTTCTGTTTGACCGCAGTGGTAGAGATGAGTGTCACTGAGTCGGAAGCCTCATGGCTTGTGTCTGAATCCACCGTGTCCGGTGAGCAGGCATGTGACCAGGAGTCCTGGAGAGAGCCAGTGGGGTTATTTTGGATATACTATCTGAACTGTCGGCACGAATTTCCGGGTGATTTCACCTTTGATTAAATTTTCCCAGCGGGTTTGCCAGATCTGTTGGAGATGCAGTGTGAGTCGCTTCTTTTTCATTTTAGGGTCATTGGCTAAGTCAATCGTGTAGTTCAGGCAGGTGGGCGATTTTCCTTTGGTGAGGTGGTGGAGGATTCCGCGACGAACGATCTCCAGGTCCAGGGGGATGACATCCATAAGGACCTACAGCGCGTGAGTACTCACTGTCCTGCAGGCGCTGGAGGTTGTTAGCAGGGTATATCTTCGTATCGTCTCGAGTTTTCTCCTGTTGCCCGCGGTGATCGCTTTATGGTACCAGACTCTGGAGGCATATGAAATGGCTGGCAGAAATACTGTCGTGTAGAAGAGGGTGAGGGTCCTTTTCCTCAAGCCCCAGTCCTTACGGATGACTCTTGCAAAGAGTGCAGAATAGTTTCTGATTTTATTCCTGAGGTATGTTAGATGTGGTGTGAAGGATAGATTCCTATCGAGCATGCCTCCCAAATGTTTTAATTCCGTTGCGAGTTTGACGGTTTCCCCCTGGAATTTGATTTGGGGAGGCTTCCTAATATCTAGGGTCCCCCTGAGTAGGACTGAACATGTCTTGGTTGGAGAAATTGTGAGTTTGTTGTTGTCAGCCGTCTTGCAGGATAGTGACTGCTCTATTTTCGGAGTTCTCTAATTGTGCTCGGGAGTCCTCAGCAAGCATCAGAATAAGATCGTCTGCATATGCCTGGGATGTGACGTTTCCAAGGTTGAGATTTAGGAAGCCGTTTAGGACGACAGTCTAAAGAAGAGGGCCTAGAATGGAACCCTGTGGGCATCCTCTGTGTATCGACCGTGATACGGAGCAATATGGAGTAGTGACTGTGACTGACCTGTCTGAGAGTTATGTACTGATGCATTTGTATAGATTTGCTGGCAGGTTAGCCTGCCCTGGACGCTTGGCCACCAGAGAGTATCAAACGCCCCAGTAAAATCTATTGCGATGACGAGGAAGTACTTTCGGTTGGTTGTGGCAATATTTTCCAGTCCATCTACGGTGGAGTGTCCTTTTCTGAACCGGAACTGATTTCGGGATTGAAGTCCTGCGTTTGAGTAGTGTTTCTATCCGATTTCCTAGAAGGTGTTCCATCAGTTTGCTCAGTACGGACAGTAAGGCTATGGGTCTGTAGGACCCCGGGAGGTCCTGCCGCTTTGTTGGATTTTTGAGGATGAGCCGAAGCTTTGCCGTTTTCCAGGTGTGTGGGAAACAGCCTTCTTTTAGGCACTGGTTAAATAAGTTTAATATTTTTTCTGGGACAGTCTCAACTGCCTATTTTACGATTTCCGGCTCTAGTAAGTCTGCGCTTGGTGATTTCCTGTTTCTTAGTTTGGCGGCTGCAATGTCCAGTTCGATCCTGGTAAAGGGCTCCTCCTGTTCGATTGTTGTGTAGGTACTATTTCTTAGGCAGACGATGTTTGTTCTGGGGTGATTGGGTCCAAGTGTTTTTGGAACATGGCATCTAGGATATTATTGATGGATTCCTGCCACGTTT
Organism: Mastigoproctus giganteus; assembly: GCF_048544385.1. Taxonomy (NCBI): domain Eukaryota; kingdom Metazoa; phylum Arthropoda; class Arachnida; order Uropygi; family Thelyphonidae; genus Mastigoproctus; species Mastigoproctus giganteus. Next base: position 264,461,676 of record NC_143575.1, read on the forward strand.
TGGTGTACTCCCCTTGTGGCTTCTTGGTTGTGGGGATGACTTCGCCTCTGAGGAGTTTATTTGTGGTCACTCTGTGGACCACTCCCCAGGGATTGTCGTTTTCAACTGTGCATACTAGGTGCTCCCAGGAGCGTTGTTTTCGTTCACGGATCTTTGCTGTATATTGATTCCTGGCCGTTCGCTACTGTTGTCGTTGTGCTTCCACCTGTGCTGCAGGCCAGTTACGCCTGTCATGTTGAAAATTTTTTCGGCAGGTGTTTACCACACGTCTGAGTTGTTGTAATTCTGGGGACCACCAGGGAATAGCTCCCGGAGTAGGTTTTTTCCGCTTTATGGAATTGTTTGCTGCATCTGTGATGAGCTTGACAATTTTAGCTTGGTGTCTATCTGGGTCTAGTCCTTCTGTGTCAAGTGCTTGAGCAGCTGTACGTAATGACTCCTGGAAGAGGGGACAGTCTGCCTTCTCAACAGCGTATCTGTGTTGCATTTGTCTATGTACCGTCTATTTAGGTTCCGGTTTAGTTGAAAGGTAATTGTTCGGTGGTCAGATGAGGTCTAGTCTTCTCTGACAGTCCAGAATGCGATGTGGTCCGCTAGAGATCTGGCCAAAGTAACATCAATCGTCCTTCCACATCGTGTTTGAAAATTTTAGTAGGTTGTTGGTTTGTTAAGGATCATATAGTAACTGTTTGCCAGATACAATATATGGTCTAAAATGTGTACCCATAATCGAGTCTCAATTGGTATGTACTCCTTGCTTTTTGGTATATAGGGTACTTATTGTCCCTGATGGAGTGATCCACCTGCAGCTTTTGTGACTTGCAGTTTGCACACGTAGGTGGTTCGTCCTTTTTTTTGGGTATGATTTAAATTCGTGGCCTCGTTCAGCGCGGTGGCCACATGTAGGCTGGGTTTGGGCACAGGTATGTGTAGTGTGCCCAAAGCGGCCACATCTAAAGCATTTGGGTACATCCACGTGCTCCCTGTAGCGGTGGCTGTCCCAGTTTATAAATTCTCTATTATGCTGGCTGATGGTTTTCCACGCAGCTCGCGATAGTTCCACGACCCAATTTGTGACCGTGCCTGATGTGGATCTCGTTTGATGTCTTGGTGATATTAGCTTATGGGTTCCATGGCCGGGTGATCTCGCTGGAGGTTTCTTGTATAGAGTTCATCCTGCAACATTTCTGGGGCCAGATCTTTATCCGTGTTTTAGATTACGATGCTCGGTCCTCTTCTTTTGGGTGGCGCTGCTTCCAGGCCAAGGGTTTGGATCTTTGGATTTGTAATTATCTTTTTAGAATCCTCTGTTGTCTGTGTCTCAATTATCACACCTATATTATGCGTTTTGCGGACCGACTTGATTTTAGTCGTCTTTAGATCGTCTGCAAGGTATGCAATGACAGTGTTTTTTACCTCTTCGCTTGTGGGATGTTCCTCCTGTGGAGGTTGGTCGGAGGATGACCAAATGTGGTGTTGGTAGCAGAGTCTTTCGTTTGGGTATGTTTTCTGCGGTTAACTCTTGCGGTTCTTGTGTTTTGGTCCTCAGCGCGTCGGAGTAGGACAGGGCGCGCTGTGGCATTTCTTTCGGCCTTCCTTCCTGATAAGCTTCCAGTTTGGCGTTTGCAATTTCATAATTTGATCGAGTGTCAAGAAGTATGCTCTCTAGTTTGCTCCATATGGTGACTATGTCGGCTCGAAGCACTGTTGTTATTCTGTTTGTTTGTTCTTTAAAGAGTGTTTCGAGTGCCGTTCGGAGTACAAGTATTTGTTGGAAAACAGGGCCCTGAGGAATGTTAGGGTCCAGGACATGTTTGTCTTGTTTTTTTACTATCACCTGTCAAGTCTATCTGTGGGATTGCAGGATCTTGCTGTTCTTTTTGCTCTGCCTGGCTACGCGCCTCCCTCTTGTTCTTGCGTTTTGGTGCTGGGGTGGCTCTCATCTTGTCAGGGCTTTCCTGCAAGTCCACGCTGGCTGGGTCGATTCCCGGTCCCATTTGGGCATCTGCAGGTTTTTTTTCCATTTTTCCTTTCATAGTTCTCGGGTTTTCCAGATAATCGTAGAAACTTCGGATTAGCGGGTACTGGGTCAGCAGTTAGGAAGGACTGCCAAGACGATGATGAATGGAAGTTGCCACAAGTCCGTAGCTATAATAGTAGCTGAGTTACAGCTCGCAGCAGATTTGGGCTATCCCCCACTGACACAGTTGTTGGGGGGGACAGCCAAATTAAGAGATGTTCCCAGAAGAACGGAACAGATTACTTCTAATCTCTATCTTAGCACAAGAACTTCACAAATTCTGCTTCCTCTGTATCGAAAACAACTATTCACCTGGTACGAATATCAAATCCGATCTACTGTTTTCATATCTGCAGTGGTGACCCCAAAACCTCTCTCAGGCTTCTAGGCTCCATTCCGAAGAAGTCAATTAGGTTAATTAAGGACCCATCTCTTACAGTCTCTCCACTGTGGGTCTCATTGACGTTCTGTTTCTGCTGCACGTCTTGTCTATAGATTCTTCTTCTTCTTCTCTGTGTGCCATCCCCTAACGAAGGTCGGTGACCACCAGGTCAAATGTCTCTCTGTCTCTGGTAGTCCTGAACAGCTGCTCGGTGTTGTCCTGTCCAATTCTTAATGTTATCAAGCCACGATGTACGTCTTCTCCAAGGCTTTCTTTTTCCTTCCATTCCCCTTTATAGATATGGGCACTATTCTTATGGATTGGCTTCTATAATTTTCCCTCTCTCTTCCAAACCAGTCCCAACACGTGCTGCAACCAGTCAAAATCCACTTACTGCCAATTTCGAACTCACTGAACCAACTTTTCTTCTTCCTTATTTATCACTTCAACTTCCGTTTTCTGGAACAACCTCCCTGCACACGTATTTCGAATCTAATGTCGACTAATATCTTCTCAATCTTCAATCCATGCATGGTACTAAGTACTGTAAGTTCCAACACCTTTTGTGTTTTTGAAATTTCATAATAAAATATATAAAAATAATGCTTCCAATGTGTTGTTTGGGTTTTAGGATATACTGTATGTAAATTACGTATGTTCTGTGGTCGATTTTCTATTTGCTGGATGAAACAGCAGAGTTTCTGGGAGAAAAAAACCATGCTACCTCGCCTGAGACCGACTAACTCTGCCACGTTTTGAAAAAGGCCCATAGAAATTCCTCACATCATCGACGGAACTCGAACCCAGGTCTTTTCCATCCGGTATGGCGAGGACAGTGAGGACGAGGACCTTCCGATGTGTAACTGGTGATTCATATGGGATTCACCATCATTTTGCTAGTTGTCACAACAATGAATTTAAAAGCATAGCAAAGCATAAATGCTTTGTGATTTTCGTAGGCAATCAAAATACAGCAGACCCTTGATTATCAAGGTGGGAGGGGGAAAGAAAGCGCAGATTAACCCGGGATTTCTATATTCTGCGAAAGTCGAAATCCATATGCGCAATCCGTTTGGTTGACATTGTGATATTCCCCACCTTTTCCTTCATGAATACTCGCTAACTGTGGTCATATTTCATTAATCCTCCAGATTAAATTTTTATTAAATTAAATCTGAATTAAATTTAAATTTGTCAGTGTGGGTCCGGCGTGTTAAAAAGGAAAAGAGTTTTTCCTCCCTACTGAACAAAATATTCAGCTCATCTATAAACCATAAAAAAAAAGGTGGTAGGGTATGAACTTTAATTTTTCGGATTTGCCGGTAAAAGTAGTACCAAAAGACTTTAATAGTAAGTCTTTTGGTACTACTAAAGCAGTAAGTCTTTCGGTACTACTTCACTTCTTCACTGGATTTCAGTACAGACAGCAACATTCCACGAGGATTTACCGCAGCACACAAAACTGGTTTCCCAGTCGCACGCACAGCTTTTATTTCTGTTCCAATCCGGTTTTATGCTCAATGATCCTCTTTGATCGTGACCTCACACAGTGCACTTAACCTCGTTACGAAAAGTCGACGAGGAAGATATTAAGGAGCAAGTTTCGAACAGTTTCAGAGGTAGCCTACATAATGGACGCATGCCAAGTGTGAATCATTCACAACAGGTCTCTTCAACGCCATTAATGCGGATGGTACCAACAGTCAAAAGACTGTGTCATTCGCAAGGCGTAACAAAACGTTACACACCTGTTACGTATTAAGGATGCGCGTTTGTTTGTACAAAACCGTGGGAGAAGATCCCCTTTCTTAAGGTAATGCTGTCTGATTTCAATAGCCCAGAAAATTAAATAGAGCGGTCTTATCTGATTGTGTACATAAGTGATTGATCACAAAGGACAGGCAACCGGTGCGGCAGACGACCAACTGAAACTGACACCAGACGAACGAGTCGCCATACAGAAATCGACAATTCTCGTGCCGCGTGAATGCTTCGCTGAAGAAGAAATCAACACGTCACGTGCTGTATAGAAATAGATGAAATCAACAATGTTTGTCGTTTGGCTTAGGAAATATTCGCTCGCCACTGAACGCTGTCTCCATTTCCAGCCCTTACGCCACGCAGTGCGACGATATTGCTTGTACCCTCCGATCGGTCGATAAGAAGAACATGACATTCTCTTTAGACAGTTCAATGCGCGTCATCATTCATGTATGACCTGCTTTGTTGCGTAGTCAGTGTGAAAGTCAATGAACACTGATAAAGTTTAATTCCCAACGTTTACCAAGTGACCGTGAACGCTTAAGGTAATCTGATTTTTTACAAAGCTAGGCAAAAAAAAAAAAAAAAGTGCTCAAACAAAAGACCTAAAATTCGAGCGAATAAAAATTGGAAAATTAGTACTTGAGCAGAAACTACCAAAGTAATTTCACAGTTCAGTTAACAGCAGAAGAAAAAGCAAATCATTTGGAATCACTCGTGACCTTAGAACAGAAATCATGATGTAAAAGAATTCCGGATCATAAAGAGAGCTTGTTATATTAGTTGTGTTGGGTAGTTGCGCAGTATATGTAAATTACATTTCTGAGCATATCAGCTTATAAAATTGATTGTCGAGCGCGTGGGGTTGTAAATTTAATTGTTGAGCGTGTTGAGGTTGCAAATGTCATTGTTTAGCGCTTCAGTCTGTACATTTCGCGGTTGAAGTCGTGATTTTGTAAATTTAATTGTTGGGAGCGTGATGCGAATTTCATTGTTGAGTGTGTGGACTTATAAATTTCATTGATGAGTGCGCGAGCTAGTAATTTTCATTGCGTGCATCTGTAAATTTCAGCGTTCAATCCGTGAGTTTGTAAATTTCATTGTTGGGCGCGTGATGTGAATTTCATTGTTGAATGCGCGAGCATGTAAGTTGTAAATTTCATTGAACGCGCGAGTCTGTAAAATTCACGCGCGTTAAATTTACAGACTCTGTGAGTTTGTAAATTTCATTGTTGGGCGCGTGATGCGAATTTCATCGTTCAGTGCGTGGACTTATAAATGTCATTGTTGAGTGCGCCAGTTAGTAAATTTCACTGAATGCGCGCATCTGTAAATTTCAGTTTTCAATCCTTGAATTTGTAAATTTAATTGTTGGGCGCGTGATGTTCTTTCATTCTTGAATGAGCGAGCTTGTAAATTTAACTGAACGCGCCAGTCTGTAAATTTCACGCACGTGAAATTCACAGACTCCTTGAGTTCGTAAATTTCATTCTTGACTGTGTGGACTTATAAATTTCATTGTTGAGTGCATCAGCTTGTAAATTTCATTGAATGCGCGAGTCTGTAAATTTCAGCGCTGAATCCGTGAGTTTGTAAATCTCATTGTTGGGTGCGTGATGCGAATTTCATTGTTGAGTGCGTGGACTTATAAATTTCATTGTTGAGTGCGTGTTCTTATAAATTTCATTGTTGAGTGCGCGAGTTTGTAAATTTCATTCAAAAAACTGAAAAACTATTATTTTTAGGCCACCTTCTTTAGGCCAAATTCATCTGCCGTGCTCTCTGTCTTATTGCGTGTGTTCTACGGTCGATTTGTTTGTTTTGCTGGACGAAAAGCCCCAGTCTCTGGGGGAAAAACCTTGCAATCTAGTCCTGAGACCGACTAACTCAGCCACGGAGTGAAAAAAAGCCCATTAAAGTTTCTCGCGTCATCGACGGGATTTGAACCCGTACCTTTTCCACCCGGTGTGGGGAGGACAGTGACGATACCACTGTGCTACCGCACAGACTGTAAATTTAATTCAATGAGCAAATCTGTAAATTTCAGGCGCTTGAAATTTACAGACTCATTGAGTTAGTAAATTTCATTGTTGATCAGCTACTTGAAGGCATCTTCCATACCAGACTCCTAACACACTATACAGAAGCTGACCTATAATCCAATTCACAGTATATATTTCGCCCAGGACGCTGCACAGAGGACGCTCTCTACCAAATAACCTAAGCTGCAGCCAACACTAATTACAAGTACTTCGTCCTCATAACCGTTGACTTTGCCGGGTCCTTTGACATGCTCTGGTGGCCAAGCGTTCTTCGTAGGCTAAGACTGGCATGCATACCAGCCAAATTATACAAGTATATACAAAATTACCTTTTTAACAGGAAGATCGCCATCTCCTCACCATACTAGAAGCTCACCAAGTCTATCTACAGAGGCTGCCCACAGGGCTCGGTCCTCGGCCCGTTCCTCTGGAACATTGTCCTCGATGAATTACTTGGCCTGGACCTGGGCCCTGTTACTGTTCAAGCATTCGCGGATGAAATTACCATCTCCATCGCAACGCACACCAGAGCAGCTCTCGAGGCCACTGGTAATCAAGCACTATAGATCTTATAGGACTGGGCGACTCTACACAAGCTCCGGATTTCCACACAGAGGACACAATCCATACTTCTCAAAAGCACCCTGCAATCCCCTTACTCTTACTTTCACCACCCATCTTCTTCTGTACAGCCTGTACTGCCGCACTCAACCTTATTTTTTATTTATTTCATTTTTATTTATTTATTTTATTTATTTTTATTTTTAGTTATTTATTTATTTAATTTTAATGTTTTTTTTTAATTGGTTTCCGTTCAGGAAGCTCAGGGGACCCTGACGGAGACCTGCCAGAGAATAATGGGCAACCTGGCTACTCCTAGTGGTGTGTGTGTGGGCAACCTGGGGTTCCATTAGGGGCCCTGCAGACAAATGCCAGGACACAGAACAGAACCCAACATAATACTACGTATTCAACCCACAACACTTTTCTGGCATTTACAGCGTTCTGTATTTCTTCACAGTGTGTATATGGTGCAGATGTGGGGAACCACAGGTGGCGCTCCATCTTAACACTATGCACACTATGTTGACCAAGGTCAGGAATTATACAGCCCTCATTGTTCGGATCAGCCGGTCAGACTGGAGGTTAAACCTTCGAACGCTTAAGTAGCTCTACAAATCCATCTTTCTACCAATTATTACATACGATCTGAGTCTGGTTTCACCAAGCTACAATGATCCGCAACCAGCGCAAACCAGAAACTATCCAGCGAGGTATCCTACTAACAATCACCAGGGCCTGCTGCACGGTCAGTTCTGCTGCTCTCTAGGTCCTTGCGGGTGTCCCTCCGCTCGATCTAGAGGTCATCCGTCGAGGACTCTATTACTACCTGTCCAGGGGTTTACCAACTTCCATTCTTGGGTTTACCATCAACACCCTCAAAGAGAGCAAGACAGAGAAGACGCTAATTGCAGTCAAGCTTCTACAGACCTGGCAGGCCAGATGGACAGACACTGAAAAGGGTCTAATTACAAAAAAAAAATATTCCCGACGTTTCACTTGTTTTCCCGAAAGCTCCACCGTGGTTCTTCCCAGGTCTTTACGCAACTTATCTAATAACTGGGCATGGTTCGATCAATCAAATTGACTTCCATGGGCATAATAGATAATCCCCATTGCTCTTGTGGAGAAATCGAGGACTGGAACCATTTACTGTACCTCTGCCCACTCTATGAGGACCTTCGTAGCATATTTTACATTAGGATCCAAGACATACCACAGGGACATGAGACTTGCTCCTTACAGAAGAACAGTACTATCATGCGTTCACAAAATTTGCCCAAGGTCTGTTCTCAAGACTGGGACCCATGATGATGCCCAGACTTGAGCCAGCTGAATACCATATGGATCGCGGTAGGATTTGCTAACCCTGTCTTTGGACAGAGTAGGATTGAACATCCGGCTCCCTTGCTGTGTGACTTTCTTCCCTTTCCTGGGACTTGTTCCCTTCCCCTTTCCTTCGCCTGGTGGACCTTGCTCCACTGAACTTGGGTGGCTGCCTTCTCTACAGCCTTACACTTTCTCCCAGCTTCTCTCCCTTCTCGCACTATACCCCCGTGCTCTACTATAATTATTATTATTTTTAAAATTTTATTTATTTTATTTTTATTCATTTATTTTTTTAATTTATTTATCATTTTATTTTATTATTTTTTTTTTACTTAGTCTCCGCTAGGAAGCTCAGGCAACCCTGACGGAGACTAGCCAGAGAAAAATGGACTGCCTGGCTACTTCCTAGTGGTGTGTACGGGCAACGTGGGGGTCCCACTAGGGGCCCTAAATGCCAGGACACACAACAGAATCCAACACAAAAGTACACATTCAACACCTTTCTGGCATTTATAGGAGTACTGTATCTCTTCACAGCGTACATATGGCGCAGATGTGGGAAACCACAAGGGGCGCCTGACCCTAACACTATGCACACTATGTTGAGTGCGCGAGCTTGTAAATTTCATTGTTGAATCCGCGAGTTTGTAAATTTAATTGTTGGGCGCGTGTTGATATTTTCATTGTTCAGTGCGTGGACTTATAAATTTCATTGTTGAGTGCGCGAGCTTGTAAATTTCCATTGTTAAGTGCGTGGACTTGTAAATTTCCATTGTTGGCTGCGCGAGCTTGTAAATTTCATTGAATATGCGAGTCTGTAAATTTCATTGTTAAGTGTACGAGTTTGTAAATTTAATTATTGCGCAATAAGACACGCTCACAATAATTGCACATTTCTTTATGCACTAATATTTTTCTTATTGTTTTCGATTTAAATACGAGAATATCTTTCAATCTTTCTCTGATTACGCGGGTAATTCTGCGTGATGATTCATTATTGCGTCACGTAAAATTCGTAAAGGGTAAAAAAAACTTGCACCAACTACTGAGTTTTTAACACTTCAGACGTTTCGACTGCTGGCAATCTTCTACGAAAGGAGTGACAGAGAAACGGAGTTCTATTACCAACTACGACCTCTACTGACCCGCTTTGAATGAACAGGTTCTTCCGTGATTACACGTGCATCTGGAAGTTCAAGGTCATTGACGGAGAAGGTAGATGGAGTCTGAAGGAACGTTGTGTTAGAGTTATTTCGGAAATTGGCTGCTGCTTGCGTGACAGCGGAAGCGTAAAATCATCGATGGGATCTTGGATGGTGCAGGTAAACAGGCCACTTACTCGCCCCAGCTGAATTGATTGCTGTAAAGAAATTCTGCTACGTAATCACCAATTTTTAAGAGTGCAACAGCTGAATGCTGACCGCGTAGTCTTAGTATGTTGAAATCAAGCTAAAAAGAGAATAACAGAATTAGGTTATCCTACATAAAAGGTCATAATACGCAATTATATTCAAAAGTATGATGGCTTCGTGGGTTGGTAGACGCTATCCATTTAATTGACTCGAATATACATTGTACAAAATACTAGATCAACATATTGAGAGGAAGCATATTAGGTACAGTAGGTAATATTGCTGTGTAGGATGCACAGATGTTGCCTGCAAAGTGTGTGTGTGTTCTAAGTCTAGTTTAGCTATTTTCAAGAAGAAATATGGAATTTTCTATGAATATCGTACACCTCAGTTACCAGATTCGAATCTGATTCGTTGTAAAACGAGTTTTAAACGGACAAATCCGCTTGACCATCACAAAAGACAACAATTTTCTATTTCCTACAGTTTGGCATTATGGGTAGAATTTATTATTATTATTAAAATTGAGTATTAAGCAATGTTTTGTAATTATTTTAAAAATTGTCTCAACAGACGTGGGTGATTCATTTTATAATGATAATTTTTTCCTTTTAAACGTTCCAAGAGTACAATCTCTTGTCGCATTTACAATTCTACATTTCCCATCTTACCCCTCATGGGTGGGAGTTCTGTAAACCGCAATAAGCCACGAAAGAAAATATCTACGAAAAGACACGCGCGAATCTACAACACCACCTGATCCCAACCCTGTTTTTCCCTACCGACACACATACCCAGACTTAACGTGTACGCGTCTAGAGAGGACGGAAGAAGTCGTTTCCTTAGATACCGGAAGTCGGACAGCCGAGGTCAATGTCCTGTATTCAGTGGCAGATGCAGGTCGCTGGATGTACGGAGTGCACTTGGCAGTGCCAAGCCCGCCGACCTTGTTTCGCGAATCGTGGGCAAGCAATCGTTAGGAATTTTTGGAAAGGAAGTTTGTCAAGGTGAGCCATCCCCTGCAGGGTCTCCTGAGGATGGTGTTTGGACCGCACAAATTGGTGAGGTCAAACCTCCAAGTAACGGGAAATCTTCCTCGATACTTAGCAATATTTATCAACCGACTGGGAGCGAAAAACACCCCAGGAATAGAATCAAAAATAAAAAGTACACTGAGGATAAAAAATATTTATAGTTATTCGATATAAAAATTAAATAAAATAAAATCTTACTCATTATGTATGATAACGCCCAGTTGGTCTTTAAGCCCTACATTATTCGATAAGTACAGCAAATAATCTTGACACTGTTGTATATTATTTAATTGTATATTATTAATCATGCAAGTGAAAATAATCATGCCTCGAGACTTCAAGGTCATGTGACATCTAAATTTCTTATGATCTTCCTTGATGCTAATTATATTGGCGATTAAATAATACCATGTATCGTAGTCCTCTTTTCAAATAATTCCCCTCAGGATAGGGGAATTTCTGGAGGATTTGGTTTGGTTTTTGGCGAAAAAAAATGCGCGTCAAGTCAGTTTCTGGTGGGGTCGAGTATAAAATACACAGTATTGTATTTTAGGATGTGCAAATATCTGTTCCAGGACAACATAGTCCACACATCAACCCAATGGAGTCTGGATTCAATTTTGACTGTGGATACGCCAACAAATATCACAATCTGATTTGAAATTTGTCCCCAAAGAAAAGCACTAATGTAAAACGAATGATTAGAGACTGATGCTGCCATCTGTTGGCCAAATTGCCAATTATATCCACGTTCTCTATTTGGATAATAACTATTAGGATTTTATTTCGCTCTTCGTTTCCACAAGAAATAATTCCAGTTGAATAAGCATTTAACTGCGTTGAGAAAAACCCATATATAAGTAATTTTGAAAATAATTTAATTAAAAAATAATAAAACATTATAATTATAGAGATACAAAACAATTAAGTAGTTAGAATGTACGCAAAATTACTTTTAAGTAAAGAAAAAATACAGTAGTATAAAAATTAATTACTTATGAATAATTAGGAGGCTAAAAAAAATCATTACAGGTGGTTTCATTGCTTATTTAAGAACATTACTCTTCTGGCCAACAGATGGCGACACATTACGAGATTTTTTTTTTAAATCAAATATATAGCTTAAATTAGAAATTTAATTATTAGCTGAACACCATGGAATTTTAGGGTAGGTAATTAAGGTCATGAGGCGCCTGTACGTACTGTCTACAAACTGCGTATATTGCATGGTTGGGTTTCTTGTTTTGTTGTCAATGGAGAAACTGACGACAAAATCCAATGAGATCCAATTTCATTGGATCCTGTGATCCAATGAAAATTACTGTAATTTACACTCACTGACCAAATAATTAGAAATCATTATTTAATATTCACTAGGCCCCACCTTTTCCCTGAATTACAGTCCGAACACATCATGGCATGAACTCCAATGGGTGATTGAGGGAGTCCAGCTTCATATTTTGGATACTCCATCCAGAGTATTTGCCACCTGCCGTATTGTGGTCGGTAGAGAACAACAAATCCAATCTGCCCTTTCGAACATATTCCAGACATTCTCAATTCGATTCAAGATGAGATGTTGGAAATTTTGGGGACGTTCTTCGAACCATAAAGATAAAATTTTTGCGCGGTGTATATCCGTTGTTGTGTTGGAATAATTCATCACAATCCGATTTAAAAATGAAGCACTGAAGGACGAATTTGGTTCCATCGACAGAAAGATATTCACTGGAAGTAACAAGATCTTCTGACGGTATGGGTGGATCCAGTCTGTAGCAGTAGAGCATACCCCCATACCATGGTACCATCTACAGCCGCTTGAGTGACGAACAAGGGCAGTCTGGATGCATAGCTTCATGAAGTTCATTCCACCCTACCATTGGTGCAAAAGAAGCGTAACGAGACTCGTCAGCTACACGATCTTTTTCCACTGTTGAACAATCCAGTCCAATCATGGCGTTGGTGGTACCACTCCAGTCGAATATTTTGATTTTTTTGTTTTTACAGGAAGAAGTGGCTTTCGTCTAGGTACATGACTACCAAATCGCAGATTTTTCAACTGTCCACTCACATTTCGGTTGGAAATTGGTCTTTCTTTACCCTAATTGAATTTTTAAGTAATTTGATGCATACTGGACCTTATATTATGACGCTGGACTATCTTTAAATTCCTGAGGACTCGTTCTTGGACTACATTCTCCTTTTCGTCTTCCACTGATTGTATGCTTTTGAGATGGAAGCTTTCGATACACCAGTGATTTCCTTCGTTTTCTCATTGGCGCTTCATGCAAAACGTGCTCCAACAATAACACCTTCCTAAAAATCAGAAAAGTCACCCATCTTGCTCATAACCAGATTGACTAAGAAGCCCCAGGAAAGCGTACAGTGTTTATCAGGTACAGTATAAGAATAAATTAGATTTGAATTCAAGTAGGTGGGAAGGAGAAGGCCAAATAACGATCTGCTTTCCAGGCTAATTTTACCTGTTGTTGAATGTTGTTCCAAAAGTCATAAAAGGGATCATAATAGCAGCCTTAGTACTGAATGTTAACGAAGTGCATTTCATAAGACCAAGAAGCCGAAAGGCTTCGAGAACAATGATATCCATATGAGCCGATGGAAGAAAATCGTGGAGCATGCTAAATCAGAGATCTCTAAAGTGAGCAGCAACTCCTAATCAACTCTTCAACTCCTAATCAATGGAAGAAAATCATGGAGCACGCTAAACCAGAGATCTCTAAAGTGATCAGCAACTCCTAATAAACTAGGCAACTCCTCTTCTTAATCAACGTGATAATTCGAAAGTATTAAAGATTTTATCCGACTTGTGGGATGTAACCAACAAAATTGGCACTTCTATTTAAAGATATATTGTTTTCAATAAGCCAATATGAGATAAATTTGAGACAAGACTAAAATATGAGCATCGAAGATGGAATTAATAATTTGAAGATGTTAGCGTTAACAGCAAAGGTTGGGCAATCGATAACTTTATAGATTTTAAGGTCATCAGCAAACATTGAGCATTTGACATCGAAAATTTGATGAGCTTCAAGTGCTAGTCAAGACCTCAAAGGCAGATATTGTTGGGATATCAGAGACATGATGTCACACAGACATATGCAGTGCAGAATTGGAATTTGGGGAGTACAATGTGTACAGAAAGGATAGACAGGGTAGGAAGGGAGGAGGGGTTATGCTGTTAGTTAAGAAACAAAATCTAAGGAAGTGCATCCAATTAACATTGGTGGACAATGCAATGTTGAGTCAATGTGGTGTGACATAAGCACTGGGAAAGGAAAAATGAGAGTGGGTGTGTGCTATAGGCCTAATGAATCTGATGAGTATAATGAGTAATTGTGCAGAGAAATAGAGTGGGCCAGTAAATCAGAATGTCTTATAATGGGAGATTTTAACTTTCCAGATATTGACTGGAACTTGTGGATTGGTCATTCGCACACTAGCAAGACATTTATGGATTTACTGTTTTATACAGGAGTCTCAGATAGTTTTTAAATTCTGTATACTGATGATAATACCAACGCTGCATTTCTAAATGGAAAGCCTTCAGGGTCTTAATCTTGGAGGCAACTAGGCTTTTCATTCCAACTAAGAAATACTCTTCAAGGTTCAGGCCTAAATGGATGTCAGATGAATTGATGAGGCTCGTGGCAGAGAGTAAAAATGTATGGGATGCATATAAAGTATCAAGTGACACAGAAGCTTATGGCAGATATAAGCTAGTCTTAAATCAAGTCACAAATGAGGTTAGGCAGGCGAAGGCAGATTACGAGAAATCTTTGGCAAAGGATGCAAAGAAAAACAGCAAAGACTTCCTTACTTATGTAAACTCTAGAAGGAAAGGGATGGATCAGATTGGACCAGTTAACATAGACGAGTTGACTATTGATGATCATGCTCAGGTAGCTGATAAACTCAATGAGTATTTTGCATCTACATTCACACATGAGGAATTATTCAATGAGGGGAGTGACACAAGTTTCTCAAACGGTAACAGGGAGCTAAGTGATTTTGTAATAACTGAGAGCAAAGTGGAGGAGAAACTGTTGAAGTTAAGCATAAGGAAGGCACCTGGGGTGCACGGGATCTATCCAGTTATATTAAAGGAGGCAGCAAAGGAAGTAAGCAAACCCTTAGCCATAATTATGAGGGCTTCCTTGGACTCAGGGAAGGTCCCCATGGACTAGAGATGTGCAAATGTATCACCAATTCACAAAGGAGTGACACAGGTATCTATAGACCTGTTAGTTTAATTTGTGTTCCGGGGAAAATAATACAGTCACTGGTTAAAGAAGCATTGCAGGATCATCTAGACAAGACTGCAGTAATAGTTAAGACACAGCATGGGTTTGTTAAAGGGAGTTCTTGTCGGACCGATTTGATTGGATACTATGATGTGGTCACAAAGGAACTGGATGCCAAAAATAGTTTTGATATCATATACTTTGATTTCAGGAAAGCTTTTGATACTGTTGCACATGGAAGACTGCTGTACAAATTGGAGAGGTATGGCATTAAGGGAAGCAAGTTGCTACAATGGATAAAAGGGATGGTTGAGTGGGAGACGAGAGAAAGTGGTAATCAATGGGTGCTGCTCTTCGTGGACTAATGTTATTAGTGGAGTCCCACCGGGTTCGGTCCACTGTTGTTTTGTATATTTATCAATGATATTGATGAAGGTATATCAGGCTTAGTGCCGAAGTTTGCAGATGATACAAAGGTTGGCAGGGTTGTTAATGGGAGTAATGGCAGTGTGCTACTCCAACTGGATCTAGATTAGTTGGGAAGATGGGCTGAGAAATGGCAACTGAAGTTTAACCTTGACAAATGCAAAGTACTGCATATGGGTAGAAGTAACCCCAGAGAAACGTACCAAGTGTGTGGTACTACACTCAGGGAAGTGGGAAGTGAAAAAGAAATGGGGATAATTGTGCAGTCAAATATGAAGTTCGCTGAGCAGTTCAGACGGGCTGCCAGGGCAGGTCACGGCGTCTTGTCAATGGTGTACAGGAATTTTGCTAGCAGGGAGAAAAAGGTGATTGTCCCTCTGTATAAAGCAATAATCAGGCCACATGTAGAGTACTGTGTACAGGTCTGGAGGCCTCATTTTAGATGTAGAGTTGCTAAAATGAGTACAAAGAAGAGCAACAAGATTGGTGAGGGGGAACAAATGGGGGCTCCTCCCAAGAAAGGCTTAAGTTCTGCAAATTGCAGCGCCTGGAGAGTAGGCACCTGCGAAGTGATCTGATTGAGGTGTATAAGGCCTTGAATGGGTTGAGCAAGATGAATGCTGATGGTATTCTTCCTCTTGCTCAGATTAAGAACCTGAGAGGGCATAAATTCAAATTGAGGAAAGTCAGTTGTAGAATAGATGTGTGGAAATTTGCCAACAGCCAGCAGATAGTTGATTGGTGGAACAGACTTCCATCTTTTGTTGTGGAAGGTGAGTGATAGCCTAAATAAATTTAAGGCTGAGCTGGACTGGCATTTGGAACAAATGGAGGAGTGAAATGAGAGATTTTTTTTTTTTTTTTTGGCTGATGCTGCATAAGCTTGCTTTCTTGCATCATATGCCTCTACTAATGCTAATGCTAAAGTTTGGAACGCTGTTGCGAGGCCATTGAGATACACTCAGTTTTCACTGAATTATGACCACTTATCAAATATCACGTTGAGCCACCGTTCATGCGGATAACAGCCTCTGTTCGCCTAGGCATTGGTTTCAATAGATATCTGAAAGCGTCTTAGGGATGTGCAGCCATGCTTCCTGTAAAGTTTTCCACAGTATCGGAATAGATGACGGTTGGTGTCCATACGCTTCACTTCCCGTTCCAAAACATCTCACAGATGTTCAACTGGAGGCCAATCAAAATGGGTGATATCTTCACTGCGTTCCTCGAACCACTTGTGCACAGTGTGAGATCTTCCAAGATGCATTATCGTCTTGTAATATCCAGTTTCTGTCAGGGGAAATGTGCAACATGGAAGGGCGCACACGGTCCCCGTAAGAGTTGCCGGTAGATCTCACCAATGAAACGTTGGTCTATACGCACCAATGGTCCTACTTCTTCCCTGCAAAACATGTCCCATATTGAGCAACCACCGCCACTTGCCTGGACAGTGGGCACCATGCACGATGGGTCCATGGACTCGAGTTGCTTGCACCACGCACGAAGCCATCTGACGGCGAGTTGAACCAGTTATTTGGACTCATCCGATCAGCCACTCGTTTCCAGTCCTCCAGTGTCCACAATAGCTCAGATTAGGTTTATCTCCGAAAGATTTAAATGGTGATAATGCCAATCTATCAAAAGGAATTAAGTGATTATTAAATTATAGAACAGTAATCATGATAAATTCTTAAAGTTCACTGGCAAGTACGCAACTATATTATATTACCCTTTTAGAATAACTTTAATAAAGAGTGGATCCAATTCGATGTCGTGCGCATTGATCAAATAAGCCACCGATCTGATCTTATCTTAACCTAATCCTTGAAGCAATAAACTGAGCATTAGCCATCATGGGCCTGTCTGCACCGTAATGCACCAGTGTTACATGTCTAAGGTGAAACCTCGATGTTTGCCAAAATTATTGATAGCTCCTCAAAAGCTCCACAGGAAAGAGTGTTCCGCATAACTGTTGGAGCTTTGTAGAGAGAATGTTGATGACTTGTTTTTCGTGGAACTGTGACGATGGATGAATGCTAAGAACATCACAATGGGCTGGAAACAAAACAGATGAGTAAACAACTGAAGCATTCATCTTCACCATTCCCCAGAAAAACCCAAGGTATAACTATCTTCCCAAAAGGTCATCTATCTTCTGGAACTCTAAAAGTATCGTCCTTACAAAAGATATCACTAGGAAGTGCCACAGAAATGTCCTAGAAAAGTTCAGAGAATATACAGAGACGAAACGAGTGAAACTATTGGAACATGTCCACCTCCTAGCCGACAATGCTCCTGCTCCTAAGCTGCGCTCAGTGGACTTTAAAACCAGGTAAGCCTTTTCCACCCTCATACACCTCAATCAAATCTCCTCTAAGCGCCTAGCTCCCAAGCTCAGTAGCCAACATATTCGAAATCTTTTCTCATGTGGACACCCTTTGAAAAGATGAAAAGTACTCAATGGAGTACTTTGAATCGCTCTGTAACTTTCCCAAATCCTCTTTCTTTGCTCTATTAAAATGGTTAGACTGGCCAGCTCTTGAAATTCCTTAAAGGAATTTCATAAGAATTAGAATGCATTTTCAACATGGGTGGATGTCTTCGGTAATTTAATTACAGATCAACCAAATGATTTTCATATATTCTTTTTGAATTTTTTATAAATATGATTGAAATTTTTTAAATTTTATATAAAAATTTTATAAATTTCATATAAATCAAAAACCTTCCCACATGATCCTGTTCATCCCCCCTTCCAATAACTTGTCTGGTTCTTTCTTGAATTTAATCAAACAATCCACTTCCACAACAACAGGTGGAAGGTTGTTTCAATTCCAATAATCAACCACCAGTTGGCTGAAGGCAAACTTCTGCATATCCATCCTGCAACCATCCTTCCTCAATTTGAATTTGTCGTCCCATGTCCATAATCTGAGTAAGAGAAAAAACGCCACTAGCATTGAGCTTGCTCAATCCATTCAAAGCCTTAAACATCTCAATCAGATCACCTCGCGGGTGCCCAGTCTCCAGACATTGCAATTTGCAAAACTGAAGACGTTCATGGTAAGACCCAAGGCCATAACGCTCCATGCCTTAAGTTTAATTATCTGTTGATGCCTATTGCAAAAGGTTTCTAATTTTTGGGCTAGTGAGTATAGTAATACTGCTTATGTCCTGGAAAGATGGGGAGGATTGCCATCTGGATCCCTGCCACTGCCACACGACAATCCGCCCCTCCATTGAGCCTCTAGAATTTTCAAACAACCCTTGGCCATTGTAATTTTACGATCTCCTTGTACATTGGCCACGCGCATGCGTATACATTGCAAGCTCACTGACAATCGGTCTCCTTCTGTTTGGCATTGGCAAGCGTACAAGATGTCGCAACATTGGTGTACAGCAACTGCACGAGACATTCACCAATAAACGTTTCTTGTCTCCCACACTCCACATAATCTTCGAATTTCTTCTTTCACCGTTTTTATCGTTCTTTCTGGAAATGTTTACTTTTCCCTTCGATGGGCTTTTTCTATCTTTATTTCGAGTGGCGCTCTCGTCATGCCTCCCTTGTGGACCACACTCGAAAAATACGTTTACATAAAGTACGTCATAAAAGGTAATTACCCCCCAAGAAAGGGGGCAAATTACCCAAAAGAAAAGACAAAAAGATGATGTTGCTATTAGCGAGGAGGTTACATCTGTGTGTGTGTGTGTGCCCGTACCTGCTTCGCATTCCGAGTTGGCAGCCGAAAACTGAGCTGATCGATCGGTCCAGAAGATTTCAGCCTCGCGCCTTCCTGAAAACTGCAAAGACAGACGTAAAAGGCGGAAGCCTCCTCTAAAACCATCGTAAAAGGTTAGTACCGCTCTCTTCTTTCTTTACATTCGTCTTAATATCCCCCCTAATGATTACCAGAGGTGGGGGAAGAGGAATGGGTTCATCTCATCCATTGCAAACGACAGATATTCAATTAATTCGCGGCGCTTTACAGGACTAGTCACGTGAGACGCTATGAACGCTAAACAGACGCGCATTATCCTCTTGCCCACACGGCCTGTGTATTAAATATTTACTGTGCCAAACGACGATAGTCTCTGGCGTAATGCGCACGCATGCGGGCCTCATCCTCAGGGGACACGCAACAAAGGGAAGGTGGGAGGAACAATCCTTCAGTCTCGAATCCGTCGTCCCAGCACCTCACTTCCTGTTCGAAGCGTGACGTCACATCCTTCTCGAGCGCAAATTGTTCTATCAGACACTGTGGGCCCCCGGTGCCCGAATAAGAGGCCCTCCATAGAAAAATAAACTCACCGTCCGTGATTCATTTTTTTTTTCGTCTGCGTGCTGTGGTTCCGCTTCCGGCCGATAGGGGGTGTCGCGCACTTCCGAGTCTCCTAAAACTGCTGACTCCATTGACTCGCGATCGACACTCGGCGCTCCGAAGGCACCCTCTCCCTCTCACACACGCACACACACACACACGACATTGCGTGCCTTTTTCGTCTGACCAGTGTGCAACGCTCGCAGAACGGGCAGAAGCCCGCAAATTCTTGCAGCTCTTCCGTCAACACCGCAGTAAAGGAGCACGTGTCACGCTATCGGGGTTAGATGAAGCCGTAGCCGATCTACGGTGGGATGCTAAAAGAGTATAATCGGCTTTCGGGTGCCAAACGGAGGACTTCAATTGCTCCATGATGGTGAAGAGGTCGAAGCAGATATCCTGAGCGAGACCCTGCTGGTAATGTGAGTATGATCTTTTTTGTTATTTATTACTTTGCTCCTCGATATTAATTAACGATTGTTTAAAAAAAAAAAACAAAAAAAACTGGCGTTTTTCATTGTTATTGGATACCAAACGACAATCGAAAATTGTCAATTTCAAGTGCAACTTCCCTCCGAGAGACCTTCGACGCTAATGAAATATGCAGATTTTGATTTCATTGTTGGGTACGTGTTTTGAATAGGTTACTATGGCGACACGTGGCAACAATATTGTAGCATTGGAAAAGCAAAAGATAATACCATTTTTTTGCTTCTTCCCCTACTTTTTTTTAACTATCAAAATGTGGCGCTTAAAATTTACTGTAAAAATCTGCAGTGTTGCGCTGTTTTACGTAAATGTCGTTTGGAAGAATAAACTCAATTACGAAATAATTCTTTTGGTAACCTAAGCAGAAGTGCAAACCGGGCATCATCTGTGATTCATTAGAGCTGCCTGGCCAGGCACACTCTCGTGGGATAATCCCCCTTCATTTTGACTACCAGCCTTGGAGAGAATTTGCTGCTATGGTCGGCGTCTGATTATACGGTAACGTTTGCACATGGATCAAAAGGCAGCCGGTACTTAATGCCGCTCGGATAACGCTGGCCGAACGCGGCAGCGGGCACGTTTCGCATGCGAAAGATTGTAGCGATAGAGGAAAGCATTTTGATCGAGTTCTGCAGGGCCTTTGGAATTCTGCGAACTGCTTTTACGTTTTGTTTATATTAATTGACGTTTCGTGCAAATGTTCGGCTTTCATCAGGAACGTGCGGAACTGAGCATACATTTATGCGTATCTGCACATCGTATATCTCTTGATATATTTCTATGCGCAGTTTACGCATTGTTTTATACAAGTGTAATATGCAGCTACGCCCCCCTCCAGGGATTCCTTAGGAAGAACTTGTTAATTCCAGAGGTCACGTGACAGGTATGGTGTCGATAATTCCGATCTAGCAGAACTATGGCTGTTATTTAGAGAAGGGGCCATATATGTATCAGCACGAAACCGGTTTGAGTAGAATAATGTTGTGCGCCTGCCATATCCAGCACACAACCCAGATCTGAATCCCATTGAATGCCTTCGGGATGTTTTGGCACAACTAAGAGCCATGGTAAGACGTAGTTCAACTACTGAACTAGCTGCAGCCTCACGTTGGCGCATCATGGCCTTAGACGCCCATGCGCCCCAAAACCAAACCAAGTGCAGCCTCACGAGAGGAACAGGGAAAGATTCTAGTCTCTCCAAAGGCTATAGAAACTGTCCCCTAAAGAACTGCTGGCGTTGTCAAAGCTTACAGGAGTCACACTCAATATTACAGATCTGAATCCCAATGAATGTCTTTGGGATGTTTTGCCACAACTAAGAGCCATGGTAAGACGTATTTCAAATACCGAACTAGCTGCAGCCTCACGAGAGGAGTGGGAAAAGATTCCAGTCTCCAAAGAGTTGCTGGCGTTGCCAAAGCTTGCAGGAGTCACACTCAATATTACAAAGGTTGTTTTATAGCAGAACGTATGGATTTTTTTTTCAATCTCCATATATTTTGGAGGGCAGTGTATATGTAGTCTGCATTTATAAATATAAATCCCTTTAATTGCTGCAGTTGTATTCTTCTGAATATCCCCTGACACCTCAAATCCTTTTCCTTTGAGGTGCATTTTAATTTTCCAGAATATAAAAAAGTCGCATAGCGCCCGATCGGGCGAATAAGGCGGCTGCTCTAATGTTATGATCTTTTTTAACTGCAACAGAGGAATGACAAGGCGCATTATCATGATGGAAAACCATCCTTTTGTCTGTGGGTGGTTGCCGGTCGCACAATCCATGCTCTGGCAGTTGTCTGGTTAATGTTTAATGGCAACTTTTTTTATCTGCTTATAGCCCAAGAGGCTATATAGGGCCGGAGGAGTTTTTCAGACACAGGTTAGAATGATTTCAAAAGAAATCCGGCTCTTTTAAACCTCAGATATTGTTGTGGTCTGTGCAATCCGTGATGTGGAATCCGTTTGGAATACGAAACAGCAACATTATCTTCGAAAGAGCCTTCTGATGACCCCCACGGGTACATTCTACCCCCCCCCTTATATTACACGCAAGACATGAATGAGGCAGTGGGTAATAGAGCCGAATGTTTCTCCTTTTCTCCTTTGGCATAAAGAATCCTTTTTCTTGCAAGCTAACAGATTGCCTCCAGCAGAATAAACTAAGATGAAAACTCGAATCAAAAAGAAAAAAAAAAGCTGAGATTCCACTCGCTGATTACAGCGACTTGGAAGCATTTCCAGGGTTGGGGGGGAACTGTTCAACTAATCAAAAGCATCATTCCTCGAATTCTTTCGATGTTCTAGGAGCATTTCTCGGAGCAAGAGGGAAAAAAGAAAAAAAAAAAAAAGAAAGAAAGAGCATTTATTAGTATGATGCTCCAGGCAAAGGATTTCTGCTTTTAAGAAATGATCAGGAAGAGAAAGCTGAATACCCCTTAATCAAACTACTTTTTAACCCTTTTTTTCTTTTTAAAATCGAGATAATGACCATGCACCACAGCGCACATGCGCAGGAAAAACGAATAAAATAACATCAATAACCATCGAAGACGAAATCTACTCACCGAATTTCAAAAGGGGTACGATAGTTGGTGATCGTATCTCACCCGATATTTTTCTTCTCTGAAGGATCACTTAAAGTCGCTATAGGATGAAAGAGCCTTGTCGTTTGAGAAGGACAATTTGTTATTCAGTTAAAAAAAATCCTTTTTGATAGATAGAAGGGATAATTATGGAAGACGTCTTTAATGACCTACCCAAGCATAAAATTAGGGCTACGATTACTTTCTCTGCTTTATATAACGTATGGCTTAATTATAATTCTAATTATACTCGCTGAAAATGCAGATGGATTATAACGAATCAGTGAACAAAGGAGGACCCATTCATTTTAAACCTAGGTGGCGCATTTGCATTGTTCATTTTACAGTTTAGTGAACCAAGAAAAAAAAAAAAGGGTACCCGGATTTAGGAAGGCCACTTTAACCCTACATTCTGATGTCATCATAAATTAGAAGGATGAAAAGCAAAATATAATTAAAGTCTTTTGCAGTTTCAGTGCAATCTCCAGAAAGAGATGAATTGGACTTCCATTATAACATTAATTAACCACGTGACACGTTTTATGTTTCAAACGCTTTTACCATAATGAAAAGATAGAAGGAAGAAATGTGAAGAATGTACTAACCACCTATCGTTAATTCCATTAAAAAAAAAAAAAAAAAAACAATAAAGGAAAAATTCTGGAAATATTTCATCGGGATGAAAACACAAAAGGGCGTAATAATTTATATTTTTAGAAAATCCTCAGATTCGAGTGCAACATACCAACAAAGGCAGCCAATAAATTTGCAAAAGGTGTCACGTGATCGAGCCAGCCCAGCTACTGCATTCACGAACAAAAGGTGAAACCATCATCCACCACAACGCATGCGCCTCAGAGCACTCAAACACCAATTTAGCCCGGATAGATTTAAGCTACTAATAATTTCAGAGAGAGAGAGAGGGGGGCGGGGAGAGTCAGATTTGGGTGGTCGTCCATCACAATTTTCCAATTTAAAGATTAATTATCGTTAAGTTCCAGAAATCTGCACCAAAATGCAGAAAATCAGACGAAGAGGAAGCAACTTCCTCCAAAAGATCTTAACTTTTCAATTGGCTTCGACAGATGCAGACGACTACAAGCTTGTTTATCGATCGGTAGGATCCTTCTAAAACGTGCAACACGTCTTGTTAATAATGTCTAAATATTAATCAGGTGGTGTGGACAACGAGTTTCCATGTTGGATACAGCGTCGCAATAGCTACCAGACAACCCCCCCCCGCTCCACCCCACCACACTCCTCCACATCCGATTGTTTCCTGCTAGGAGGAGCCAATAACGTTGTGTTCAGCTGGGAGAGACGCACAAATCGCGTTTGCTGGAGTTAATTAGCTGCTCAATCTGCAATGCAAATATCGGGCCGGTGGAGATGGTTAGAAAGGAGTATTCGTAGATTTGGTTAAGTAAAGAATTTATGAATGGTGGGCCCATTAATCTTAGATTGAACTATTGCGCCTGAAATTCTGTTTCCACCCGGCTAATTAATGAAATCGAGCGATGGGGGTCTTAGACAAGATTTCGTTGTACCCCGAACGCCGCGATCTGCGTTCATTCATTAATAAAAATGTTCGTTGAAATCCTTATTAATGCATGGCCGGGCATCTACAATGGGCAAGGCTACTTTATTAGACATGAACTGCTACGAAGGAGCGCTTAATTATTTTAATTATATTTACTTCTAATACCAATTCCGCGTTGAAAAAGAAGAGTCGGTGCCTGCGTGGTAATTATGGACTGCGGTGGTGCCCTCTATCGACTCACACGAAAACATTTTAGTCGTTAGTGCCCTTGCACGACAAGAGTTTTGCCCAATAGTGGGCAAAACGAAAGATTCGGTTGAATAACCATTATGGTGACTGGTGTAGCCGCACAGGGGGTTCCACCTCAATGGCTCCCATTCTCGAATTAGCCCTGCGATTGTCCACTTTTGTATATATATATATATATACACTGAGTGGACAAAAATTGTGCGATACCAACCTAGTAACGGGCAGTCACACGGCGAGGCATTGAGTCCACTAATTCACGAAAGCGTTCCACAGGTATTTCTATTCGTGCTTCCTGCACCGCTGTCCATAATTCCGTCGAATTCCTGGGTGGAGGGTCCAAAGCTCGATTGGACCTTTCCACAGCATCCCAAAGATGCTCCACAGGGTACATGTCCGATGAACGTGGAGGCCATTCCACGGTGGTAAAATCTGCGGAATGCTCTTCTAGTCACCACGGTTCTGTTGGGAGGTGCATTGTCCTGCTGGAAGAGTCTATTCTTCTGTGGGGGTACGATGACCATGAAAGGATGCAGATGGTCTACAAGGATGGACACAACCTGGACCGTTCACAGATGCGTCTAGACGTACCCGAGGTCCTAACTTGTGACAGTTGAACATTTTGTACGGTTCCCACCAGATAAGTACCCTTTCGTCCGCTCGAAATAATTAGAAACGGAACTCATCGGAACAGAAGACCCATCTCCAATCATCCAAGGTCCAAAGAACCGATGTTCTTTCAGCCAGTTTAGGCGTAGAGTCCTGTGTCGTGGTGTTAGCAATGGGATTCTGGTTGATCCCATAACCTATTGCTGCTAATGATTGGCGGATGGTCTTGGTGGAGACGTTTCTGGCACCTCCCTCGTTGAAGTAGGCGGTGATTTGTGCCACTGTCGCTCTCCGGTTGGCTGAAACAATGGGAGACAGACGTTGAAGGCCCATTCATCCACCACCTTTCTCCACCCACAGCGCTGTCCACGATGAGTTGTTATTTCGGAAATGTATTCCCGATAAACTGTTGATACTGTCGAACGGGGATAGCGAAATTTCTGTACCACCTCCGCGATACTGACCCATGCGTCAGGCACCCACTATCACCCCTCTTTTAAAGTCGGTTAACTCACGACGTTTATCCATACCGAAATTGAATTACCGTCTACGTGAATACAGTGATGCTTTGTACCTATATACCTGCCAAGCGGAGGGTTCGTCCACTATTGAGAGTGGTGACAGCGTCGCATTGCCCAGGAACCAGGTATCCCATGAATTCTGTCCTTTCAGTGTATATATACATCGGTGATCACTGAATTATGACGACCCCATCCATAATGGACTATACTCCAGAGCTTGCAGTATAAAAAGCCAATCTTTCCTTCTCTAGAGCAGTGGTAATTTGCATCTGGTCGTCCAAGTCAAGGTGATAAAGTAGCAGTTATTGGAGTTCGTGCGTCGGGTGCTTCCAAAAGGCGTGTCTTGTCCATTGATCATGGTGCACTGTGGTTAAGGTGTACAAAGAACGATATCGAGAGGGTCATACCAACTTCCGTGTACAGAACTGTAAAGGTTTACGTAAGGTGGATGATCGTGGTGAGTGAAGGATGCAGTGCATTGTACGACAGCTGATATTCCAATACGATATTGGGGAATGCAAGAACAATGTTCCAAATGACGATGCACTGCACACTCAGACGTATGGGGCTTCCACAGCAGAAGACACGAGACACCTTCTCCTCACTGCTGATCATAGTCGATGGCGAATGCCGTGGTGTCAACAACAAGCTAATTGGACACCGGAGGGCTGAAAACGAGTGTGCTGGTCGCATGAGCCCAAATGCTTGGTGCAACTGGCTGATGGACGCCTTCGTCTGTGGCGCAAGTAGCACAAGTCCATGGGCTCATGTGCATGATGCCCACTATCCAAGAAGGTGGGGGTGCTTGCTTAATATGGAGCATATTTTGCTAGCAGAACCAAGCCCCGTGGTGCGCATGGACCAACGTTTCACTGGTGAGGTCCACCGACAGCTCTTAAGGGACCAAACTCGCCCTGTCATGTTGCATTTTTTCCTGTACAGAAACGGGATCCTCCATGTCATCGGACCACACTGTGCACGAGTGGTTCAATAAACAGTGAAGATATCACCCATCTTTATTGGCTTCCAAATTCGCTTTCCCTCAATCCATCTGTTCCTGCACTGTGGAATGCCTTGCAGGCAACACGGCTACTGATCCCTACAGATGTCTTCAGCCATCTGGAGTCAATGCCTTGGCAAATAGCGACTGTTATGCGTGCGAATGGTGGCCCAACAAGGTATTAGGTAGGTTGTCATAATTCAGTGATCACTCAGTGTATATGTAGATATAATTTTTTTCTCTCTATCTCTCTTTGCCCTTCTTCACTTCCTCTCGCATACTTCTTCTTATCTGTTTTTTTTTAATGGCTGCCATAATTCAACTTCTTCCACAGTTCCAAAGTCTTGTGGCTAATGAGCTTTCTCAGAGCGCTCGACAGATTTTCTTTTTTCTTTCTCAATTCTTTCTAATTTTTGTCTCCAAAGACACGAGTTCTTTTAGTGCACCTTTTAGCAAAGGACCGAGGTCTTCAGCTGGAAGAAGTTGGAACAATTTAGGAGATCGGAGCCTGATGTTTTATTCATACCCAAAGGGAGCAGATAGCAACATGGCTGGCCAAGTTAGCGCAAACGTTGATTTATTTGCAACGTCTGTCATTTATTTTATTTTTTGTGTCAAGGAACGTCTGGCTTTGAGGATAAATGCATGTTTTCAGTCGTTATATCTCTGGAAGATTTAGGCCTACAAATTACTTAAAATGCTAAATTTGACTATAAATAAATCAAGTGGAGAGTTTAAATTTTTTTTCGTTTCCATGGAAACCTTATTGAATTAACTTTAAGAATACGATCTATTATGAAGGATTTTCAGCAAAGTCTGAAGACTTTTTGATAAGTATGAGAAAATACAAAAGAGGAGAATTGATTTCCCTTCTTAGAAATATTTTTTTTTTATTTTATTTATTTATTTTTTTTTTTTAAAGAGCTAGTGGAGGAGAAGTATCATCAAGAACTTCAAATGGAAGTTCGTTCTGTTCAACTACGAACACCATTTTTTTTTTTTTTTGTCTCGATAAATTACTTTTGAATAAAATAGAAAAAAAATAAAATAATCTTCTCCCCAAACATATTTCATAAATAAAAGATCTGTCGTTGGAGAAATTTCTTAAAAGTGAAAAGAAAAGCAAAAATACTTCTTACAGTTGTCTTTCGATTCGTTTAATATATTACAAAATATCGAATTACTTTGATAAAAAAAAAAAAGAGAGAGAGAGAAAGAGAGAGATGAGGAAATGCGGATTCTTCTAACTCTCTCTCTCTTTCTCTCTCTCTCTCGAGAGAGACAGTTAGAAGAATCCGCATTCATGTTTTGCTAAGGGATGAAAGAAATTAATCTGATTCAGGAAATGCAACAAAATGACAGATAGCAGCGCCCTCTGCAATAAATGTGCCTCGCGAACGAAATCTGTTTATAAATTAAAAATAGGCTTTCTGTAATTTCAAAAATATGCGTGTTTTTTGGACTGCTAAGTATTGATTTATTCTAAATATAGATTTCTCTTCTGAATTGAGTTCGATGGAGTAAGAATAGAACAGTTAGATCACTTTAGGTATCTGGGGCAGTTATTTTCACAAGATATACACTGTATTGCCACTTTATTAGGTACACCTACCTAGTAGCGTGTTGAGCCTCCTTTAGATTTCAAAACAGCCTGAATTCGTTCAGGCATGGATTGAAAAGGTGCTGAAAACGTTGTGCAGGAATGGAGTACCATGCAGACATGACTGTGTCACGCAGCTCCTTGAGATTCGACGGAGGTGTAGGCCTACAGCGAACAGCCCTCTCCAGCTCATCTCAAAGATGTTTAATAGGATTGGGACCCGGAATGTTCTTGGAACCATTCCATAGTGATTCCGGCATTGTGCACCCTCGCATAATCCTGCTGGAAGTAACCATCTGACTGAGGATGAACTGTCAACATGAACTGATGCACTTGGTCAGCAACGATGACCCACCACCTTTCACAGTAGTCGTCAGACATGACGGGTCCATGGATTCATGCTGTTTTTGCCAAATTCTCAGCCTTCCATCAAAATGATGAACCGGGAACTTTGACTCGTCAGACCGAACAACTGTTTTGCAATCCTCGATAGTCCAGTGCTGGTGTTGCTGGGCCCACAGGAGGCGTGCTTTCTTGTTCTTCATTTATAACAAAAGGTACGCGATGTAGCCGTCGGCTATTGTAGCCCATCCGCGACAAAGTGCAGCTAGTTGTCCGTTGCGATATTTTGTTGTGCGCACCAAGGTTGTATTCTGACGTGATGGGCGACATTGTGGCCCGTCTGTTTGCTTGCACAGTTCTAGCCATCCTCCTCTGACCTCTCTCATCAACAAGCGACTTTCTTCCACAGGAGTGCCGTTGAGAGGATGTTTTCTGTTCGTTGCACCATTCCCGATACACTCTTGAAAAGTTCAGGAGAACTGCCGTTTCAGAGATGCTTTGTCCAGCACGTCTTGCACCTACTACCATGCCACGTTCGAAGTCCGTTAGATCACTCCTTTTCCTCATTCTTGCTACGGTTTGTACGCTTAGCTGATACTAGAAAGGTTGTTCTGCTGCATTTATATCCACAACTGTGGTCATGTGACTTGCAACGTTGTGGGACAAACCATTTGTGTGCACAGCAGGGGTGTACCTAATAAAGTGGCAGCACAGTGTATCATATCAAACTGAGATTCAATTCAGAATTGCAATGGCAAAACAATCGTTCAAGAATAAACTGTTGTTGATTACAGAAGAAAATAATGACATATATCTGGTCAATGGCATTATATGCAGCAGAGACATGAATTCTTACAAAGAGAGACAAAAAAAGACTTGAGGACTTTGAGATGTGGTGCTGGTGCAGGATGGAAAAAATTCAATCGGCTGAAAAAGTGGCAAATGTGGAAGTGTGAAGACGTGTCCAAGAACAAAGGAAAATTCTAGATAGCATAAGATCAATTGGACTGGAATTTGTAGGCCACGTGATTCGACATGGTGGTTTGCTTCAGGATGACCTGGAGGAGACTGTGGAGGAAAAACACCCTAGGGGAAGACCAAAAAATACTTTCATTGAGACGTTGCTCGATGAAGCAGAACTTGGAAATTTTGAGCAACTAAAACAAACGGCACAGGAGAGATAAAGATGGACACAGCTCAGAGGAACTGACCATTCACAAGACTGAATTACTGATGATGATGATGAAATATAGATTTAACTTTTCTTTCAATCGGGATGAAAAATTTGTGGGGAAGATAATTTTATTCCATTTTATGATACTGGAATAAATATTTTAATCATTTTTCCAAAGTAGTAATATCTTCAAGGATCGAAAATTGCAATGTTCTGTAGAAGGCTTTGATGGGGTGGCTGGGAAAGCGGGTCGCTATCCTCACGCCAGGATCAAGTGAAGGGTCCCCGAATGCCAATGTTTCAAAAAAGGAACTCAATTAATATGCAAATTTAATAAGTGTGGTGGTTATGGGCATGTTTATCTTGTCTTTTAGTGACCAAGTTTAACGGTTCATTTTATTGGTCCTTTGTGGCACCTCGCAGGAAAATTCGTGAGGCTTATGATAATTTCCATAACTTTGTCAACCTAGTAAATACTCCACCACTTAACTTTAATAATTAATAAATGATTTTTTAATATATAATACTAAATTATGCACCAGATTCATGTATATGAACCAACATTTTAAAGGTATGGAGATCTTCAGCCAGTAGGGTGACATATAACCCCAATTTCAAACAACTGTTTGCAAAATAGTCACGAAATTGAGGATGAA
Organism: Mastigoproctus giganteus; assembly: GCF_048544385.1. NCBI lineage: Eukaryota > Metazoa > Arthropoda > Arachnida > Uropygi > Thelyphonidae > Mastigoproctus > Mastigoproctus giganteus. The sequence goes on from NC_143575.1 coordinate 264,491,929, forward strand.
GGACACCCTTAGATATAACTTATAAAAATTGTTAATTCCAGTACTCTGCATGTTTTGGATTTTGGAGAAAACCTATTCTTTAGCTGGGATTCAGGTCTTTTAGATTATAATACGTTGCGTTGCCTGTTGTTTCAACATATGTTTAAATTCTACTTGTTGGGGCACCTTTCAAATGGAAGCCATCACTAAAACACTATTCGTACTTAACGGCCGAAATTTGGGAACACACACATATCTCCAAGGGTTTCGAAGGACGTGTACCAAAATAGATAAAATAGTCTTACGCAAAGGAAGGAACTCCCTTGCGACCCATAATGGGGGAGGGACTCGGGGATTTTGGTTTGATCGAACAGACGTATTGTTTTCTTTATATGTTGAAGACGAAGCCTGAATCAGACATTTCGCTATGTCTAGACAAACTATACAGTGTCTAGCATTGGTCTTCCTCCCCCACCTTCTTTTGTCATACCCATTTCGTTCTATGGCCCGTTTGGTAGAAATGTTTCTGAATCATTTGTTTAATTGGGTCGTGAACCCAATTAAACAAAAAAATAGGATCGCAGAGATGTCAGAGGAAGCCGGATCATTTTAACAAAGTGGAGTTTACTAGAAAATTGGAATCCTGCTTTAGTATTCCTTCTTTTTTGATGGCTCTATTCCCACACTGCCTCTTTCGAAAAATAATTAGACTGTTGATGATGTCTTACAATTATAACTTAGATTTGTTTGAAGATAACAAGAGACAAAGAAACCATAATTTCCTACATGGTGATCTGCAATTTTTTGTTGCTGAGCTGTTATAGACTGAATTCGCACATTTGCATACCATCTGCAATGACTGCTAATTAAAAAAGAACATTTCAATAACCGATGTTTCCTCCATGTGCAAACAGCTCTCTTCTTTTATTATGGTATTCTGTTTCCTCACCCGCAAGCTCTTACTTTTTTTTCTTCTTCTTCTTTCCATTTCGAGTGTTTTTCTAAAAAGTAATTGCCTCTCTTTAATTAAGACATTTCTTTTCACATTTTCCTTCTCTTTTAGATGACAGCAATCATTGAAAAAGCGATTTTGCAGGTTTTATGTTTTTTTGCTGTATAGTTTCAGGAGGGATATTTTCTTTCCGGTGTAGCCTCCAGTTGCTTCGAGCAGCATAAGTAATGTTCCTTCTATTGTTGTTGGGTTTTAGGAGCATCAATGACCAAGGCCATATTCTATGGTCGATTTTCTGTTTGCTGGACGAAAAACCCGAATTTCCTGGAGAATAAACCATGCTACTCTCACCTGAGACCAGCCACGTTGTGGAAAAAGCCTTTAAAATTCCTCCTGTCATCAACCGGAGTCGAACTCGGGTCTTTCCCACTCGGCGTTGGGAGGATGGCGATTCTACCAACTGTGCTACCCACGAGGGTGTTCCTTCTGAACCTAATCTTTAAATCTCTAATCATCTTTAAAATGAACTCCAGAAGATGACACTTGAAGTTTCTGAATAAATAATAGTCATTTGGGGCTAGATCCGAACTCTACGAGGTGTGGTTTCATTGTTCAAATCCACAGTCGTGAATGTCAACCTTGCACCCTTTGTGCAAAGGTGCATTGCTGGAGAAGCAAAACTAGATGATTGCCCAGATATTCCCAAATGCTCATGGGATTTTTTAAGACCTTCCAGTTTGGGACTGGATCCAATGTTGAAACTTTTATGAAGGCATGAAGCTTGCAGCATTCATACGAAACTTTTGATCAGAGGTGCGCACGTTTAGATGTACACATAACATCATTTCATTGAATCCAATAAAGGTAATTTAATTTAAATCATCAATAATCATCGCATTTGAAGCCTACATCTTAGTTTGAAAAACTCAAGAGGTGTGGGAAGATAATGACAGTTATTACGTGCTTTCTAAGTAAAATATTTGATTAATACCACATCATGAATTCGTTGCATGCTTCCACCCTATCTCTGTTAGATATATATATATCCATTTCAATGCAGTTTCCCTCTTAAAAGTTTACAACTAGATCCTTTTTTTAAGTTTCATCCCAAAAGAGTAAGTGACTGTTTCGCTTTTGAATTGGGCTAAACGCTCACCAACGCATTGCGCTCAGCAGAGTTTTACTTTTAAGATTTATAAAAACGACACGCCCAACTTCAATGGCTGCCCATAACAGTCATAATGGCTAATGGACATTTTGAATTCTCTTAGTCCGATATTTTGGATTCTGCAGAAAATGGATACTGACTCCTTTTCATAAAAAAATTTCAACTCTTACGTCACGATAGCTTCACATAAAATGTCTTAGAAAGCAGTTTCTAGAAAGTATAAAAGTAGATTTAGAAAGTAAGTTTTGTTAGAGATTTATTGGTGAGTAAGCTGAGTTCCCATCTACCGGACTTGATAAAAACGAATTCTAAAGAAATTTTGACGTGTCATCTATTTTGGAAAAGATTATGTTAATTGGAAATTCCCTTAGATTAAATTCCAATAGACCATAACGTTTCCCTATGAACCATTTATTAGTTAAGTTGACTACAGACAAACCCCATGTAATGTCCACCTAATTGTTCACATTTTATAGTCTTACCATATACTTTCTGATACATTTTCTTAATAAATGGACCACAGTTAGTTGTTGTTGTTGTTGTTGTAATTTTGTTTCTAGGAGCATCGGCAACTAAAGCCATATTTATTCTTGTACAATGTCTGTAAATTGCGTGTGTTCTGCAGCAATTTTCTGTTTGCTGGGAGAAAAAACCATGCTACCCTCGCATGAGACCGACTAACTCAGCCATGTTATGAAAAAGGCGCGTAAAAATTCCTCATGTCATCGACTGGACTCGAACTCGGGTCTTTTCCCTCTGATGTGGGGAGGACGGCGATCCAATCAACTGTGCTACCCACGAGGGCGACCACCACACACCAGAATTCCCGCAGAGACTCATGAGGGGAACTCAGGAATTCTAGGAATTCATGAGGTGAGATAGCGCAGAGGATGAAGGATCGATTAGGGAAATAGTCGTGTACTAGTGTAATCTTGTCATGTTGGGGAGTCTGGATCATCGGATCCTTTTATTAGAGTGAAATTGGAGGTTGTTATTGGATTTTAGGAGATCGGTGAAAAAACCAGAGTTTCCAGGAAGGAACTGGAGGGGGAGAGCATATCCGGTAATTCTGCTTGACCTCAACACCCCTGGTAACTACAGAAGGGACCATAGGTGAACAAGATCCACCGCTTCAAGACACCAAGCGTTTAATATTTAATAATAAATAATATACTTAACATAAGGGACGCCTTATTTAACTCGTCAATCAGGGGACGAAAAGTCTATGCTCGGCCCTATTCTGAACACTTTCCCCTCCACAGTTTTAAATAGTGCTATCCAGAAAGCTGAATTGAATTACTAGAAAACTGGACCTTTCCTTCATGAATTAAATAGAAGATGCACTATTTTGACATTCAACACTAACTAATGGCATGTGATCTTTTAATAAAGATCACTTGACAAAAGCGTCAGTAGCCTCTTTCATGAACTTCCCACTGGATAACCCCTAACTCAAACCTATATAAACATTAAAAAATATATATATATAAATAAAAATATTCTATTTTTACTCCAGCACGACTACATCGACCAAAGGTGAAGATAAGTCCCAAAACCTTCTTCAGAAATCCTGACCTTTTCTATAAGATTTCAACTCAACAACATAATTAATACCTTTTTCCAATAACTCGGTTCAAGTTTCCTTCATAAATCTCTACTTCTTATTCTAAATATTGCAAAAACTTCTTTCTAGAAGATGAAAAGGCGAAAATGGCCACACTTCCGCTTAAAGATCTTTTCTGGACGCCTTCTAGGTCATTTTGCTTCAAGATTATATTTTCTTGAGTGAGCTTTACAAAAAAAAAAAATTGCCCAGTGCTTCAAGAGAAGTATCAGAATCTTCGATTCTTCCATCTCTGGATGCAGGAGCAATCTTGTCACATATGGGATTTCTGAGATCTTACCAAGACGAGTTACCTTAACGGCAGGAGGAATGATAAAAATGAGTGGGCTGTTGCGAAGGGGAGATTTGGTGCTGATAGCAGCGCATCTTTAATCTATTTTGGGGGTCAATCTTTATGGGAGAAATAGTAATGGTATATGTATAGATTTTCCTTGGTTTGTTCTGCTTGCTGGTGAATGAATAACCCGAAATACATATGGAAAGAAAGAAGAATCTTCCACTTGTATTAATTCAGAGTTAAAATAAAGTCCATTCTGATTTTGGTGTTTATAGTTGCAACTGAAGCATATTAGCTCTCGTTAGGACCTATCAATACATCCTAAATTTGTCCATAAAAGAAATTGAGATAGAGGAATTTTTTGTTCAAAAGCTACACTGCTCGACAAAATTAACAGAACATGTTTTTCATGAATATTTTATTGGGAACAATGTCTTCGGTGGCATTGTTCCCAATAAAATTGGGTCCCGTTTCAGCCTACACAGATTCTAGACATTATTTCATCTGAAGATAATGAGGAATTCAGCACGATCCCTCCCACATGACAGAAAGGGACACTTACAGGGAGACGGTGTTCTCGTATGGAGCGAAATAATGATCAATGGCTGCACCCCTCTTCATTTGTTTGATTCCTTAACACCATACAGATACCAAGACAGATCCTCGAACCCTATGTGCGACTTTATCGGGTTGGCCCAGATTTTCTTTTCATGCAAAACAACTCCACAACGTCACATTCGGGATATTCCTCCACCAACTGGGGGAGGAATATCCCGAAAGTGAAGTTTTCCAATGATTTCCGTGGCCAGCACAATCACTAGACTTACATCCAACCGAACGTGTGAGGCGATCTTGGGAGTCGCATTGCACACCAAAAACCAATTCCTCGGGCGCTTGGTGAGTTAATGTCTGGGCTGGTGGAAGAATGGGATTTGTTGCCGCAAAATCTTATAGACACCCTTATATCGAGAATGGTTCATAGCTGTCAGGCCTGTTTAGCCGTTAGAGGGGATCATGGCCCTACTGATTGTCATGTGACCATATTTTATAGCATCTTGTATCGACTTCTGTAATGTGACCTTTTTGGTAATTTTTACACAACCCCTATAAATGTCCCTTATACCTGTCAGAAGTTTCTCTCTCTCCTCCTTTCATTGCTATTTAATGGTACACCACCACCACCACCACCATACCAAAAATGATTCCGTTTAATCCTAACAGATCGCAGATAATAATAATTATTATTATTATTATTATAAAGCACTCTCCAGCCATCTAATAACCCAACAGTTGAATGTCATCTGTATTTAATAGATCTTCGGAGCCCTCTGAGGTCTTTAAAAACATGGACTTCTTCTCTATCTCTTAGACTTGTTATCTAAGACGCTCTTAAATATATTACGCTCACTGGCCAAAAAATTAAAAACCTTCATTCAATATCTAGTAGAGACTCCCTTTTGCCCGAGTTTCAGCTCGTACATGTTGTAGAATGAATTCCACTAGGAGACTGAGGGAATCCAACTCTACATTTGACCATTCTTTCATCGGTATATTTGCTGTATTGTGGTTGGCAGAGAAATGCGCAGCAGAACTGTCCTTTCCGACATATCCCTGACATTCTCAACTGTATTGAGAGTTGAAGGATTAGGTCATCAGGGTAGATGTTGGAAATCTTGAGAATGTTCCGCGAACCACTCAGATATAATTTTTGCACTGTGGACAGGCCAGTTGTCATCTTGAAAGATGCTATTGTAATCCACATAAAAATGAAGCATTGAGGTGTCCGATTCAATAGAAAGATATTCATTGGAAGTAACACGACCTTCTAATGGTATGAGCAGCTGAAGTGCGTACCAACAGAACATGCCCCATAACATGATACCACCTCCATCCGCTACAGTGATGAACACAAGACAGTCTGGATGCATGGCAGCAGGAGGTTCACGCACCTTTCACCAACCGTTGGTGCAAAAAAGTGTAAATCGGGATTCGCCAGACCTCGTGATCTCTTCCATTCTTCATGTCCTCGTCGGTAGCACAGTTGGTAGAATCGCCGCCCTCCTCACACCGGGTGGAAAAAACTTGAGTTCGAGTACTGTCGATGGCGTGAGGATTTTTTATGGACATTTTACACAACGTGGCTGAGTTAGTTAGTCTCGGAATACATGGTTTTCTCTCTGGGAAACTCGGTTGACAACTGCTACCACTCTTCCATTGCACAATTCTGGCGTTAGTGGCAACACTCCAGTTAAATCTTTCGATTTCTTACAGAAGGAACTTTAATAATCATATTCATTATTATTAAAAATAAGATAGTTTATTAAGGGGCGTCAACAACGCGTGTGGTGAACCGGAAGTACGTTCCTGTGCCATCCCATCACTCTGAACCCTGCCTAAGATGGGAGTCGTGTGATTATTGAAACAGAGGATCCTAATAAAGTGACAGGACAGTGTATATATTTCATTTTTTAAAACAGAATTTCATTTTCGTACCTAAGACAGACAGTATGGCTGTAGGCAACCCATTAAATCGCCAATATTTCTAGATCCAGCTCTATTCCCCCCCCCCATCTACTCAAATCGATATCCGTCTGCCTTTATCATAATTGGACCCGTCATCACTCCTCTGCCATCGATCCAGGAGCTGGGATAGCAGGTGTTATTTTCAGTCTAAGGGTTAACCGATAATTCTCCTACCCGTCAGTCAACTTTCACCTTATGTTTAGATTTGCACTTTAATATGTCTGCTAGAGAAAACACCATAATATTTTTATGTCAGAATACTTCTAATATTTCTACAGATGGAGCCTGTCCAACTAACTGACGCGGAGGGCTTCTGTCCCTAAATTTGTGAGGGCTCAAACAATTTAACAACACACGTAAGTGGATCCCTCATTTTTATTCTTCCACACTGTTTTCATAACGACAAAACCGGATATTGTTTCATTAGTCAGTTTGCCAAAGAAAATAAAAGTGAAATGGGTTGGCAGTTTAAACGAGAACAGCATTCTTAGGCCTTTCCTCCGTTTACCAGCACTCCCTTTAACATATTGACAAAATTTTTAGTGAAATAAGCATTTCTTCAGTACCACTACGTATAAAATATACACTGAAAGGACAGAATTCATGGGATACCTGGTTCCTGGACCCTAAGAGAAGAACCCACCGAATTACCGTGATGTAATAAATTGCATTCACGGTAATTCGATGTCAGTATGGATAAACGTCGTGAGTTAATCGACTTTGAAAGAGGGATGATAGTGGGTGCCCGATGAATGAGTCACTCTATCGGGAATGAGCAATTTCCGGAATAACAACTCATCGTAGAAATCGCTGTGGGTGGAGAAAGATGGTGGATAGTTGTAGTCGACGTCTGTCTCGCATTGTTTCAGCCAACCGGAGAGCAACAGTGGTACAAATCACCGCGACTCCAACGAAGAAGGTGCCAGGAACGACTCTGCCAAGACCATCAGGCTATCATTAGCCCCAATAGGTTATGGCAGCAGCCGATCCACTAGAGTCCCATTGCTAACACCACGACACTGGACACTACTCCTCAAATGGGAGAAAGAACATCGGCACTGGACCTTGGTTGATTGGAGACGGGTCTCTTGGTCCGATGAGCCCCGTTTCCAGTTATTTCGAGCTGACGGGAGGATGCGTATCTGGTGGAAACCGCACGAAGCTATCATGTCAACAAGGAACTGTTCCGACAGTTGGATGGTCGGTAATAATCTGGGGCATGTTCAACTGGCACACATTGGAACCTCTGGTAAATCTAGACGCATCTCTGAACAGTACAGAATAGGTGTCCATTCCTGCAGATATCTGCATCCCTTCATGGTCGTGTACCCACAAGGCAATGGACTCTTCAAGCAGGACAATACACCAAACCACAGAGCCGTAGTGACAAGAACATGGTTCGAAGAGCAATCCGCAGATTTTATCACTATGGAATGGCCTCCCCGTTCACCGGACATGCACCCTGTGGAGCATCTTTGGGACGTGTGGAAAGGTCTGTTCGAGCTTTCCATCCTCCATCCAGGAATGCGACGGAATTATGGACAGGGGTACAGCAAGCATGGATGGAAACACCTGTGGAACGCTTTCGTGAACTAGTGGACTCAATACCTCACCGTGTGACTGCCCTTACTAGGTAGTTATCCAATGATTTCTGTCCACTCAGTGTAAAATATACAGTAGGCCCACAAAATTAGTTGCAAACTCCTTAGGAACTATTGGAGTTGGTTCAAAGGTCGTCTGTAATGCAGTAGTAGCTCTAAAGAGTGTTGTGAAAGCAACAGCACTATCAGTAGATTGGCATGGTCATGGTGTGGGACATATGGAATTTTAAACACCGATGGGATTTTGTTGTTGGGTGCCATATGACTCATTTGTCATAACGTTTCAAAGGATGGTGTGGTACGAAACATTATACAAAGCAGTAGTGATGTTGTACACCTACTTGCCAAAATATTAGAAACCTTTCTTCAGTATCTATGCATTTCAAGATCGGTTGATGGATATGAACTGAAGAAAAATAAAGATCTGCAATTGAACTTTCAAGGCATTCCAGATTATGCTATTACTTCTGAGTACTTTTTGGTCTAAGAAGGATCGACAGAAGATTTCTAGTAGATACTGATAATAAGATCATAAACTTTAAATAAAATTACGATCGAATTCTTGAATATTAAAAAATTAGTCTCGAACTCAGGTCGCTTCCACCCGGTGTGGGGTGGACGGCGATTCTACCAACTGTGCTACCCACGAGGGGTTAAAATCTTATAAATCTTTTATAGGCTGATGGTGGTGGTGATTGTAATGGTGAGGCGCATCACTTCATGGCTGCAATGCCACGAGCCGAACTTGTACTACAGCCGTGAAGGGATACCCCAAGGCCAGAATTGTACAAAAACTGGTTCTAGAACAGTGAATTCAGCCTCTTGCAATGGTTCCCTGTTCATGAGATCTCAATCTAACTGCACCGTGTGTCCAGTTCTTCGGAGTAGAGATTCGCAACCATCCAACTTGCAACAATTGAGGGAGGCGATTGGGTCAACATGGACCAGCATTTGGTCCTTGAAGCTTGCACAACCATTCTCTCTGGTATGATAAGCTGGCCTTGCTACCTGGGAGTCTAAAATACTGAAAAAAAAAGATATTGAAGTAATACTTGAGTCAAGTGAACCAAATTCCGGCGAAGTCCGGTCGTTTTGCGACAACCAAATGCTCTACTTGCAGCTTCACGATGATTAAGGTGCGGCGTCCACACCACAGAGAGAGAGAGAAAAAGAGAGAAATAACTCTCATCAATCGGTGCAATACCACCACTTTGCTTATTGGAGGCTTCACGTTTGAAAACAATGAAAATAATTGAAAAGAATGTTTAATTTCCAAAGAAAAGCTCCAGCAACCTTCGTCCCCTATCTCTTCAAGCATGCAGTATCACTGATATCTTTTAAAGTTATGATGGGTATCATAACGAGATCCAATCTTCCTTGCATTTCGAGGATTCAGCTTTAAAACGGTGTTCGCAGGTGAGGCTTTTGAAATTACTAATGACCTCACAATGATCATTCATTTACCCACCAAAATACCTGACAATCCTAATAACACAGCTAACACTATTTTTTTCTAACGAACAATCCTTCAGAGTAGACGATGGAGGTGATGGGGGCCCTCTAGGCACTTCAGATCACAACATAGTGATGGTCTCTTCTCCAAGGAGGCAACGTTCTCTCATGATCATCCCCGTGTTGATGCATTACAACAATGCAAAATGGGATGATCTCCAAGATTTCTTCTTTTCCTTGGTTGGACTACTGTTTTAATTCTTCTGATGTCAATGTTTGCTCAGATCGTGTCAATGAAATTATTCATGTAGGGATGAAATGCAACATTGGTTTTACGATGATTGTGCTAAGGCTGTTCAAGATAAGAATGATGCATATTGCAACTGGTTCCATCCAAATCTCCAAGTTGATTAGTAAAGATGAGCTTTGGTGTAGGCTGCAACAGTAAAGCAGTCAATCAGTCCAAAGTAAATTTTGAACAGCTTAAGAGTAGAACACTTGTTCTACACTTGTTAAGAGTAGAACACCTCTTACCATTCCCAGTACACCCCATTTAATGTCTCCTGTGGTTTTCCGTCAAAAGGGTGTCAGAAGAATTTTGAACAATTTTGATGCCAAGAAAGCTCCAAGTCTTGATGGTTTCTCTTTCTCCACTTGTTCTTAAAACGTGTGCTCCTGGGTTCTCCTCTTCTGGGTCACCTTATTACACTTTCTTATTCCACTGTTGTTTTACATTCTGCTTGGAAATTTGCTCATATCCAGCCAGTTCCTAAAAAGGATGACAAATCCCTTCCACCCAATTATCGTCGCATTGCACCTACTTCTGCTCTTTTAAAGTAATGGAGAAATCTATTAACCTAAACTACATAGAAACAGCAATGTGATATCAACGATCACCAATATGGACCATTGATCAGATGGGTGGTATGGATCAATACGTCATTATCGGTCCTCTGGTGATATATTAGCTTATGTTGCCCACCCATGGACAAATTCAATGGAAAAGTTTGGTGAAACTCAAGCAGTTGATCTTGACATTTGACATTTTGAACTTCCATCTTATGGTTTTCCAACTGTTTTTTTGTAATTGGATATCCGGTTTTCTCTCTGACCACTCACTGCTGGTGATGGTAGCCGACTATCTTCTACCTTGTCGCTTAATGCTGTGGGTGTTCCTGAAGGTTCAGTTATTTCTCCAACTCTCTTCCTCTTGGATATCCATTGACTGTAAATCCTACCCATAGTTTTGTTGATGATAACACATTGCATTCCAGCTTCCAGTTTGCGAAACCTTACCCCACACAAACAGCTTCAACTTCTCGAATGTCCGCTACCAATTCTTTAAATGCTGTTCTTCAATTAATTCTCCAGTGGGGCAAAGATAACTTAGTTGATTTCAATCCTTCTAAAACTCAGTCCTCTCTTATTTTCGCAAAAAAGAATTCTTCGATGACACTGATTTCTAGGCAAGATCATATATCTCTATTAGGAATTACCCTGACTTCTAATCTCTCTTGGCATAAGCACATTACAATATTGCTCCCTCTTCATCTAAAGAAATGGACTTTCTCTTTCGCTCTTAGCGTTACTTTTCTTATAAAGACCTACCCACTTTGTACAAATCTTAAATCCGCTTTACCATGGATTACTGTTCCCAAGTCTGGAGTGGTTTCCACATAACCGCTCTCGGGCTTGTAGACTCCATTCAAATGAGGACAGTTAGGTTAATTAATGATTCATCTTTTACAAAGTCCATTAATTCTCTGTCTCATAGACATTATTATTTCTCATGGACATTAATTTCTTGATTAATCTGGTCAGCCTTCAACCCATGCACCTTTCATGTCTGGGGGTTTCATTAAAAAAAAAAAGCATCTGGGTGGAACGTTTTCAACTCTTCCTTGAGTTCATGGTACGGCGAATCCAATCTGTTCTGATGGCCAAAGAGAGAGATTACGTGCTATGAGGAAGGTGTACGTAATAAAGTGGCCACTCAGTGTATATTAATGATAATTTTATGCGAGAGCTTGCAAGACTTCACATCTCTATTGCAATATTGCTTCTGGATTATGTCTTTGCAACCACTGTTCAATTAACAATCATGGAACCTCTGCAGCCCTTGTTTTTGGAACCACTGTTCGATAGTTTAATCATGGAACCCCTGGAGTTGGGGCAGAACTTCAACGAGGCATTAATGATATCATTGGCATTAACATTTTATCAAATTATAAAACAGAAGAAGTCTACTTCAATCTGTCTTTCAGGTAAAATTATGTAATCGAATTTCATCTTTTTGGAAAGAATTTGTGATTTCTTTCCTTCCCATCTGCTTTAAGCATAAAAATCGAATCTACTCGAGAGTATGCAGGAGTACAGTTAGGAGGAATCTCTCTTCTCTTTTATCTTCATGCCACATCAGAGCTACCTGCGTACACTAGCGCCATCTGCATCCAAACCACTTGGCATAACAATAAATAAATAATAAATGTTCGTACTGATGAATGATGCTGAAGGAGATGCAGTTGGCAACATCCGGAGAGCTCCAGAGTACAGATTAGTGTATCTTACACAAAGGCGTGTCATATGTCTACTCAAGGACCTCGCGGTCCATCGGTATGTAGGTGTGTGCGTGCGTGCGTGCGTGCGTGAGACAAAATGCGTGCATTCGTTTGTGTGCCGCGTTCTTTAAATTTTTACGTTCTATTTCTAGCTTGTGAAAGATTGATGAAGCAAGGTCTTCACAAAGATGCGATGTGATGCAGAAATCGATAGAACAGTGGCGACGCCTTTCCAGGGGTTATTCCCTAACGGGGAAATATTTGTAGCATCAATTCAAACTGCAAATACTCTTCTTACTTTCGAGAGGAAGAAGAAGAGAGAGATGCTAATAATTTACCTGACTGGTACGAGCTAGGAGAGAACGAAAGCTAATAGAAGTTTGTGTCACACTCTCGTTTTGGCCCATTTAACTAATTTTAAAGTGGGCATTTAAGGAAAGGGGGTGTGGAGAATTAAGGGCAAGAACCACTTAGGTGACTGATTTCAAATTTTAAATAAAACCCTTTATTTTTAATACTCGGTGTTCTTAGAATTAGGTTTGTATTTGTGTTGTGTAGTGAGGATTGTTAATAACTGAGAGGAAGATGCCTTTTTCAGAGGAGGATCCAAAAGAGGGCGAGAAGTAGAAAGAAAGAGAGAGAGGACAGAGAGTGAGAGAGATAAAGAAAGGGAGAAACGAGAGAGGACTGAGACAAACAGAGAGAGAGCTGAGAATAGACAGAGAAAAATTGAGAAAGAGGAAAAGAAGAGAAATAAAAACAGAGGGGGGGAGAGAGAGAAAAAGAATTGAGACACAAAAGAAAAGAAAAGAAAAGAAAGAACTGGGAGATGAATAGAAAGAAAAAGAAAGAGCGAAAAAATCTGTAATAGAAAGAGTGTAAAAGAAAGAAGAGGGTTTTATCTCTCTCTCTTTCTCTCTCTCTGTGTCTTTCTATATAGGTGTGTGTGAGAGAGAGAGAGAAAACGAGAAAGAGGACTGAGACAGAAGTAGAAAGAAAGAAAGAGAGAGACAGAGAGAAAGAAAGACAAAACGAGAAAGAGGACTGAGATAGAAATAGGGAGTGAGAGAAAGGGAGACATACAGAAAGAAAAGGAGAAAGAACGAGAGACTGAGAAAGACATACACAAATATAGAGAAAAAAAAAATCGGAAAGGACTGAGATAAAAAATGGATTGAAAGAGAGAGATATAGGTAGAGAAGAAAGAAAGACAAATTGAGAGAGAGAGAGAGATAAACAGATACATATATACGCAGAGAAAGAGAGAATGAGAAAGAGGAATGAGATAGAAATAAAAAGAGAGATAGAAATATAAAAAAATATGAGAAACTGGCTGAGACATAAACAGCCAGAGAGAGAGAGAGCGTGCGAGCGAGAACGAAAACCAGGACTGAGATAGATGTAGAAAGAAAGAGAGAGAGACAGAGAGAGAGAGAGAGAGAGAGAGAGAGAGAGAGAGAGAGAGAGAGAGAGAGGAGAAACGAGAGAGGACTGAGATAAACAGAGAAAGAGAAAGAGAGAGAGAGAGAGACAAAACGAGAAAGAGGGCTGAGATATAAATAGGGAGTGAGAGAAAGGGAGACATACAGAAAGAAAAGGAGAAAGAACGAGAGACTGAGAAAGAGATACGCAAATATAGAGAGAGAGAAAATCAGAAAGGACTGAGATGAAAATAGATAGAAATAGATAGAGAAGAAAGAAAGAAAGGCAAATTGAGAGAGAGATAAACAGGTACATGCAAAGAAAGAGAGAATGAGAAAAAGGAATGAGATAGAAATAGAATGAGAGATAGAAATATAAAAAAAAATGAGAAAACTGACTGAGACATAAATAGCGAGAGAGAGAGCGCGCGAGCGAGAACGAAAAACAGGACTGAGATAGATGTAGAAAGAAAGAGAGGGGGGGGAGGGAGGGAGAGAGAGAGAGAGAACTGAGATAGAAGTAGAGGACACAGAGAGAGAGAGAGAGAGAGAAAGAAAGGGAGAAACGAGAGAGGACTGGGACAAACAGAGAAAGCGAGAGAAAGATTGAGAAAGAGAGACACGAGAGAGGAATGAGGCAAACAAAGAGAGAGAGAGAAAAGACGAGGGAGAAAATTAAGCAGCAAGAGAGGAAGAAAGAGAGACTGGGGGTGAGAGAGATTAGTAAAAGTGACCCAGATCAGAGGAAGCTTTGAAGATAGAGTAAAGAGGGAATGTGATTAGCGGATATTAGGAAGAACCTTCCACGGGGTGGGTTCACACATCAACGTTTGTCACAAAGAGACACGGCGTGATTGATCACAACAAAAACACCTCCACTTTGAACACCCAGCAGCACCCTCTAGTGGCCGATTCAATTATCGACGAAAGCAATTTTAACATTTAAAAAACGAAAAAAGAAAGAAAACTGCAGGTGTGCAGTGGACTGGAGCAATGGTGCGATGTATTGATCACCGTTCCATCACGAAGGGCGCTTTCCGTTCAAGTGTACACGCGTGGCCCAGATAAAGTTCTGTTGGACCCATCCCAGATGCGAAAATCCCATTATAACGTTTGTTACGCAACGTTGTGCAAAACGGGTGCATTGTCGGCGAGGGGTGGAAGGTTGCTATGGCAACCCTAAACCAAACTACTCTTCAGAGACACTAAGTCGTTGGTGCGAGTCGATAATATCGAAGAAACGCCGGCTTATCATCGATGATTGAATGTGAGAAATTTTGGAGAGGTGTCAGGTTGGTTTGATGGTTACTCTCGAGCTCCCTCCGAAGTTTATACGTAAACAAGGTCAAATGACGACCACCAGACGCTGCAAAAGAACTGTTACTTTGGATAATTACCCGAAGATTGCAAGGGTGCATCTTTGAAGTAACCTTTGTTGAATTATTGGCATGTCACGCGTTGGATTATTTAATCATTGTTATTTTTTTAAAATTTAACCTCCACCACTTCGTGCTGGTGACGTTGAAGGATTGGACTGAGTTCTGCTTCTGGATGATTTTCATCTACAAATATGAAAAAAAAAAAAGGAACAAAAGATGGCTTTCTTAGACAGATGCATCTATCAGCAGAGGGCACTGGTGCTCCTTATATGCTAAAATTCAAGGTGATATGAGCATAAAAGGACCATCAGTGCCTCTACTGACAGATGTAACCCTCGAAGAAAGCGATTAAGTTCCCAAAGAACTTTACTAGTACTCAACATACCGTTCAAAAAAGCCGAGTCCACTTTTCAAATACCCATTCGAAAATTGATTTAGGGATCTTCATGGAAAAACCCATAATTGTTCAGTAATTGTAGAGTAACCCTTCCACAGAGATGATTTTGATCTCAAGAAACAGAAAAAGGTAGGATGGAGGAGATCCAGATCAGGAGCAGATGACCCAACGTTTCAATGTCCGGTTCTTCAATTATACTGTAGTCTGCGCCATCCAATAGACCGGATGTCATGGGCCACATCGATTTCAATATTCAACTTTGTCTGAAATCTCATCGTTATTTGGCTATCTTCATCAGACCACTATGTTGGTGTGGAATGCCTTTGTGCCTGCACTCTCTCTCTTTTGGGAAGGAGTGCCTTCTTAGTGCACTCCTGTTTGTCTTTGTCATCAACTTGCACTCTTGCTGTCCTTACTCACCCTTCTCAAGGGTATTCTCCCCACTAGCGGTTTTTGATCTCGTGTTCACCTGAGGGAACTCTCCGCGTGGTTCCCACTATTTCTCAACGTTTTTTAAGAGACTAAAACCATGACACTGACATCCATTTATCTAATGGTCAAAGTCCTATAAACTAGCGATTCTTAACCTTTTTCTGTTCATCTATGGCCCCACTCCTCATAATCTCTGTTACTTGGGAAAAAAATGGCGTAATCCTGGGTGGGCGGCCATATGGCCCACTTTGAGAACCACTGCTATTAACCATAGACTTTCCACCAAGTGCATTCCTAGCAGTTTCATTTCTATTTCAATTTAATTACGTGATCACTTCATTTCTTGGGTCATCTCCCTCTTTCCTTGGCAGGAGGGGATGGACTCTGACAAGTGTCCCTCTATAGATGCTGGAATGCTCCTTCCTGGTGAGTAAGACCTTCCAGTAACTAAATGGCCAGATGAACAATAACACTATATTCACGATACCCATCTGGCCTTGGTAGATTTTGCTACTTCACAGTGCAACTTTTGTGGGAGACCACTGGTACCGCTCTTCACTACATCTTCCACAATAACTTGGTCCATTTTCTGTTGGTCTTCTTGTGCCAGACATTGAAACCTCCAGAAGAATAATTCACGATTTTCGTTTCATTTTCTTCCAAAAACCATTTACAGTTCTGAAGACAAAGATCAACCTAATTTGGTGAATAAACATCCATTTTCTTATAAATTACCGGTATTCCAATACTTTTGCAAGTGCACTGTATATGAAGCGTAAATAGACTATACCGCGCATTTAATTTCTGTAATCTCATGCTTCTGTAGCTTCTTCGATCCACTTTAGATGGTGGCCCTGTTTTATGTCAAGGATGTTAGATTTAAAGATGTCATAAAAGCTGCTGCTCTATCCATACCGATTACCCTGCTGGAACTTTGCAACGCTGTAATATGATCATTGGGCAAAGAATTCCTTTGTGTGTTCCATCGTGATAAATTGTCTCAAGTATTATTTTCTTATGTAGCACACGCCAACAGAAGTTTTCCTTCCAAAAAAAAAAAGAAAACAAGGTCTCCATGAATGTTTCAACCATAACTAAGTACCCCCTTATCCGTATCGTGTGGTGTACATGCATGTCACGTGCAAGCACTTGAACGCTTGCAATAAAAGCTGGAGACATTCCAATATAACCAGAAGCCAGTTGGAATAAAGATATCTTTCGTGTCTAATGTTAGGTTTTTCAAATACCCACGTGGCTATTCTTAGGATAAAACCGTTTTGACAGAAATGTGGTTTCTTTACATCGAGAGGGGGTAGGGGTAGGGTGTGGAAGTTTGCACGATTTTCTAAGAGCGTGGTGGAAGTGGGATAGAAGGTTAGTGGCGCCCTCTCGAATTGATCAGTGAAAACAACTTGTTTTTTCAGTGTACAGCCAACAAACGTATTCATAGATGATCCAGAAAGGAATACAGAACATTTTGGGGAGCATGGTGTCCCTGGAGATATCAAAAGAGAAAAATCAACTCAATTACAACATACATTCATTGCACAATTTCCCTCGTTATTGATTTTTTGGTAGCAAACATTCAGAACAGCCAAAACTCGTTCTTCTTTTAAATTTAAAAATCTCACTCCTAGAATTAGGTTCCAATCAGATTATTGCCCAACTAATTGTAGAATTCGGCCAACCAATGAGCGTCCCATCGAGCATATTGGTTTAAACTAAGAATATACTGTGTGAAGTTTATGAAACTTGAAATTATCATAAAACGTCTTAAGACATTGGAATTAAGACATTTTAAGACATATAATTGGAATGCTTTTTATAATAAACCTCTCAAAGAGATTGAAACTATGACTCTGACATCCATTTCCCTAATGGTCAAGGTCCTATAAAAGAATCCTATAAATCAGTGTTTCTTAATCTTTTTTTGCTCGTGGCCCTCTGTGGCCTCATCTCTCATAATCATCACTGTCAGTTGGGTAAATTTTCGTGGGCCCCCTTGGGCGGCCACAAAAATGGCCTAATGCCCGGGGGGGGGGGCATATGGCCTACGTTAAGAACCGCTGCTATAAACCATGGACGGAACACAAAGTGCCTTGCTAGCCAATATCCTTTGTTCCAATGTCCCCTCGCAAGTCTGACTGCAGTGGGGGAAACCTACTAAGAAAATCCCCCCTGCCCTGCTGACGTCATATACTATGCATGGCATAGGATATGCTAACACCGGCTACAGCTGGTCTGGCTGGCATGGGAATACACACAGAGAACCGCTTCCCTCAGTGCAATCTCCTCCCACATAGGGCACCCGGGCCCTCTGCGTTTAATCCCCAAACGTCCATCCTCCTTTCCTCCACCCAACGATGGACTAAGGTATTTCGGCGCCCGGGCAGAGAGATTTTTCGGCGCCCATTTATTAAGGATATATATTTTTTCTTCTTCGTTGTTCGTCTGGTTTTGGCGCCCCTTAAAGAATGGACCCGGCAAGATCCCTGCTAGCCTGAACCTTAATCCGGCACTGCCTCTACATTTCACCCGGTGGACTCTCCCACCACAAACCTTTTGACAATCCCCCCCGTGAAGGATGGGCTCCTTCCACAAGGGTGCCTTTCTATCCCTTTAACATCCTATTTTTAGATGGAGTGCCTTCATGTCGCCCACCCTAATCTTCTTGCTCTGTTCCCTCCCCTTAACTCTCACACCCCCTAGCGTGTTTTTTTAATGGGGTCCTCCCTAGAAAGCTCAAGCACAGCCTACGTTTCGCCTCCACCAGAGAACTCTATGCTACTACCTCCCCGAGGCGGTGGAAGGAAATGCGAGGTCCCAATAGGGGCCCTGGCAGCCAAATGCCAGAGGAACAACAGACCAACATAATCAACATGGTTTTAAATCGGGAACAGATCGTCCAATCACAGTGGGCGCAGCTAGGCCTGCTCTTTACTCCTTGTCGCAATGATCCATGGGTAAGAACCCTAAACTAAAGTTCAACCAAGAAACCTTTTAATCCTCTTGAAACTAGTGACAAGTGCCGAACCCAGGCTCCTGCCACTGAAGGCAATTCCTCTTACTAAATAGCAGACATTTTTTATCAATAATGCATAAATAGAAAAATATTTAAATATCATACAAAATAAAATAATAAAAAATACAGAACAATGTAATGTTTTGTAACAGAATAAAGAACTGAGTCCCCCCCCTCCTCCTCTCCACACTTGTATGATTGTAAAGGCCAAAAAGAAAATAAATGAACTACAAAAGGAATTCTTGGAGAATTCTTTCCAATCCAATTTTCTAAGACAAGCGTGTCGCTAAGAGGGCTTACAATACCAGGATCCCGGGATCCCGGAATCTCGGTATTGTAATGGCAGGTGCAGAAGGGTTAAAATTAAAAGCTTCTGAACAATAGATTATTCCCTTTATTACACCACTACTTGAGGATGGCAAAAACATTGTTTTTCCCACCAAAGGAAGAAAAGTGAGTTTAAAGAATAACCCCGTGATTGGGTCAGGTACGTAAATGAAAAGGAAATAAATAAGGTTCTCGCACCAAAAGAGTGGGTTGTGGTTGCTGTTCGGAGGGGTTGAAGACTTGCAGTGGTAGTTCGGGGTCCAGTTCTGGCTATATGGCAGAGTTGAACTAAGAAGAAAGGCTTCACCACACTTCGTGGAAGGAATCCACACAAAGGAATCTCACCGTGAAAAAGAAGGAGAGTAAGTCCTCTGAACTGTGTTCTATTGGATAAAACTAAAGGTTATTTTAAAGTAAGGATGAAGTTGAAGAAATTACGAGAAATATAAGGAAATGTTTAGTATTGAGTAAGTCAAATCTTTTTTACATAAAAGACACCTGCCGAAACGCACTGATCGATATCTAATCAGGAAATGACCTATGTAATTATTTACCTGTGTATTTGTAGTGACGAAATTTCCTCGCCCACTTATGACCCGCATCTCTCTTCTCTCATTGGTTACCCCACCCCCACCACGCGGCATTCTTCAGGCGTAATAAATATCACTATGTAATTATTTACATAAGTCACTTAGGAAAAGGCCTTTTGCTTCAGGTTCCATAATGCATGAAAAATATTGTTGCATCCGAAAGAGCAAGACTGAAATATTTAACTAAAATATTTACAAACTAAATATTTAAGATATTTACAAAATACTAAACTATTTAATATACAAACTTTATTAGGTCCCTTCATCAGCTGACATTACAATGGAACATTAAATGATGCCGTGCATGGTCATGCATAACAGAGTGAAGCACGTGCACGAGCTTCAAATGCAACAATGTAATTTACCTGTGCATTTGTAGTAATGTAATTGTCCCGCCCTCTTCTCCCATTGGCTCGAATAAATATCACTAAGAGGAAAACCTTTTTAATGTGTATCTATCTATCTATCTATCTATCTATCTATCTATATATATATATATGGGAAAATCCCTCAGCTATCGCAAATTTTGATTTTTTTTTCTGGCATTTTTTCTGATTAACAATTTTCACGTTGGCACAATCATGTCCTTTGTTCCGAAAAAAAAAATAAATAATAATAACAATAAAACTCTGTTACAAACTGCGAAATTGTTTATCTTAAAAGAAAGAATTAATCGTTAGGATTCCATCGTACTGCTCACTATATGTCCCCGTTTTGAAAGACCGGTGCTGAATACATTTACACTAGTTGTAGCCATTGCGTACGATAGGCCTAACCAATTTGGTCTCAAATTGAAGATTTCAGAAAAATTGAAAAAAAAATAGTGACAAATGGGCCTGGAGTACTGGGGTCCATAGTTTAACAGATATTTATTTAAAGTATACCCAGTATAAAATAAAATAAAATAAAATATTTCCAGAAGCTTTCGGAACTCGTGTCCCTTTCTCAACTGATAAAATTTTTAAATACGCTACAAGCAAAGTGTGGCACGTTACTCATTCGTCATTGTTGTAGCACGGACGTGTGCTGCCTTGCGCCAGTGATCATCCATCAATAAAACGGTTGTCTCCAGGATTGGATGTATACGCATGCCTTTCTGGCGATTTAATGCCTTAGGGTTGTTCATTATGTTTAGTGACTCTAGCCATAGGCGGTGGCGAAAGTGTCGCGCGTGGTCCACTATCTCAAAGTCGCGCTTGGGGTCAAGATCGTGGTTGGTAGCCCAAAAATGTTCTGCAAGCGCGGACTGGTCAGTTTCGGCAAGCCGGATTGCTCTGTCGTGTTCCGTGAGGCGATCCTGGAGACGTCTCGATGTCTCACCCACGTAGCAACTGTTACAGGCCCTACAGGTGATACGGTACACTACATTGCTGCGTAAGACAGGTGTGACAGGGGTCTTCACACTGGAGACAAGTGAACGTAGGTTCCTACCTGGTAATTGTACACATTTTATGTTGTAACTTCTCAGGATCTTCGAGATACGTCCTGACACTCCTGGATAGTACGGAATGTAGGCGGATGATATGCCGACTTGCTTCGGAGGTCTTGGGTTGGAAGTAAGTTCTTGTGCCTGTAACAAGCATCTGTTTAGTACATGGGATGGATAACCGCATCTGGTTAAGTCCGCCTTCACACGGGAGATCTCGTTACGTCTAATTGTGTCGGTGCTGGAATGGCTCCAGGCCCTGGAGAACAGGGTGCGGGCAGTGCTATTGAGATGGCTTGGAGCGTGGCCGGACCCGTAGTTGGTGAATTGACCGCACCACATGGGTTTGCGGTATACTGAGGTCTCTAGATGTGGGCCTACGCGATGCACTAGCACGTCCAGAAACGGGAGCGAACCGTCCACCTCTGATTCTACGGTAAACTTGATGAAATTGGATAGAGAGTTGAGGTATTCTAGTAGTACCGTTTCAGAACCACGTGGTATTATGGTAAAAATATCGTCGACATATCTACACCACGTTGTAATAGGTGTAGGTGGGTTCTGGTGTATTTAAAAATTTTATCAGTTGAGAAAGGGACACGAGTTCCGAAAGCTTCTGGAAATATTTTATTTTATTTTATTTTATACTGGGTATACTTTAAATAAATATCTGTGAAAAAAAAATATAAAAAATTGCGGATAATAAAAAACACAAATAGTTTTATTTTAAGGAATGGACCAATTTTCTCTACTAGCGCTGCCTACCTTAAAAGAAAGAATAATTTTATTTTACAGCAATTAGAACGGATTCAACGCGTACCTGCTCAGGACCCAACATGAAAAACAATGACCAGTATTGTGAGCCCTAGTCGCTACATTACAGAGTTCTGCAGCTCCGTCCCTTGAAAATAAAAAAAAAAATGAAAACAAAGCAATTTTATTGTGTTGAAAGAATGGATTAAAAGGGGCCTCCTGCAGTGTTTAACCTTCCTAACATGACGCCATCCAATTAAGCCGAGACTAAAGTATTCACTTAATTAAACTCCCTTATCCTGTTGCTGTTTTCTGCAGAATAATATAGACATGAAGGTTCTTTGTAAGCCTTGTATTGATCTCCACAGTGACTCTGTGGGACATCTGCTCTGTCACACACAACGGAGAGGCCGTCATCTGCCCTTTGAATGATGGGTTCGAAGCGATATGTCCAATGTTATCACCCAACCCATGTATTAATTAAAGCCGGTCTGGAAATTCGTTGCACACTACAGAAATCCAGGCATTTGCGTGTCTGAGATTTTCAGGAGCCACTAAATAAGCGACAAAATGGAGAATCCTAAACTTGCACGCATGCGTGTAAAAGTATTCATCAAAGCAGCTTCTTCACAAAATCAATTGGTTAAACTTTAAAACAGGGTGCGCACTCCAGTCTTTTTGGTTAAACTGTGGTGTCGGTTAACTGTGATTTTAAATACATTAATATTCAGCTAGTGAAAAAAAAAGTTAGTGTACACCACTAATTAGTGGCGTAAACTTATTTAATAAATAAACTTTCATTAAATTTCCACTAATTTAATGAATAACCTTTCCAGCCTACAGGCTAGTAAGGTTCCTGGGGTTGATGACAAAGCATTTGACTCACATCAGTCCCACATGAGCGGCTATTTTATAAGCTGGAACACGTTGGAATTGCAGGGAAAATCCTTAGATGGATAGCTTCAGAGCAGGAGGCAAAGGGTTGCGATAAATGGTTATTCCTGGGATTGGGTTGATGTAAAAAATGGGGTTCCCAAGGATCAGTATTAGTACCACTGTTGTTTTTATCATAAATGACATGGATGAAGGGATAGAGGGCGTGATGTCTAAATTTGCAGATGATATAAAGATTGGTAGAGTAGTTAATTAAGAGCTTTTGATCCCATTATACATATTTCGTTAGTTTCCATTGAGTACTCATAGGAACTGATGGAACTAAAAGGAAGATGGCTGCATCGCATCAGATATTGCGGAATAGTTGCGGAAACTAAACATTACAGGAGAACGTCAACTTGCTTCTTGTTACACCCATCGTAATTGGCCCTTTGAAAGCTCTTATTGAGAAAGGTTTTGGCAAACCCGGCCCGTGTTCTCCGACCAAGCCATTAGAGAATGCGTAGTATTGCACGGTACATTTTTATATTGCATAGCTCATAGTGAATTGTTTGGAAGATATAGGCGTGCTAATGCTTCATTAGCCTTCCCGAGCATATACAGTGCCCTACCATTAATATCCGGACACTCCTCCATGGATGGGGAAACAGGTCCTATGCATGCAATACGTCACAGAACCTGCTATAAATATGCACACTGAGCTTCAAACAGACAATTACAAAAGTGGGCATGCAAGATGACACGTTCAACAGAATTACCTCAGCAGTTCAACAGAATTGATCACCTCAACAAATGCTAGATACTGATTAACATGGTGTAAGGACTGCGAATCCTGGACTGTAGAGCATGGAAAACAGTCCTATGGACAGACGAGTCGAGGTTCACACTCTACCAGTCTGATGGCCGTTCATAGGTGTGGCGAATGCCAGGAGAACAGTTTCTTCCTGATTATATCCTACCAACAATGAAGTTTGGTAGAGGAGTGTCATGTTATGGGGCTCCTTTCATGGTTTGCTTGGGCCCATTAGTCGTTATCGACAAAACCATGAATGCTGTGCAATACCAGGACCACCTGGACAATTATGCACTTCCAACATTATGGCAATACTTCGGGGAAGGCCCATACCTGTGTCAGCAAGACAACGCGCCATGCCATTCTGCTCGAGTCGTAACAGAGTCGTTTGAGGATATTGGTGTGGAAAAGTTGGATTGGCCAGCCCAGAGTGCTGATCGCAACGCTATCGAGTATCTTTGGGATGTATTGAATCGTTGGATATGTACACATCGAGATCGCCCAAAGACATGTATAAAACTGACATTTATAAAAAGCTGGTTAAGAGTATGCCGTGAAGATTGAAGGACGTCATAAAAGCAAAAGCAAAATGTTTCAACGCAAAATATTAAATGACACAATAAAAGCTCTTTTTTTTTGTCTAAAGGCAGATGTCTGAATATTAATGGTAAGGCAGTGTACATTAACCCAATATCTTTGGGATGAACTGGAACGTTGGATTCAGGCCACTCCCACAATCAATGTTGACAGCTGTACTGATGGAAGAATGGATCAAAATACCGCCTTTCCTTTGTCAAAAACTGGTCGGAATCCACTGAGAAGAAGATGTAAGTATATCATCCTCGGCCTGCGAGGGTATTGAAACTCAAGCGCTTGAATTCTTTAAGCGAATTGTGCTTAATGAAATGGAATGAGCAAAGAAAGGCTCAACCCAGAAATGGCAGTTACTTGGTTTCAGGTGAGAGTAGGGCGGCATGTCTTTAAATCCCGGAAACTAGGATTTTTCATCCAGCAAACAAGCAAACCAACCGAACAATGCGCTCAAATTCAAAAAATATACAAATGGCTGAGGTCCTTAGCTGCCTGCTGTTTAACCCATGCGCACAACAACAACAACGGCATAACTCTTAAAGGTTTCCTGAAGC
Organism: Mastigoproctus giganteus; assembly: GCF_048544385.1. Classification (NCBI taxonomy): domain Eukaryota; kingdom Metazoa; phylum Arthropoda; class Arachnida; order Uropygi; family Thelyphonidae; genus Mastigoproctus; species Mastigoproctus giganteus. The sequence goes on from NC_143575.1 coordinate 264,516,642, forward strand.
ACTGATCATAAACTTAATCATATTTTGGATTTAAATTGCCTTCAGTATACTATTGATTTTCTTATCTATGAAAAGATGGTTTTATATCTATTTCTTTCGCGTTTTCTGCAATAATATTTTGGTTGGAACCGTCTGACTTTAATTAGAGAAGAAATTAAACATCTGCTTTATCCTTCTAAGTAAATCACTTAGATATCCCCAATTATGATTCTGGATGACAGAATACTTTGATCATCTCTGGATTTCTTGCTATTCTAAAAAATCCCATTCTTCCACCAGTTCAGACCTTAGCTCACCAAGTGACCGAAGAGTTGGCTGTCGACGTGCAATCAATGCGATGCCCAAAGGCGTTCAACGTTTGTTCGTTCGGATTTAAATCTGTGATCGTGCTGGCTATGGCAGCCAAAGGACATCTTCAGTTTCAAGATATTCCTCCACCATTTGAGCTCTATGTGCAAGGGCTTTGTCGTGCATGAAACGAAAATCTGGGCCAATCACACCCCTAAAAAAGTCGCACATAAGGTTCATGGATCTGTTCTCGGTACCTCTGCTCAGTTACGGCACCCCTATCAAAAACGTGAAGAGGGATGCAGCCGTTGATCATTATTCCGGCCCACACGAGAAACACCGTCAGTCCCTTTCTCTAATGTTGGAGGGATGGTACCGCATTCCTCGTTGTCTCCAGATGGAATAACTGGAATCTTTTTGTAAGCTAAAACCGGACTCATCAGAGAACAGAACTAAACCATAAATTACATTACGTTTTCTACGTGTCCTGTTCATTTTGTCAAGCAGTGTATATTACTATTTGGAAATTCTTTTCAAGAACATTCTATTTTCTTTTATGAAGGTATCTTTCAAGAGAAAAAATGGGAGTCTCCAATATTTCGGATAGCTGTCAAACTAACAAGAAATATGAATGAAATCATAGCGAATGGGAAGGGGGTAGACTAGAAATTGAGAAACACGAAAATAATCCTTCTGGCTAAAGCTAACGTCTTTGACCCAGAAGTCATTTGTTCACAGCTGCCAAACAGCTCGTGGCTGCAGGATATATCCATACTTTAGACTGATATCTATATTATGCGGGGGGAGGGGGGGTTTTATGTCCAATGCCACTAAGACAACGATATTTCTTATCGGCCAGGATAAGAAATGCCTGATACTGTACATTTTCTTACATGGTGCTCAGCAGGAAATACGACCCTCAAGAGACCCATTGAGTCTATCATACGATGCGATGCAATAAAAGTACACAGCGCCCTCTCGTGTCTTCTTCGAAGATCGCCAACAAAGAGAAAGTTATAATAAGAGAGCCATAATGAATATTCATGATGTTTGAAGTTCGTGATTAATTATTGATTTTAGGCACCATGTTAGCGCGTCTCTTACCAGTTGAAATTATCTGCAAATAGTCTTCGAATATCTCAATAGGATTTTAACTCACTAAAGACAAAATTGCACTTAACTTTCTTTTCCAAGCGCCATTTTTTTTTTCTTATTGTGAATTACAGAATAAACCTTTAAAAACGTTAAAGGAAAATGTTTGAAAATTGATTCAAACAATAGAGAAATGAATATTCTCTTAAATAAATGAAGTGCAATAAGTATAGAATCTCATAAGAGGAATCTTAAAAATCAATATTTAATATAGAATTTAATTGAAACCTACAATGGTTAGTGGTAGGGATTGGTACAATAAGTAGTCAGCAAGAGATGTTCTTCGAGCAGCACGATATAATTGGTCCTTAAATTCCTGGTTTTTTAATGTGTCCAAGGCTGCAAAGACATCGGATCTACATTAAGATGTACACATTCGAACTTATCTTTCTCCTAATTCTACTTAGCTTCCAGTTCTTCAACGACGTTTGTTTGCTCAATATCGAACATTTTTTTAATTCTGGAGCTATTTATTTACAAAGTGATCATTGAATTCAATAATTTTTCCATAAAGTCCCTAATAATGAAGTCAATAAAGTCTTCAAATAAAATCCTTGCAGCCTCTAGAGACTAGGCAACCGCGTGGTGATCTGATTGAGCTGTATAAGGCGTTGAGTGGTCTGAGCAAGCTCAATGCTGATGGGATTCTTCCTCTTGCTCAGATTCCGCACAGATTCAAAGTCAGTTGTAAAATGGATTGTGTAGAAATTTGCCTTTAGCCAAGGGGTTGTTATTGCTGGAGCAAACTTCCATCTGTCGTTGTGGAAGTCGATATCTTAAATAAATTCAAGCCAGAACTAGACAAACCTTTGGAGTGAATGGATGGGTGAAATGGGAAGGGATTTTTATTTTGACTGATGCTGCATAAGCTTGCTTTCTTGCATCATATGCCTCTGCTAATGCTAATAATAGTCAACCATTCCGTTTAAACATTTTCTATGTTGATCTTCCAATAACATTTGAGTCCTATTGGTAGCACAGTGGTTACAATCACCATCCTTCAAATAACGTCTGGGCTCGAATCCCGTCTTTAACATTATAATACTTTGTTCCGAATGAAACTTTTATGTGCTTTTTCCCAATGTGGCTGAGTTAGTCAGTCTCAGATAAGGACTGCATTTTTCTTCCTTCTAGAACTCGTTTTTCGTCCAGCAAAAGATAAATCGATCATAGAATTCATAATTTACAGGTAATATACTGACGCTTCATAGCCTTAGTTGCTTTGGCACCAACACGCACTCACTCATTTAAATTTTATATTGAACTTTCATTTTTAAGATTCCTGTGAGCTTCTGCTGTAATATTCAATACCATGATATCTGTTGTTGTTGTTGTTGTTGAGTTTTAGGAGCACCAGAGACTAAGGCAATATTGCTCCATGTATACTCTCTATAAATTGGGTGGTTTTTGTTTGCTGGACGCAAAACCCGAATTTCGGGGAGAAAAAACCATGCTACCTTCGCCGACTAACTGAGACAGACTAACTCAGCTACGTTGTGAAAAAGGCAAATAAAAATTCCTCACGTCATCAACGGGATTCGAACTCAGGTCTTTTCCACCCCGTGTGGGGAGGATGGTAATTCCACCAACTGTCCCACCCACAAGGGCACGCTGTCAAAAGATAGAGAACTATTTATTCTCTATCTTTGCACAGACAACGAGATCAGATAGCTAAAGTAACGCATGAGTAATTCAAGTACAAAGTTGCAGTTGTGTAAATCAAATTATAATAATCGTTACCTACCAACGCAATTTCAGTGCGGATTATTGATCCAAGTAGGGATCCCATCTGCGCAATGTCGTATAAGTCAAATATCCTAAATAATTACTGCTGTAGCGCTGTTTGCCTGATTAGAGATATTGAGTGGATGATGACTGTAATCCGTGCGAAGTAGTTGCGTGATCAGGTATTGGCAGAGATTTGTTTGAGTTCAGTAAAGCGCGAATATAATAGAATCTATTTGAAAGCCTAAACAATGGAAAACAAAATAGCCTTTTCAATATTTAGGGGTGAAGAAGGCCCGGGTTCGAATGCCGTCAATGATGCCAGGAGCATTTAAGGGCTTTTTACACTCCAAGACTAAGTTAGTCGGTCTTAAGTGAGAATAGCAATGTTCTTAACGGGAAACTCGGGCTTTTCATCCAGGAAAAGAGACACCGATCAGAGAACAAACAAAATTTATGGACACAAAATGCGCCCGTTTTCTGATCAGTAGATGAGGGTAGATTAGGGGTATTTCTCAGTGCCCTAAGAGGACAGATTTTTTTTCCTTCCACACCTTTTGGGATAATTCACCACGAGGTGAACTGTCCCAAAACTATACTCTGCCACCTGGAAAACATCAGAAGTGTCATCGGCACATTAAATTATAATGCAAATGAAAAAGTAAAGTGTGGGATGGACAATGTTTGAGGAACTGCATAGTTGGAATTTGGCTATCGAATGTTGGTTTAGATGATTTAATTGTGACATTTACGATCTACACCATCACGATATTAGCGGTTTAATAACAGTAGTGTAATTTGAGGGCATGCAGAGACGCATTATTCCCTCCTACCTTCTGAAAATTAATTCTATGGACGCGTTTCTGTTGGCCTTGTATTAATTATCAGTGAACCTTACGTAGAAAATGAACTAATGGATGCCTCAAACAAACACGATGTGAAATGAAATATCACATTGGAGAAGATGCATTAACATACATTAATTGCAAAGTACGCTATAAACCAAATTATAATTAATACATTATACCTCAAAAGTATTAGGACACCCTTTCAGAATTACAACATTTGGAATAACTGGAAATAAAAACTTTACTATTGAAAAAAAATTAAAAGTACAGTCGAGTTTATACATGCGCTGTTTGTAAATCGAATTTAATTATGCACATGGATCTTATTGAAGAGTGGAAATTTGATTTGAGTACTCTCTTTAACAGCTCAAGACCCTGCCATCAGTGTTTTGGGTTTTTAGATGCGTCAGAAATTTTGGCGTTATTGCACTGTATTTATTATATCTGTAATTTTGCTGGTGTTCTGTGGTCCATTTGCCTGTTTGCTGGACGAAAAACCCGAGGGGGTGAACCATGCTCCCATCGCCTGAGACAGACTAACTCAGCCACGCTGTGTAAAAAGCCCGATAAAAATTCCTCGCGTCATTGAGGACAATCTAACGCAGATTTTTTCCACCCAGTGTCGAGAGGATGACGAATCTAAGAACTGTGCTCCTACGAGGGCCCGTGAGAGCCGAAAAATCTGCAATAATTCACGAGAAAAAAAAAATCACATCCTCTTCGCCCGAGGTCGGCCAAACTATAGCCCTGAACTGAAGCGGGTCTTTAAAAATTCCTTCAGTCAACCATGCGATTCGATCTCTCTAAAACAGTGGCCAAGTGGCGAAACCTTTATTCTCCCTTCCACACACCGGGTGAAAAAGGCCCAGATTCGAATTCCATCAATGATGCAAGGAACTTGTATGGGATTTTCATTCCATGGCTGAATCTATCGGTCTCAGACAAGGTTCTCCACAGGAAACGGGTTTTTCCATCCAGCAAAACTAGCAAACGGACCAGAGAACACATGCAATTCGTGTGCATAATTACACATGGATAGATGAAGTTGTTCTGGGGTAGCCCTAATACGACAGTTTATTTATTTATTTTATTATTTTTTAAAATTAAAGTCTACAGCCTCTTTTGCGTGGTACCAGTTTTCAGGTGCTCCTAGACATATGTATCACCTCTGGAAATCATGTGACCATTGATACGTTGGCTCAATAGATATTTGTCAAGTGGAGGAGTAATAAAAAAATTACCCACCAGATGACAAAATTCCCATTTTGCAAGTTTCAGAAGAAAGTTTCAAACTTAATGATTACGATGGTCTATGCATTCTAAGATAGAGTGACTCATGAAGGGGAGTTTAACTCCATCGTGTTAGCCTACAATGGAAACAGTAACCTGTAAAGTCAGTCGTGTACACAATTATGTCAAGTGGTGTGTATTTCGTTAGTGTGTTGGACTGGCCAATTAGCAACCAGGAAGCAGCAACCACAAGGAAGCAACTTCCTGATTACTGTCCCACGAGGAGGCGTGTCTCTACAGAGCCGATCGATATTCCGGCCAATTCTTTTATAAGGATGTTCCAGCAACTTGCCTTCACAGATTTAGCGTCTTTTATCCTAACAGAAAGTCAACGAATATGTTATGTTGCTTAAAGAAATACAGATGTCGATAGATGACATGGAGGTTGGTTGTTGTAGGGTTTTAGGCACATCAGCAGACCATACTGTGCCATATACTCTACATCATATGTATAAATTGCATGTGTTTGTGTTCGGTTTGCTGTTTGCGGGACAAAAACAAGTCCCGAAGGAAAACATGCCACCCTCGCCTAAGACCGACTAACCCAGCCATGTTGTAAAAAAAAATCTATAACAATTCCTCGCGTTATTGACGGAATTCGAACTCAAGTGTTTTACACTTGTAAGGCTAGAGGTAATGCAGTGCGGCAAGCTCAGAAGATAGTAGGTAGCATGGTTTGCTGAATGGAGGTAAGTTTTATTTATACAGAAGGAACACGATTTATACAAAATTCAGAGCGTTCAACATAGCCACGATTTGAAATTTTTAACATGGCCGTACAATTTTTTAATTTTGTCTTAAGTTGAACAAGATGTTCGGTATATTTACACAATTTCCAAAAACGTATGAAAAGTTACCATAGAAAGACTAAAGATTTGAATTTTTGGCAGAAAGATGATGAGGAAAGCTGAGATTGCCCTTAAGTGACATTGTTTTCGTTTCAGTTGGATATAAAAAGCCCTTTGATAAGTGACCATTGAAACAGACTAGCGGAGGATTCAATGAGAATTGCCATGATCCAACAGACCACTTAAGCTGAAATACAAGAATCAGATCAAGACCTAAGGAATCATTCTAGAACAAGATTCCATACCAGTGGATTTAAAACTGAATCTTGAAGGCAACTTCGAGAGACAGAACTAGCAAGGATGTAGGACACAGACATCACAAAAACGAATTTAATAGAAGAGTAACTCCTGGAAATTTAATAGAGATGTACAACGAGCAGACCTAAGGCGGGAAAGGATGCTCTCCCACCACAAGATAAAGAAATGGCTGAAACGTATTTGTGGCTGTTAGGAAACTTTAGATAAAAGTTGAGACAGTGATGCTCAATAATACAGCTGACTTGAATTAAGTTGAAGGTGGAACTTCGTTCAAATGGTTGGCAGAAGTGAGGGGGAGAACCATCTGCCACAGGAAAAAAATTAGACGAATCACGTCTATACTATTACTTACTAGTACTTACAAGGTTCTCATGGAAGTGGTACATATTTCTTTTACAGTTGTGCTTGTTTATTAATCGCCAAAGCCACTAAGACTATGAGGCATTAATATATTGTGTCTTTGCGTGTATTCTTTGTTCGATTTTCTTGTTGTCGGACGAAAAACGCGATCCTCCAAGAGAAAAACATGCAATCCTCTCCTGAGACCGAATTCAGCCACCTGGTGAATTTTTATAGACTTTAGCCTATAAAAATTCCTTGTTTCATTGACGAGATTTAAATACAGACATTTTCCACTCGGTGGGAAGAACGTTCATTATATCTACTGCGCTACCCGCGAGGGTCCTTATGCAATTAAAAGCAGCAAGGGTTCCATGTAACAAGTTTCTCCTAAGAAATCTTTTTGCGAGTGTAACTAATTAAGAAACAAATACAGTGAGCTGTATTTGTATCGAGATCCACCCATCTGTAGCATTTTTTAAAGTAAAAATTATTTTTGGAGCAATGTTTTCCAAAAAAATTTCATCATGCCTTCTGAGAGTACGAACCATAAGAGGGCGCTGTACTGTATCTCTTCGGTAGTCGCTCAAAAAAATACAACCGGTGAAAAGAGATTTTGGATGATCCTCTGGAAACTCATTTAAACCTTAATAATGTTTCCTTCTGCGCAGCAAATAGGGATATGTGTAGTTTCGCTAAATTGGATTCGAGGCTGCCACTTTTATCAGTAGGATGTATGCAGTGATATTAAAGAACATTTGGATGTGTTGAGACCGTACTTTGTTTCTTTTCTCTCCCTCCTGTTAAGAGACTGACCTGGAAATAAATGCGTATCTTCTCATGGGAGCCATATTTTCCACGAAATTGCGTGTGTTTTCTTTGCTTATTCAGGTTACAAAAAGTTAAATAATTCATATTTATCGCGGTGTAGTTTTGGCACATATTGCAAGAGAAGTTGCAATCTCAGTAAAAGCTTTTTTTGTGCATGTTTTCCTATGATTAGCATAATAACTGCTACAACGTATATAGATATATCTTTTAAAGTTTCTTTTATATCTTAGGAAAAATATAGTTTCGTCCTTTAATCCAAACACGATAGGTAACTAAGTTCAAGTAATGGTGGAATTCGTTTTCCATCTTCCACAGGAAAGTGGAAAGCAAAAAAACTGGAGTTAAAAAAGCTCTAGTTGAAATACCTCTAAGGATGGCATTAATTATGTTTGGAAAGGTCATGTAATATTTTATCGCGAAAAACCATACAGCTGTATGTATATTTTTTTCTCTTTGGAGACTGGATTGCCCATTGAGATATCGTTTTTTGTCTTACGTTGCAGCCTTTCTAAAAACTGTATTATCAAAGAAGAGAGAGTTCATAAAATCTGACATCATTATTTTTGATCCCACTTGAGAAAAGTTCACCAATGCTCTCTTGCTTTTGTTCGATTGTATACGTACTTGTGGTTTAAAACCCAAAATATATCTTCAGTCAATAGCTTTCCTTGCGTGCCTTAAATTTTCTTTGACGGTACGCAGGAAAGACATAAACTAATTAGCTACGGCCATGGTAAATAAAAGAAGGCATTCTCAAACGAGCGGGGGAAACTGGGGAGCCAGAGAGAGAGAGAGAGAGAAAGAAAAAGAAAAATCAATAAACACACTCGGGAGGAAAAGATAGTGCAATTAATTTTATTCTAATCCCCTACCTGGCAGCTAGACAAGGAATTATGATGACAAGTATCACCAGGGATTTTTACCACACCACCACTGGAGCTCATTTTAATTTCATATCTTCCAGAAGAATGGAGAAGAAAGGTGCCTGATGTACCTCTCTGGCCTGTTCTTTCATCGCCTAAATCCCGTTTATTGCGAAATCCAAGTATGGAAAGTAAGCAACTTCATATTAAACAGGCTCTCTTCAGATTCAGCTGTGAGATTCCCATGACATGAACAGAAAGAAAGTGTTTGGTCTGAAATTAAAATCAATGTAGTGGATATTTTCTTCCTGAGATTATTAAGCTTGTTTTTTTTTTTTTTTTCAGCGATAACGAGCCATTTCATTGCGAATTAATTCTAATTTTATTTTATTTACGGCCCCTTAGATATATTTCATTTATATAAAATACTATCTCGTTGTATATATTTTAATTGTCACGCACAGTTTATCTATACAATAATTTTTGCTTTCCGTTTATAAAATAATTTCTCCAGTATTATTCAATTTATTTTCTATTCTACTCGTATTTTAATTTATTAACGGCAGGTCTTATTTTACTTTGTGAACGTCACACTAATGGCACGCGCTTGCTTAAATTGTTATAGTTTGGCTGTTTGTGTTCTATTTCGGCCATTACTGTCACTGATATTTCAAGTTTTAATTAATTTTTACCTTGTTCTTTTTATAAAGAATATTTCATTTTATGTTTTAAATACTGCAGTTTATTTTGTTATTTTTCAACCTGCATTAGTGGATATAAATTAAAGGGTGCTGTGGTTTATTATTATTATTTTTTTAAATTCGCGATTGAAATACTTGAAATATTGTGATATAAAATATGCTGTATTTTAGAATCATCTCAAACTTATATTTAACAGGTATGTTTGTTCATAAATATATTTTATTTAAATTAATATTAATTTATGTAAATACATATCCCTGTAATTTATTATATATATATATATATATAATAAAATAATAATAACATATGATAATAAAATATAATAATAAGAAAATATAATTTCTACGTAGAAAAACGGCAGAAAAAGAAAAGGCACGAAAGTAAAATATAAAGTAAAATAAAAAAATTGCCAAGAGTGAGTTTATACAATCAAGCCTTCACCTTCAGAGAAATAAATACGATAAATTACAACCAGTCTCAGTGAATGGAATTAAAAATATGGTTCTGAATTATTATAAAACAGAAAGAAGAACTCATTCAGCATCTCAAAAATTCATTGGTTTTGGGTGCACGGTATTCATTGACTCTAGACGAATATACGTCTATACAAAATAAAAGGTATATGAATATAAATGTGCATTCAAAAGACAATCATTGGTTGTTAGGTCTTATTGAGATTAATGGTTCACTTGATAGCAGAAGAACTGAGCAAATTGTGAATGGACACTTGAAGGAATTTGGTTAGAACTTGGATGAGGATATTGTTGCCTGCACCACCGATGGAGCAGCAATGATGATTAAGTTTGGCAAGCAAATTACGCCTAATCATCAACAATGTATAGCCCATTGTATACATCTGTCAGTTATAGATGTACTTTATGGAAAAGCAATCAATTATGGTGCCACAGTCTCTGAGTCTCCCAAAGACAATGAAGAAAATGAAAATAATGAAGAAAGTAGTGATGATGAAGAAATTGAAGAAAGACAGCAAGGCATACTTTATCAAACCGACTTTACCGATGAGCTCATTTATTTCTTCAATTCAATGGCCAATATTGCACAAACTATTAACAAAGTCAGAAAAATTTGCAAGCTTTTTCGAAAATCGCCTACCAAAAATGACATATTACAAAATTTTGTTAAACCAAAATTTAATAGGAAAGAATATAAACTTATATTAGATTGCAAGACTAGATGGGATAGCACCTTCTATATGATTGAGAGATTTTTGAAATTGAAAAATTGCATTCCAAATGCTCTATGTGCAGTACTGTCAACTGAAGCTGTGTCTGACGATGACTGGAAAACACTTGAATTGCTACGTGAAACTTTGCGACCAGTTGAAATGATTCTGAAGGCTATAACCTCAGAAGATACAGACTTACTTAAAGCCGAGTCTTCAATAGAATTTCTGCTTGCTAAACTTGATACAGCAGAAAACCCATTTGCTTTAAAGTTTCACCAAAGCCTTTTGCAGCGTTGCAATGCAAGACGAAATTGCCCAACTGTGGCTTTGCTGAGCTATCTACACAACCCCAAAAAGTTAAGAAAGAAGATTCAGGTTCAAGAACTTTTGATTTTCCAAGTAAGCAAGTTTTGAAAAAGCATGCTGAAGAGATTTATCAGAGATTATTTGCAAAACATTCCGAAGGAGTCTTAGCGTTGAATGAAGAAACTGAAAATAAACGAACTGTTCTTTTAGAAGAAAACAAAGACTCGTCTAGTTCCGATGTTGGAGATACGCTCACGCGAGAGTATGATAGTGTAATAAAGAGATTAACTGAAGAGTCTTCAAAATATCCGAGTGAATTGGAAATCAGCAAAGAATTTAAAATTTTGGAAGCAACTAGCAGTAGAAGTGAAAAGCTGGAGAAAGTTTATAGAGCACTGCTGACCATTAAACCAACAAGTGTCCAATCTGATCGAGTGTTTTCGATCACTGGTCTCTTTAACACAAAAATAAGGTCAAGTCTATCAGGAAAAATGCTTTTTTTTTTTTTTTTTTTTTTTCAGAAAAAAGCTGAGCAATAAACAGTAAAGTATTTATTTTTAAATACTTTACTATTTGTAAAGTATTTTACAAATACTTTGAGCTGTTTTTTTTTTCACATTATTTTTATTTATTTATTATTATTATTATTATTATAGGGCTTATTATTTTTTTGTTTACTATACGAGAAGATAGTTTTTATTCAAAGGATTTGACTACAATTTGTAATTTTGTATAATCTCAAGCTGGTTACTTTTTTGGAGCATTTTAATTTTTTAAATTTTTTTTTTACTATAAGAAGTGATAGATTTTGTTTAAAAGATTTGATTACGATTTGTACAATCTACCCAAGATAAAATAAATACCTGTGTTATAAGCTTTTAATTATTTTCCCTAAGTCTGAGAAAATCGGTTTTAAAACCGGTTTTATGAGTAAACTTCGGTTAAACCCGGTTTTGAAATTTCTCGGTTTTATGCAAGCCCTAATAACGATCTACATAGTTGTAATGCCAAAAGAATTACTGGGTAATCCGTTCAGAGTATTTATACAATGTCAAGACGACCCCATGTGTAGGAAAATGGAAACAGTAAGTCAAACAAAATTAAAATTTAAAGCAGCGGTTAAAATTCGCTAAACTTTGTGTAGGCGAGAAAAGTATATTATAGAAGAATAAGAGCATCTTGATATTGTGTTTGGTAAACTAATGGCTCACGAGAAATAAGAAAGTAGGGTGGTAGGACAGTGAAAAGCGTTCAGAAGAAGAAGGAAAATAGTTGGGTTTGGGCAGTTCGGGGTTGCCTTTCCCGTTCCTGTAGTAGGACTCTGAACATAATTCTAGGAGTATACTTAATGTGTTTAAGTTAGTTATATTAAAATAAAAATAATATTAATGTTAAGGAAAAATAAAAACGAAATTGAAATTAGAAAATGCATAAAAACCTATACCAGCCATTGTAGCCAATCGGTAGGTACAAGATTTTCAGACTGTAAGACACTGCAGAGGTCTGGGGGTATAATCTGTACAAAATGTACAAGCCTGTAAGCAGAAGACTATCAGCTTGCTATGATATTATGGATATCTGTTAGGTGGTTAAACATATTTTTATGTTTGATGATCAGGAGTGCTTTATTGAATGGTAAATAAAGGTAGGCTGGAGGAAACTGGTTTTCTGAATGATACACAGCATGGTTTTGTAAAGGAAAATCATGTTTAACAAATCTGGTTAACTATTTTGACAGGGTCACTCATGAGCTGAATTTATGGAATAATTTCAACATTGTTTGTTTGGATTTCAGCAAAGTATTTGACTCAGTCCCACATGAGCGGTTACTTTATAAGGTGGAACAGGTGGGAATCACAGGGAAAATCCTTAGATGGATAGCAGGATGGCTTCAAGGCAAGAGGCAGAGGGTTGTGATAAATGGTTATTCCTCAGATTGGGTTAATATAAGAAGTGAGTGTTCTCCAAGGATCAGTCTTGGAACCACTGTTGTTTTAGATTTTCATAAATGACATCGTTGAAGGGATAAAGGGCGTGATGTCTACAGGTTCCAGTCACATTATTATGACCACCTACCTAGTATTATCCAGAATATGCGCCTTTCGCAGCATGCACTGCAGCCAGCCGCCGTGGGAGGGACTCAATAAGTCAGTGGAAGGTTGCTATGGGTATCTGTGACCATGCAGACTGCAGTGCACCCCGGAGTTCTTGTAGTTTCCTTGGTGAAGGATCCATCCGTCTGATGTGTCGATCGAGATGGTCCCATAGATTTTCAATTGCAATTGAGTTAAGATCCGGGGAATTCGGTGACCAAGTTGTACAGCCTGGAAACTAGGCATCATAGAGGAGACTTGATTGAGGTGTTTAAGGGTTTGAGAGGCATAAGTAAAATGAATGAGGACAAAATTTTCACGGTTAAAAATGATTCTAGAACTAGAGGCCATAAATTCACGGGGGGAGATGTTTAGACTCGATTGCAAGAAGTTTAATTTTGGATAATTACCTACTGGAGGAGGGAAACACATGGTTGTCTATTACTTTATCATTTATTATTTATTAATTATTTATTTTATGAATTTTTTATTAATATTGTTTTATTTATTTATTATTTTTGGCTGGAGCAGCATAAGCCTTAGGCTTCCTTGCACCCTATGGTCATTACTAATACTAAATACTAAATAAGAATGTACTTTTTTTGAGATTTTGAAGATATTTTGCGATTTTGAAGGCATTGAGAAGTTGAAGGCATTTTGATAGTAATATGTGAGCTACTAATATCAATGACCAGTTCTAAGTAATTGGGTGTAACGTTAATACAGTTGGTTCTTTCCAGGGGGAGTTCTGGAGGATAAATATCAGCAAACTCTTGCAACTGTTTTAAAATCTCATCCGATATTAAAACAGCAGTAAAGGGGGGAGGGGACTAATACTGGGGGACTGATTATCTTTAAATCGGCGTCGTGGGGAGTTATGACTTGTCGCAACATGTGCCCTATGGACTTATCTACCATGAATCTGCTTATTTGTGATTAGCCTGAATTAGCACCAGAACAGAAGGTGTTTTATGCATTTATCGCATTTTAAAATGAGTGATTTTACTGAGCAGAGAATTTGCATCAAATTTTGTTTCAAATTAAGGAAAAGTGCAAAAAAGATATATTGTGTCATTTGAAGACTTTTCATCTTTACCGTCGAAGATGATTCTCTCTCTCTAGTCGGTGCAAATCGGGAAGCGGGACAAAATTTAGTATGGTGGTGGTGTTATTCCCTCCGACGGCTAAACAGACCTGACAGCAGTGAACAAAACTCGATATAAGAGTGTTTATAAGAATCTGTGGCAACAAATCCCATTCTTCCACCATCTCAGGTCACCCAAGGGCGTCCCATACATGTTCGATCTGATTTAAGTCTGGTGATTGTACTGGCCACGGCAGTCGTTGGATGTCTTTAGTTTCAAGATGTTCCTCCACCACTTGAGCTCAATGTGCAGTGTCGTTGTCGTACATATGGGCCAACCGTACCCCTAAAACATCAGTCATAGGGTTCAAGGAACTGTTACGGTACCCCTATCAGAAACATGAAGGGGGGTGCGGTCGTTGATCATTATTCTGCCCCGCACGAGAACACCGCCTCCACCGTAAGTGTCCGTTTCTCTGATGTTGGAGGGATGGTACTGCATTCCTCGTTGTCTCCAGATTAAATAACGTCTAGAATCTGTTTGTGGGCAAAAAGGGGACTCATCAGAGAACAGGACTACACCACGTTTTCTACGTGTTCTGTTAATTTTATCGAGGAGTGTATATATGAACAAAGAATTGCTTGATAAGTAACCATACAATGCAGTTCTTTCTCCTAGTATTGCCAAATAACGGGAGAATATAAACAATAAATTATAGTATAATCTGATAGCTTTTGCAGCATTATCTGGATATATTCCGAATTAAACTTTGTTAACAACGCCCTTATATTTTCCCCTCTTTTCTTTTCTTCTTTTTCAGCTTCTTGTTGTCGTGTCGTGTACTGTTCCTCAATCTGTTATTCAATGAAAAATAACAAAAATTCACAAAGGATTCACGCAATCCACACAAATGCCTAAAGGACATGAAAAATTCAGTTAACTGAATTTTCCAAGTGTCATTGGAGATTTCATAAAGCACGAAAGCCATTTTCACTAGCAAAAAAATAAATAAATCGGAAGAAAGGTCAAAAGTTATCCGGGCATACACTTTCATCCGCCGAATGTACCTTAACGATAAAACACTGCCCCCTTTATTCAAAATTTAAAAAAAAACAAATTGTTTTTTTTAAACAAGAATTCTCTTTATTTCTCTGTTTTTCTCAGTGAATTTTGAATTCCTTTCTTAACATAAAATGTCAACCTTTTTTATTATTTTGTTATCTTTTCTAATCGGTTTATTTAATATTAAACTTTTAACGCGATTATATTTTGTGAACGGCGCCTTATGTTTGCGACACAGACATGAGCAGGAGATAAATAGCAATTTCATGCAAGCGCGAGCACGCACATTCTTATTAAATGCAGGTGTCGCTAGTTGAGAAATGCATCATTATTAAGTGAACAAACAGCACAAACACTAGGTGTCTCTGTCATCGCGTCTGCTAGTGACACTGTAATCTAATACCATGTAAAGAGAAGGCTGTTGTTTGCGCACCAGGTAATAACTTGTTATGGGATGTATTAAGAGGTTTGCAGCAACGCGAAATTTTAAAGCTTTCTCTGCAAACATAAGAAAATGCATCAAGACGCGGCATTAAGTTTAAATAAGGATGTTCTAAACGCGGGATTTTAGCCAATAACAAACGCTAGGGGGGGTTTAGAGATGTCACTAAGTATGAAATGGGAACGGTGTCCAGGTTGAAAACAAGTATTATTGTTGACAGAAGGGATGAGAGCTTGGTATTGTGTAATAAACGCCACGTGCAGCGTCCCTCAAAAAAAAAAAAAAAAAAAAAAAAAGAAGAAGAAGAAGAAGAGAAGATATTAGAGGATATCCAAAATTCGAAACCTGTCAATCTAACTTTATCTGGATTTAAGAAGTAAGCGAAAAAAGGGAGTGAGGATGGAAGACAAAAAAAAAGTAAAGAAGGACTTGTTCGTCTTTTTTTTATTATCTGAATATGTGTGTTAATGTACACTGCCTTGCCATAAGTATCAGGAAAACTCGTTTTGTATAACACGCTCACAATGTTGAAGGAGGAATGGACCAGAATATTGACTTAATGTTATGAAAAACTGATTTGGAGTATACCGAGAAGGCTACCCTCGCCTGAGACTGACTAACTCGGCCACGTTGGCAAAAAAGGCCCATGAAAATTCCTCGTCGGGACTTGAACTCAAATGTTTTCCACCTGGTGTGGGGAGGACGGCTATTCTACCAACTTTGCTACCCACGAGGGTAATTAAGAAGTTCTTAAATATTTTATCAATAAAATTCTTTGAAATGTAGATGCGCGGTTACTTTGTGAATGTAGTGTGTGGAATGACAATTGTGTGCGACAATTTGGTGAATTCTTTGGGAAAATTCAGTATTTGACAAAGCAAGAGAGAAAATGCAAACATTTAACATGCAGTGCTGTAAATGTTGAGTTTAATGATCAATACCGTTTGATATTTTATATTTTTGATGGATCGTACTATCCATCTAAAGAAATCTGAGTGTCATCGAAGATAGTGATAGGAGTGGGAGAATTCTTTTTGTGAGATATAAGACAGGACTGAGTTTTAGAAGGATTGAAATTAAATAAGTTGTCTTTGCTCCTGGAAAAAACCTGGAGATCACTTGAAGGAATTGGTGATGGATATTCGAGAAATTGAAGCTGTTTGAGCAGGGGAAGGCTTCTGAAACTGGAAGGTGGAATGCAATGTGCTGCCGTCAGCAAGACTATGGATAGAATTTCCGGTCAATGGAAGAAGGTTATTAATATACAAGAGGAAAAGAGTGGGAGAAAGAACTGAACTTTGGGGACACCAGCATTAGTGGAGAAGTTAGAAAACAAAAGCCATCTACCATCACCCGCAGTGAGCAGTCAGAAAGAAAACTGGATACTCAATTACAAAAAAAAGTTGGAAAACCAAAAGATGGAAGATTATTTAGAAGACCTTTATGCCAAACATGATCAAAAACCTTTGAAATGTCAAGAGCCACTGTGTGAGGTTCCCAACTTTTCCATTGAATTCGTCCACAGATGAGTAATATAAGTCAGTATATCACCAGTGGATCGACAATAACGGAATCCATACTGGCGATCATTGATCAGATGGAAAGTTCCAAATAGATTTTTAAAGATACTATTTAAAAAGTGCCACGGACAGAGTAAAGATTGGGATACAAGAGAACTTTGTTCGCGCTTTACTTTCACTTCTGTAGCATTTTTTAGGAGATACACATGGGAAGCGGGGAGATTTTCCAGAAACCAAAAGTAGAGCTCATTAATGGATGTTGGCTGAATAATGCGCATCTTCTGACGTCGGTTTACAATCGGCGCTACAGTTTTCATTGAAAGAAGTTAGTAGTAGGCCAGTACCGTGGATGGGTTAAGGGTAGGTGAATAAGCTTTTCTGGAGATTGTGTAGGGGTCGGAATTGGAGTCCTAGTCCCTACGTGGAAAAGCGCTCTGGCCCAGTGAGGCATTTTCACCAGGGTCTGTGACGGTTCTCAATGCTCCTTACTAAGGGATGGTGCCGCAAAAGATACTTAGTTTGCATGGAAGACAGTAGTTAAAGAGGGCGTTTATTTTTGCACCAAACAACTAAAGTTGTGAGGCGTCTATATATAAGGCCTGTGAATTGCATATATTGTATATACCGTTTGCTTTGTTTGTTTCATAAAAAACTCTAATTACCAGTGTGGGGGACTAAGCAGACACCCATAAAAAATTCCTAATTTGTGATGGGATTGGAACCACTTCATTTTCCACACGGCGCGGTTCCTAATCACAACGCTACCAAAGAGGCCCTTAGTATGCAGACAGGATGTAAAAGAATAGTTTTAAAATACTTTTTCTGGGGTACTTTGAAATCCATGGTTTTCTAGTAACTAGAATTGGCTGGTTAAATGGTCTATGGTTTATGGGACTTTTTCACAAACTGGATGAGTTAGTCGGTCTGGGGCGAGGGTAGCATGGTTTTTTCTCCTGGAACATCGCGTTTTTCGTCCAGCACACAGCAAATCGACCATAGAAGATATTATATACTGTGCGATATAGCCTAAGTTGCTGATGACATTAAAACCTACAACAACCGACGGATACCGTCGTCCTCGTGTTCTTTGAATCACTGCTTAATAATACGGGCCCCTACGTGGTGTAGCACTGTCATCCTGAAAGAAACCCGTCCCGGACGGACAGAAATCCTACAAAAAGGGTTACAAATGATTGATCAGGATGGTCATTCAGTAAGACAACTGTTTTGGGATGAGGAGACCCAGGTCATACCAGGTAAATACAAAGTTGTAGCGGCAAGTATCCGAATGTTTCCATTATTCTGTCCACTACTAGCATTAAAAAAAATATGCTAAATTTTTCTAGCTATTATTTGACTGAGATTTAGTATCGCAATTATTGATTCGGTGTTTTCTTTCAGGTATCTGGAAAGGTTTATAGTGAACAGAAAAACCAGCTATGACTGACCAAAGGGCTCCCTTCCTCATTCGAACACTGCCAGCTGCCGTATTACTGTTAGCAACTCTAAACCCTATCTCTCGTGGAAGAAGTCTCCATGCCAATGTTGCTACAGATGACGATTTGGTCATCCGAACAACAAAAGGATTGGTTAGGGGAATTACTCTTCGGACCCCAACTGGAAAATCAGTGGATGCATTCTTAGGAGTCCCTTATGCCCAACCTCCTATCGGCAGGTATCGATTTCGCCATCCAAAACCAATCGATCCTTGGATAGACATCTTAAACGTCACAGAAAAACCTCCAGCTTGCTACCAACTAAATGACACCTTCTTTGGAGATTTCAAAGGTGCTACTATGTGGAATCCAAATACGCCACTCAGTGAAGATTGTCTGAAAATCAACGTCTGGGTTCCTAGACCGAGGGTACAAGGAGCTGCAGTACTTGTATGGATTTATGGCGGTGCGTATATGACAGGATCATCAGCTTTGGAGGTATATGATCCCCAGGTCCTTGTGTCCGAAGAACAGATAATCGTCGTTTCCATGAACTATAGGGTGGCTTCGCTGGGATTCTTATATCTTGGAAGACCCGACGTTCCTGGAAATGCAGGTCTCTATGATCAGTTAATGGCTTTGCAGTGGGTGCACGATAATATTGCATATTTTGGTGGCAACCCATTAAATATTACTATATTTGGAGAGAGTGCTGGATCCACAAGCGTGGGTCTGCACCTTCTGTCGCCCCTTAGTAGGAACCTTTTCAACCAGGCCATTCTTCAAAGTGGAGTTTCAAGTACACCATGGGCCATTACAGACAAGAAGAGAAGTGTCGTTAGAGCCCTTCGATTAGCAAAAGCCCTTGGATGTCCTCATGATACGGATAACCTGGATGCTACTGTGGAATGTCTATACGATAAAGACCCTTTAGAAATGGTCAGCGTGGTAGACTGGCCTCTTGAAATCATGGACTTTTCTTTTTCTCCAGTTATTGATGGTTCTTTCATCGACGAACATCCAGCCTTGTCTATGGAAACCAGAAATTTCAAAAAGACAAGAATTCTTGTAGGAACTACCTCAGACGAAGGCTCTTTCTTCCTCCTCTATGCCATTCCAGATATATTTAAAAACCATGATGACGTGTACGTGACAAGAGAAAACTTCATCCACGCAGCTCGAACTGTAAGTCCCTATAAGACAGATCTTTTGCAACAAGCAATTATATTTGAGTACACAGACTGGCTGAATCCAGATGATCCAATTAAGAATAGGAATGCTGTCGAAAAATTGGTGGGTGACTATTATTTTACATGTAGCACCAATGATTTTTCACAACGATACGCTGATACTGGCAATGATGTCTTCAAGTATTTGTTTGCTCACAGGTCTTCTCTTAATCCTTGGCCACAGTGGGCTGGTGTACTACACGCAGACGAAATCGGCTTTGTTTTTGGTGAGCCTCTTAATCCAACGTTGGGCTATAAACCTGATGAAATCGAACTCAGTAAGAGGATTATGCGATATTGGGCAAATTTTGCTAAAACTGGGTGAGTCATTTTTCACTTTTTCTATATATAAAAATTGTATAATCTTTCCTATAAATGAAAACATAGATAATAACTTAAATTTGACCAATTGATGCACTGTTTATGTGCAGCTAAGCACACACATTATGAAAATTATTGCTTATGTACACTGCTCTACCATTAGTATGCGGTACGCATCCGTTGATAGTGGCAACATCTGGATATTAATACTAGGGCAGTGTATGCGAAGTAATAACTTCAGTAAAGCTACAGTCAATGGAAGTACAACTTAGTAATTTCCTGATATTAGTTTGAAATCTTGGTTTGTAATCTCGATATACTACTACGATTGCAAAATAAATAAGTAACTCTCTCTCTCTCTCTCTCTCTCTCTCTCTCTCTCTCTCTCTCTCTCTCTCTCTCATCCAAACATTCCAAAATCAAGCGCACAAAAAACTTAGTGCAAAATATTTAAAACTATTGGAGTTTGCTTGAAAAGTGTTTCATCTCATATTGATACACAATTGCTAGAGTTCCTGAAAGTCATTGAATCATTGAAGATCATTACAATCTAATTATTCAAAAAGTTCCAACTGCAGTGAGAGATACAGAGACAAATATTTTAGAAAATATTTTTCGCAACTGCTTAAATAACCTTCAGCCAAGCTGGAAACAGCGTTTGTCTTTTAGTAGATAAATTATGATTCATAATTTATCCATATAATTTCATTCCTAATTTACATACAGTGCTCAATCTTAACAAAAAGACCCCACTCACACAGACAGAAGAAACAACGACAAAAAGATGAGCAAAAAAGGGCGATGCTACAATGACCTCCACCAAGACTACATAGATTGGGCCATGCTTCAAACTCATGACGGCTCAAGAGTGGGAGGCTCTTTCCAGAGATCGAAGGATTCGTGCACGCCATCCAAGACCAGGTAATCAACACCAGGAACTACAGGAAATACATTGCCAAGGACCTCAGAATGACAGATGACGTATGTCCACAATGTCACCTAGCCCCAGAAACAATCCAGCACATTACCGAAGGATGCAGGGTGATCACCCAGATGGATTACACTCCCAAACACGACCAGATTGCCAGGATAGTACATCAGAAGCTAGCAAAAACATACCAGTTGATCAAGGAAAGTGTACCGTATTACAAGTACGAACATCAGACTGTACAAGACACCGCTATTCACAAACCATGCTGAATGAATAATAACGGCCAAGACGATCCCACACAACAGACCAGACATAACTCTCATCGACAAAAAAGAAATGCCTACTTATCACCTATCAACATAGCAGTGTCCAACATCAGCAACCTCCAGAAAATCTCGGGGAAAAAGACCACGAAGCACACAGACCTTAGACAGGAAGTCAGAGAGATATGACATATGAAACAAATAACGAACATCCAGATCACTGTGTCAACCACCGGAATGGTGATAAGATGCTACATAAGAGCTTGGCTGCAACAGGCCTTCCAGAGAACACCTACAAAGAACTCCAGAAAGCTTCCATCCGCAACACTTGTAAGATAATCAGAGACTTCCTCGACCAATAACAGTAATCGAACATAACAACTACCCTACACACCTGGTACCAGTACCCGTCGTGGAATGGAAAAGAAACCCATAAGAAGAAAGAGGATAATAATAATAATAATTATTATTATTATTATTTTTGCTCTTTATATTATTTCTCCCTGATTGGTGGTTCCAGTAACACCATCCATAACAACAACAACCCTGTGTACAACCCTGGTGTTACTATTGGTCGAGGAACTCTCTGACTATCCTACAGGTGTTCAGGATTGCGACTTTCTGGAGTTCCTTATGCCACATCTCTTTGATCTCCTGTCTTAGATTATTATTATTATTATTATTATTATTATTATATGCAACAAGTAACGACCATCCCGGTCATCGTGTCAACCACAGGTATGGTGCCAAAGACCCTACATAACAGCCTAGCAGCAATAGGTCTCCCAGCGAACACCTACACGGAACTCCAGAAAGTCGCAATCCTGAACACCTGTAGGATAGTCAGAGAGAGTTCCTCGACCAACAGTAACACCAGACATAACAACAACCACCCTGTGTACTAGGTAGCAATGCCCATAATGAAGTGGAACCCCCAATCAGGGAGAAATAATAATAAAAAAAAATAATAATAACTGTCTAGCACTTAACTCGCTATTCACCATGCTCAACAGCAGCAAGTATGGATATGACCTCAAAGAACGAAGGAAGAACCTGTACACCCTCACCTACCTAATGGATGACATCAAGCTCTACGTGGGAATCGAAAAGCAACTCCAACAACTACTGCGGATCACCGAAGGATTCGGCAATGATGTTAGGATGGAATTTGGTCTAGACAAATGCAAGACCCATGGATTGCAATAGGGAAAATTAGTCAACCGAAACTACCAGCTGCAGACTGGTAAAGAGATCGAAGCCATGACAGAGGGAGAGGCCTACAAATACTTCGAGATGATGCAGGCTCAGCAGTTACAGCACAAGGAAATTAAGGCCTGTCTGACCGAAAAATTCCATCAGAGACTCAGAAGCCTGCTGAAAGCAAGGCAGAATGGAGGGAGCACAGTTAAAGCCATAAACACCTATGCAGTCCCTGTGTTAACATCCTCCTTCGGGGTCATAGATTGGACTAACACCGAGCTGGAGGATATCATGAGAAAGACAAGGAAAAGACAACATGAGAAAGACATAACCCTTGTGGACAAGAAGGAAAAGGCTACCTATCTGATTGACATAATGGTACCCAACACTGGCAATCTGCAGAAAACCGATGGGGAAAAAATCAGGAAGTACACAAACCTACGACAGGAGATCAAAGAGATGTGGCATATGCAACAAGTTACGACCATCCCGGTCATCGTGTCAACCACCAGTATGGTGCCAAAGACGCTACATAACAGCCTAGCAGCAATTGGTCTTCCAGCGAACACCTACATGGAACTCTAAAAAGTCGCAATCCTGAACACCTGTTGGATAGTCAGAGAGTTCCTCGACCAACAGTAACGCCAGACATAACAACAATCACCTGTGTACTTGGTAGCAATACCTGTCACGATGTGGAACCCCCAATCATGGAAAAATAATATAAGATAATAATAATAAAGCCGTTTCTGCCTGGTCAGGATACTGTACCTAAAAGCTAGGTACCTTGTGTACACACAAGCACCTAGCAGAGCAATTTACCTGGATGATAAGTCACTACAGACGATCCCAGATTTCATCCACAAGGAATCACCTACCTGGGGGCTAACTACCAAGATACAATAAATACGATGAAATACAGGCCGATCACCTGTTTTCAAACAATGTACAGTATTCTGACCAGACCGCATAACCAAGAAGATATCATCACTTGGAGAGCCACAACATCATGACCGAGCAGCAGAAGAGGTGCTAGCTGAGGAGCAGAGGATGCAAAGACCAACAGACCATTGACGTGGCAGGTGTGGAGCAAGCCTGCAAGAAGTACTGCAACCTGTACAGTTTACATCGATTACGGTAACACCGTCAACTCCGTGCCCATAGCTGGCTGACAGAGACACTGAAGATCTACAAGGACAACCCGACACTGATAAACTTCCTAGATGTAACCATGGCAGAAGGAGTACCACCATCAAGGTCGAAAACCAGACCGATCCCCATCAGGAGAGGAAACTTTCAGAGAGATGCTCTCAGCCCATTGTAGTTCTGTCTTGCACTCAACCTGCTATCCACCATGCTCAACAACAGTAAATCCAGATATACTCTCAAAGAAGGGAGGAAGAATCTGTGCATCCTCTCACACCTGATGAACATGGACGACATCAAGCTCTACATAGCAACCGAGAGGCAATTGCAACAGCTACTCTGGAGCAAGGCAAGATTCAAAACTATTATTATAATATTAGGGTCACCTAGAAAGTCACTTAAACCAGCCATGTGTAGTTGTGTGTATAAATTGCTTGTGTTCTCTGGTCGATTTGCCTGCTTTGCTGGACAAAAAACTCCAGTTTTTTTTCCTGGGAAAACACCTTGCTATCTACGCCTGGGACTGACTAACTCAGCCAAAGAGTGTACAAAACCCGTGAAAGTCCCTTGCCCCATCGACGGGATTCGAACCAGTGCCTTTTCCACCCGGTGTGGGGAGGACGGTGACGATACCATTGTGCTACCGCGCAGACTGTCCCAGTGATAACATATTCCTTCGGGACCATAGAATGGATTAACACTGAGCTGGAGGAGATTATGAGAAAGGCAAGAATCATGATGACCAAGAGCTGCCAACCATCACTTGAAGTCGGCCGTGAAGAGACTGGCCATAGCCTGGAAACGAGGAAGAAGGGACTTGATAGACCCACATCGAACAACAGAATGAAGCAACTGAGAAACTGAAGGATTAATTTTAAAAAAATAAGCGGCACTCTACCAGGCCATAAGGAAGATACTCAACCTAAGCATGGAGACCCTTTCACTCAGACGAAGAAACGAAGCTAGAAAAATGGGCAAAGATGACAAAGAAGACACTACAATGACTTCCATCAAGACCTCATAGATAAAATGGTTTTCAACGAATGGCTCACGAGTAGGACGTTCTTCCCTGAGACTGAAAGATTCATGCTCGCCATCAAAGACCAGGCAATTAGCACCAGGAACTACAGAAAATACATTGCCAAGCACTCCGGAGTGATGACACACGTCGTCGATGCCACCTGGCCTCAGAAAAGATTCAACATATCACCACAGGCCAGCGTGATCACCCAGAAGAAGTACACTCACAGACATGACCAGTTCACCAGGATAATACATCTGAAGCCGGCGAGAAAATAAATTGATCAAAGAAAGTGAATGTGCCGCATTACAAGTTCTAGGCTGTACTAGAGACCCCGACCCACAAGCTGTACTGAGACTGCGCCGTATTGCGCGGATAGCACAGACTATGGCGCAGTCATATTCGTCACCGTCCTCCCCACACTGGGTGGAAAAGCCCCGGGTTTGAATCCCGTCCATGATACGAGGAACTTTAATGGGCTTTTTTCACTCAGTAGCTGAGTTAGTCAGTCTCAGTTGTAGATAGCAAGGGTTTTTTCCCCAAGGAACATGGGGTTTTTTCGTCCAGCAAACAGGCAAATCGGCCAGAGAAAACACGCGCAATTTACAGACAAAATAAATATATGGGTAGATGTAATCATTTACGGGAGACCCTAATATGATATTTATTTATTATTTTTATTTATTTATTTATTTTTTTTTTTTGAGACTGCGCCATAATAACGGAGACGATCCTGGCCAACAGACCGAACATAACTTTCGCAGACAAGAAGGAAAAGGCTACCTCTCTGATCAACATCGCTATGTCGATCAGAGAGGAAAACTGTGTATAAGGAAAAGATCAAGAGTTGCACAGACCTAAGACAAGAGATCAAATAGATGTGGCATAAGGAACAAGTAACGACCATCCATCACCGTGTCAACCACCGACTAGTGTCAAAGAGCCTCCATAAGAACCTAGCAGCAATAGGCCTCCCTGATAACACCTTGAAAAACTCCAAAAAAGCCTCAGTCCTGAACACCAGTAGAATAGTCAGAGAGGTCTTCCACCAACAACAATAATACCCAGACATAACAATCACTTCGTGCACTTGGTAGCAGTGGTTTCCTGGATGGGAAAAAATTAGGAGAAATAATAAATGTTCATGGAATTATACTATGGATCGTTATGGGCAATAGTTTGCTATTTACACAGATTAATAAATTAAATCGCGGAAAGGACCTACCTTAAATTTAATCTTCATTCGCGGTCTGCCAGGCTCTCCCCTTTTTGAAATAATCTCTCTTGAAATATGAATGTATACACTTCCAACATAAACTAGCGCCTCGTAGAAGAACATTCGCAAGACACTTTTTTATAAACCTGTGACAGCGCTCTTTGGGCCTAAATGTCCCTTCTGACCCTTCTTTATTGCACTTGTGAAATAAAGAAAACTTGAAAACTGCAATTTTCTTCAAATAAAAATATTAGTCTTCTTAAACTACCGTCATCTCTTTAACGGTCTGTAGCGCTTATACAAAACAACGTATAATAAAACATTGCTCAGTCTTCAAATTTCCCATTATGCAACTTACAACAAGAGCATACATCACACAACTTAAGTCCAATCTACGACTACCAGAAATCGTTTCTGAACTTGGAACAGTGTCAGCGTATTCTTGGACATAAGCTCTCTCGCCATCTAGCAGTTTTTGCTTAAACTTGAGTGATTGTAGGGTAGCGCTGGTATTCCGCGAATTAAATGATCAGCCTGCGCACATGGATACTACAAGAATATCCAAAGGGATATACGCCTTTTCTCCGCATGGACGTCAATTTTCTGCATTGTTATTTATAATAATTAAAAAACTTACATACACATTAACACAGATGACAGCTTTTTACAAAGTTAACTTATAGGAGGCACCAGCACTCAGAACACTCAAAGGTGCTGAGTGCTGGGCACCTCCGACGGAATACGATGGCCCTGGCTGGCAATGCAAAATCAGTGGTGGAGATCAATTTGAGAACGGAAACAAAGCCAGTTATTTGTGAATTGTATTCTATCTTTATACAATTAATCCTGACTCTTTTAAGAGCATAGCATGCTTTATTCTCACTTTCTTAAAATCATTACTTTTTTTTTCTTATTTTCCCTTTAGAAATCCAAATCAATCTCCTAATGGTAGGTGGGAGACTGTCTATTGGCCCGTACATACATCAACTGGACAAGAATATCTTACTTTGGCTTCCAATTCCAGTCAGGTAGGCCGTGGGCCTAGAGCGAAACAGTGTGCCTTTTGGCTGAAGTATCTGCCTCAGCTGGCAAAATCCATAGGTTAGTTTCATTTTAAAAAATACCCTTTTCTTTTCCACCAGCCTTAAGTGTATACATGCGTGTGTGTGTGCGATTTTCCACCATCTTTCGTGCATCGTGGTCATTCAGTGTATTCAACAAAATTAAGCTACCGCGGTTAAAGTTTAATTTATTCGTAATTTTAAGGTAGGAATTAATTAAAGCCGTTTCTGCAATTCTTATTGTGCTTCTGGATAGAGTTTGCTGCTTACCAGAAGTAATTACCATCAGCCCTCGGTGCAGTGTCGTAAAATTTAAAAGACTTCACATACCCGGTGCCAGTAGTGTACTGTCAGTTAATTATTGTTTCTTTTGCCATTCTCGGCTTGCATTTCCATTCATTGCTAACGAATTCCCCGAGGAAATTAAAAGAAACCTTCTCTTAAGGAATACAGCGTGTCTGCATAAATTTTTAATAGCTTGCAGCAGTCCCAGCTACAAAATATTCGCTTGTTTTTATTTTATTAATATATTTATTTATGTTTAGCTTCAAGCAAATCACGAAACCCGTTGTTGTCAAGGTTATTTTTGCATGCAGCTCCCCTTGTGGACATTACAATTATGGAAAATGGAATTATTTACGCGATTGATAATTTGAGTGGATTTTTATTACGTAAAGTGTAAATCTGCTTTAAAAATAAATATGCAAATTTATTTAATGTTGACAACGTTCTGAAATCCTGCGCAACGAATGTTAATTGGATTTTTGAAAATAGTCTCGAGGAATAATTGGATTTTTTTTGTAAAAAATTGGAACGGTAAGACATATTTTTAGTTAGGCTTAACAAATTGCCATTTTTTAATGAAAGTTAATCATTGAGAGGGGTGGGTAGGAGAACAAACAAACAAAAAGGACATTAGAAGTAAATAAAAATTCTTTCGTGATTTTGAATCTTTGTTTATCCGAGATCATCACATAAATTGCATGTTGCTATCATTGACGGTCTGCAAGAAAATAAAATAAAAATATCTGCGTTATCTAGGGGACATGTTTCATCTTTCCCCAAATGTGCTGATAATGTAAGTTGGGTAATGGTTTCTTGAATAAAACATCAGGTTTTATGGCCAGCTCGATCCGATCAGCTTTTAGATGATTCTTGTTGTGGCCCTGTGATGGATATGGCCTGTTTTCATATGTTGCCAACGACGCTTGCAAATAACTTTTCGGATTTCTCCTTTAGGATAAGGAGCATTGATTTTGTTGTCTGGTGGTTCTTGTAGGCACGCTCATGACCTATAGATGAAAACTGTACTTTTTTTTTCTTTTTCTTTTCTTTTTTTTTACAGCTGCATTACAGTATCACTGGTCCTTGACCAGGAATGATTTGTCGATTTTTTGGCCCGCAGTAATCTAAATGGTTACGTCATCCTGCCTCAGAAATCTTTAAATTGTATATTTTAAGGATCATTGCAGAATTTTGTGGTAATCAAAGATTTCGGTGTGCCATGAAATTCATTAATGAAGGAGAAAGCCAGATTTTAATTCCAAAATTTCCATTTTTTTTTATGTGAAAACATCCTTGGTGACACTAATTTTTTCGGACTGAAGTAAAATCGATTTGTAACGAAAATGCGAGACGGAATTAAATCAATGACGTCACATCCTGAACTCAGTCACTAACATTGATTCGGTAGAGTAAGTAGCAGGCGTGAGCATAAAATGCTCCATTGTTCATATTAAATATTTCGGACTGAAGTAAAACCGATTGGTAACGAAAATGCGAGACGGAAATGAGTATGCCACTTCCTAACTGACGCTAATGAAGCTAAGTCATTAAAGTTGAGCAAGTAGCAGGCTTAAGCATAAAATATTCCATTTTTCTTAAATATTACGTACTGAAGTAAAACCGATTGGTAACAAAAATGCGAGATGGAAATGACGCAATGACGTCATATCCTTAACCCAGTCACTAACGTTGATTCCGTAGAGTAAGTAGCGGACGTGAGCATAAACCGTTCCATTGTTCTTACTAAATATTTCGGACTGAAGTAAAACTGATTGTTAATTAAAATGCGAGACGGAAATGGGTATCTCACTTCCTAAATGACGCTGAGTCACTATCGTTGATTCGATAGAGTAAGTAGCGGGCGTGAGCATAAATCTGTCCATTTTTCATACTAAATATTTCGAGTCACTATCGTTGATTCGGTAGAGTAAGTAGCGGGCGTGAGCATAAATCTTTCCATTTTTCATACTAAATATTTCGAAATGAAGTAAAACTGATTGATGAAGAAAATGCGAGACGGAAATGACGGAAATTACGTCATTTCCTAGATGATGCTAATGACGATTACTCATTCACTAACGTTGATTCGGTAGAGTAAATAGCGGGCGTGAGCATAAATAGTTCCATTGTTCATACTAAATATTTTGGACAAGTAAAATCGATTGGTAACGAAAATGCGAGACGGAAATGCGTATGGTATGTCACATCCTAAATTATGCTAATTAAGTTAAGTTAGTCACTAACATTGATTCGGTAGAGTAAGTAGCAGGCATCAGCATAACATGCTCCATTGTTCATGATAAATATTTTGGACTGAAAACCTGTTGGTAGCGAAAATGCAGGATGGAAATGAGTATGTCACTTCCTAACTGACGCTAATGAAGCTAAGTCATTAAAGTCTTTTCGGTAGAGTAAGTAGCGGGCGTGAGCATAAAATGTTCCGTTTTCGATACTAAATATTTCGGACTGAAGTAAAATCAATTGCTAACGAAAATGCGAGACGGAAATGACGCAATGACGTCACAATGTGAACTTAGTAACTAACGTTGATTCCGTAGATTAAGTAGTGAGCGTGAGCATAAAACTCCATTTTTCATACTAAATATTTCGAACTGAAGTAAAATCGATTAGTAACGAAAATGCGAGACGGAAATGCATACAGTATGTCACATTCTAAATGACACTAATTAAGTTAAGTTAGTCACTAACATTGCTTCGGTAGAGTAAGTAGCATAAGTTGCTCCATTGTTCATGCTAAATATTTTGGACTGAAAACCTATTGGTAACGAAAATGCGATACGGAAATGAGCATTTCACTTCCTAAATGATGCTAATGACGCTAACTCTGTCACTAACATTGATTCGGTAGGGTAAGTAGGGGCGTGAGCATAAAACGTTACATCGTTCATAACTTTGGTTCTAGCTGTTCGATTTTAAAAATATAAACGGTTTTAATTTTCGTTATAGATGTTTTCATATAAAATATCTTTCGTGCGTGCAGGGTACACACCTTTTTTTTTTTTTTTTTTTTTCCCCTTTAATCACCATTCAAGTGTCTTTGATGTCTAATAGTAAATGCCCAATTGATTATCGGGGAAACAAGTTACATAGCCATCCCGTTGCCATGGAGGCAAAACGAAGA
Source organism: Mastigoproctus giganteus (assembly GCF_048544385.1). Taxonomy (NCBI): domain Eukaryota; kingdom Metazoa; phylum Arthropoda; class Arachnida; order Uropygi; family Thelyphonidae; genus Mastigoproctus; species Mastigoproctus giganteus. The sequence goes on from NC_143575.1 coordinate 264,546,731, forward strand.
AAGAAATGGACAAAATATCTTTAGAACCGAACGAAATTTTTGATTTTAAAATGAGAATAAATACGAATGTTACTTTAAGAGCTTTGTTTTAATTTTAAAATACACACACTGGCAAAAAAAAAAAAAAATAAATAAGAACCTTTGTTTTAAGAAGTCACAGACAAAAGAAATTCATCGCCCACCATCACGATTCCCATCTTCCATGTACCCACATTCACCTGATCTCAATCCTGTTGAGAATGTGTGGATTATGCTGGAAAGACTATTCGACAACGGTCCTCTCCCTTCAAATCTATCGCAGCCACGCCATATATTGCTGGAAGAATGGTCAATTGGATCAAATCGCTCAAAAATACCTTATAGAATCCATGCCAATTGTATACTCAGTGAAGTTTCGTATTTTTTTGGCCACTGTGTTTTTTTAATAAGCAATTCGTCTGTATAAAAATGCTTTCCAGTTGACATTGAAAAATGTAATTCAATCAAAGAAGACTATTTTTCCAGTTTTCCGCATCTACTTAACACTATTTAAGCTGTATCTAGCTTATCAGTTAATTAGAGGATTTTTCTTACGTTTTATTATTCACAATTAAAACTAAGCGTCGTTTTATGCTATAAAGGAGGCGTACCATTAATTCTTATAACAGCAATGGTGGTGAAAATCAATGCTTTCCAACAATCTGCAATAATAATATGAAATTCTACACTATTTACAACTTTGTATCCCAAAATGCGAATCTTCTTCATTGGATGATTTCTTTTGTCTGGAAGACAAGTGAGAAAGAAAGCATATGTGCAAACATGTAGAATGAAATTTTAAAGAGAGGGAGAGAGAGAGAATGGAATGTTAAAGAGACAGACAATTAAATTTTAAAGAAAGAGAGAGAGAGAGAGAGAGAGAGAGAGAGTGCAATTTTAAAGAAAGAGGGAGAGAGAGAATGAAAGTTTAAAGAGATAGGGAGAGATGGTACGAAAGTTTAAAGAGAGAGAGGGAGTGAGAATGAAATTTTTAACAGAGAGAGAGAGAGAGAATGAAAGTTTAAAGAGAGATAAGAAAGACAGAGAAAGAGAGAGAGAGAGCTTAAAATTTTAAAGAGAGAGAGCTTGAACTTTTAGATAGAGAGAGGAGAAAAATCTTGAAATTTTAAAGAGAAAGAGAGAGAGAGAGAGAGAGATAGCTTGAATTTTAGAGGAGAGAGAAAGATAGCTTGAAATTTTAGAGGAGAGAGAAAGAAAGCTTGAAATTTTAGAGAGAGAGAGAGAGAGAGAACGCTTGGCATTTTAAAGAGAGAGAGAGAGAGAGAGAGAGAGAGAGAGAGAGAGAACGCTTGGCATTTTAAAGAGAGAGAGAGAGAGAGAGAGCTTGAAATTTTAGAGAGGGGGAGAAAGTTGTTGTTGTTATTTTGGTTTTTAGGAGCATTAGCAACTAAGGCCATACTGCTCCGGGATATGCGGTGATCATTCCCTGACCTTTCCGCATCCTCCGTATTTGGTGGTGACGGGCTCGAACCCCGGTCTAATCAAGAAGCGTGTGCTACGCACTGCCGCTCCTGCCCACCTGGCTACGGAGGCGCCAGGGGGGGGAGAAAGAAAGCTTGAAAGTTTAGAGAGAGAGAGAGAGAGAGAGAATGAAGGTTTAGAGAGGGGGGGAGAAAGAAAGCTTGAAAGTTTAGAGAGAGAGAGAATGAAAGTTTAGAGAGAGAGAGAGAGAGAGAGAGAGAATGAAGGTTTAGAGAGGGGGGAGAAAGAAAGCTTGAAAGTTTAGAGAGAGAGAGAATGAAAGTTTAGAGAGAGAGAGAGAGAGAGAGAGAGAGAGAGAGAATGAAGGTTTAGAGAGGGGGAGAAAGAAAGCTTGAAAGTTTAGAGAGAGAGAATGAAAGTTTAGAGAGAGAGAGAGAGAGAGAGAGAGAGAGAGAGAATGAAAGAATAAAGAGAGGGAGCGCTTGACATTTTAAAGATTTTAAAGAGAGAGAGAGAGATAATGAAAGATGAGAGAGAGAGAGAAAGAGAGAGAGAGAGAGAGAGAGAGAGAGAGAGAAAGAGAGAGATAATGAAAGATGAGAGAGAGAGAAAGAGAGATAATGATAGATGAGAGAGAGAGAGAGAGAGAGAATGGAAGATTAAAGGGAGAGAGAGAGAGAGAGAGAGAGAGAGAGAGAATGAAAGATTAAAGGGATAGAAAGAGAGAGAGAATGGACGATTAAAGAGAGAGAGAGAGAAAGATTAAAGAAAATAAAAGATTAAAGAGAGAGAAGAGAATGAAAGATTAAAGAAAATGAAGATTAAAGAGAGAGAAAGAGAATGAAAGGTTAAAGAGAGAGCGCTTGACATTTTAAAGAGAGAATGATCGTTTGAAGAGAGAGAGGTTGAAATTTTAAAGTGAGAGAGAGAGAAAGAGAATGAAAGATTACAGAGAGAGAGCGCTTGACATTTTAAAGAGAGGATGAAAGATTTAAAGAGAGAAAGAGAGAGAGAGAGAGAGAGAGAGATAGCTTGAAATTTTAGAGGAGAGAGAGAAAGAAAGCTTGAAATTTTAGAGAGAGAGAGAGCTTGAAATTTTAAAGAGAAATAGAGAGAGAGAGAGAGCTTCAAATTTTAGAGAGGAGGAGAAAGAAAGCTTGAAAGTTTAGAGAGAGAGAGAGAATGAAAGTTTAGAGAGGGGGGAGAAAGAAAGCTTGAAAGTTTACAGAGAGAGAGAATGAAAGTTTAGAGAGAGAGAGAGAGAGAGAGAGAGAACTCTTGGCATTTTAAAGAGAGAGAGAGAGAGAGAGCTTGAAATTTTAAAGAGAAATAGAGAGAGAGAGGCTTGAAATTTTAGAGAGGAGGAGAAAGAAAGCTTGAAAGTTTAGAGAGAGAGAGAGAATGAAAGTTTAGAGAGGGGGCAGAAAGAAAGCTTGAAAGTTTACACAGAGAGAGAATGAAAGTTTAGAGAGAGAGAGAGAGAGAGAATGAAAGAATAAAGAGAGGGAGCGCTTGACATTTTAAAGATTTTAAAGAGAGAGAAATAATGAAATATGAGAGAGAGAGAGAGAGAGAGAGAGAGAGAGAGAGAGAGAGAGAGAAAGAGAGAGAGAGAGAGAGAGATAGCTTGAATTTTAGAGGAGAGAGAAAGATAGCTTGAAATTTTAGAGGAGAGAGAAAGAAAGCTTGAAATTTTAGAGAGAGAGAGAGAGAGAGAACGCTTGGCATTTTAAAGAGAGAGAGAGAGAGAGAGAGAGAGAGAGAGAGAGAGAACGCTTGGCATTTTAAAGAGAGAGAGAGAGAGAGAGAGCTTGAAATTTTAGAGAGGGGGAGAAAGTTGTTGTTGTTATTTTGGTTTTTAGGAGCATTAGCAACTAAGGCCATACTGCTCCGGGATATGCGGTGATCATTCCCTGACCTTTCCGCATCCTCCGTATTTGGTGGTGACGGGCTCGAACCCCGGTCTAATCAAGAAGCGTGTGCTACGCACTGCCGCTCCTGCCCACCTGGCTACGGAGGCGCCAGGGGGGGAGAAAGAAAGCTTGAAAGTTTAGAGAGAGAGAGAGAGAGAGAGAATGAAGGTTTAGAGAGGGGGGGAGAAAGAAAGCTTGAAAGTTTAGAGAGAGAGAGAATGAAAGTTTAGAGAGAGAGAGAGAGAGAGAGAGAGAGAATGAAGGTTTAGAGAGGGGGAGAAAGAAAGCTTGAAAGTTTAGAGAGAGAGAGAATGAAAGTTTAGAGAGAGAGAGAGAGGAGAGAGAGAGAGAGAGAGAATGAAGGTTTAGAGAGGGGGAGAAAGAAAGCTTGAAAGTTTAGAGAGAGAGAGAATGAAAGTTTAGAGAGAGAGGAGAGAGAGAGAGAGAGAGAGAGAGAATGAAAGAATAAAGAGAGGGAGCGCTTGACATTTTAAAGATTTTAAAGAGAGAGAGAGAGATAATGAAAGATGAGAGAGAGAGAGAAAGAGAGAGAGAGAGAGAGAGAGAGAGAGAGAGAAAGAGAGAGATAATGAAAGATGAGAGAGAGAGAAAGAGAGATAATGATAGATGAGAGAGAGAGAGAGAGAGAGAGAATGGAAGATTAAAGGGAGAGAGAGAGAAGAGAGAGAGAGAGAGAGAATGAAAGATTAAAGGGATAGAAAGAGAGAGAGAATGGACGATTAAAGAGAGAGAGAGAGAGAAAGATTAAAGAAAATAAAAGATTAAAGAGAGAGAAAGAGAATGAAAGATTAAAGAAAATGAAAGATTAAAGAGAGAGAAAGAGAATGAAAGGTTAAAGAGAGAGCGCTTGACATTTTAAAGAGAGAATGATCGTTTGAAGAGAGAGAGGTTGAAATTTTAAAGTGAGAGAGAGAGAAAGAGAATGAAAGATTACAGAGAGAGAGCGCTTGACATTTTAAAGAGAGGATGAAAGATTTAAAGAGAGAAAGAGAGAGAGAGAGAGAGAGAGAGATAGCTTGAAATTTTAGAGGAGAGAGAGAAAGAAAGCTTGAAATTTTAGAGAGAGAGAGAGCTTGAAATTTTAAAGAGAAATAGAGAGAGAGAGAGAGCTTCAAATTTTAGAGAGGAGGAGAAAGAAAGCTTGAAAGTTTAGAGAGAGAGAGAGAATGAAAGTTTAGAGAGGGGGGAGAAAGAAAGCTTGAAAGTTTACAGAGAGAGAGAATGAAAGTTTAGAGAGAGAGAGAGAGAGAGAGAGAACTCTTGGCATTTTAAAGAGAGAGAGAGAGAGAGAGCTTGAAATTTTAAAGAGAAATAGAGAGAGAGAGGGCTTGAAATTTTAGAGAGGAGGAGAAAGAAAGCTTGAAAGTTTAGAGAGAGAGAGAGAATGAAAGTTTAGAGAGGGGGCAGAAAGAAAGCTTGAAAGTTTACACAGAGAGAGAATGAAAGTTTAGAGAGAGAGAGAGAGAGAGAATGAAAGAATAAAGAGAGGGAGCGCTTGACATTTTAAAGATTTAAAGAGAGAGAAATAATGAAATATGAGAGAGAGAGAGAGAGAGAGAGAGAGAGAGAGAGAGAGAGAGAGAGAGAGAGAGAGAGAGAGAGAGAGAGAGAGATAATGAGAGATGAGAGAGAGAGAGGGAGAGAGAGAGGATGAAAGATTAAAGAGATAGAGAAAGAATAGAAGATTAAGAGATAGAGAAAGAATAGAAGATTAAAGAGAGAGAGAGAGAGAGAGAAAGATTAAAGAGATAGAGAAAGAATAGAAGATTAAAGAGAGAGAGAGAGAGAAAGATTAAAGAGATAGAGAAAGAATAGAAGATTAAAGAGATTGAGAAAGAATAGAAGATTAAAGAGAGAGAGAGAGAGAGAAAGCTTAAAGAGAGAGAAAGAGAATGAAAGATTAAAGAGAGAGAAAGAGAATGAAAGATTAAAGAGATAGAGAAAGAATAGAAGATTAAAGAGAGAGAGAGAGAGAGAGAGAGAGAGAGAAAGATTAAAGAGATAGAGAAAGAATAGAAGATTAAAGAGAGAGAGAGAGAGAGAGAAAGATTAAAGAGATAGAGAAAGAATAGAAGATTAAAGAGAGAGAGAGTGAGAGAGAGAGAGAGAGAAAGCTTAAAGAGAGAGAAAGAGAATGAAAGATTAAAGAGAGAGAAAGAGAATGAAAGATTAAAGAGATAGAGAAAGAATAGAAGATTAAAGAGATAGAGAAAGAATAGAAGATTAAAGAGAGAGAGAGAGAGAGAAAGCTTAAAGAGAGAGAAAGAGAATGAAAGATTAAAGAGAGAGAAAGAGAATGAAAGATTAAAGAGATAGAGAAAGAATAGAAGATTAAAGAGATAGAGAAAGAATAGAAGATTAAAGAGAGAGAGAGAGAGAGAGAGAAAGCTTAAAGAGAGAGAAAGAGAATGAAAGATTAAAGAGAGAGAAAGAGAATGAAAGATTAAAGAGATAGAGAAAGAATAGAAGATTAAAGAGAGAGAGAGAAAGATTAAAGAGAAAGCGCTTGACATTTTAAAGAGAGAGAGAGAGAGGAAGAGAATGAAAGATTAAAGAGAGAGCGCTTGACATTTTAAAGAGAGAATGATCGTTTGAAAAGAGAGAGGTTGAAATTTTAAAGAGAGAGAGAGAGGAAGAGAATGAAAGATTAAAGAGAGAGAGAGAGAGAGAGAGAGAGAGAGAGAGAGAATGAAAATTAGAGAGAGCGCTTGACATTTTAAAGAGAGAATGATCGCTTGAAGAGAGAGAGCTTGACATTTTAAAGAGAATGATCGTTTGAAGAGTGAGAGCTTGAAATTTTAGAGAGAGAGAGAGAGAGAATGAAAGATTACAGAGAGAGAGAGAGAGAGAGAGAGAGAATGAAAGATTACAGAGAGAGAGAGAGAGAGAGAATGAAAGATTACAGAGAGAGAGAGAGAGAGAGAATGAAAGATTACAGAGAGAGAGAGAGCGCTTGACATTTTAAAGAGAGAATGAAAGATTACAGAGAGAGAGAGAGAGAGAGAATGAAAGATTACAGAGAGAGAGAGAGCGCTTGACATTTTAAAGAGAGAATGATCGCTTGAAGAGAGAGAGCTTGACATTTTAAAGAGAATGATCGTTTGAAGAGTGAGAGCTTGAAATTTTAGAGAGAGAGAGAGAGAGAGAGAGAATGAAAGATTACAGAGAGAGAGAGAGAGAGAATGAAAGATTACAGAGAGAGAGAGAGAGAGAGAATGAAAGATTACAGAGAGAGAGAGAGAGAGAGAGAATGAAAGATTACAGAGAGAGAGAGAGAGAGAATGAAAGATTACAGAGAGAGAGAGAGAATGAAAGATTACAGAGAGAGAGAGAGAGAGAGAGAGAGAGAGAATGAAAGATTACAGAGAGAGAGAGAGAGAGAATGAAAGATTACAGAGAGAGAGAGAGAGAGAGAGAGAGAGAGAGAATGAAAGATTACAGAGAGAGAGAGAGAGAGAGAATGAAAGATTACAGAGAGAGAGAGAGAGAGAGAATGAAAGATTACAGAGAGAGAGAGAGAGAGAGAGAGAATGAAAGATTACAGAGAGAGAGAGAGAATGAAAGATTACAGAGAGAGAGAGAGAATGAAAGATTACAGAGAGAGAGAATGAAAGATTACAGAGAGAGAGAATGAAAGATTACAGAGAGAGAGAATGAAAGATTACAGAGAGAGAGAATGAAAGATTACAGAGAGAGAGAGAGAGAGAGGAAGAGAATGAAAGATTAAAGAGAGAGCGCTTGACATTTTGAAGAGAGAATGGTCGTTTGAAGAGAGAGAGGTTGAAATTTTAAAGAGAGAGAAAGAGAATGAAAGATTAAAGAGAGAGAGAGAGAGAATGAAAAATTAAAGAGAGAGAGCGCTTGACATTTTAAAGAGAGAATGATCGCTTGAAGAGAGAGAGAATGAAAAATTAAAGAGAGAGAGCGCTTGACATTTTAAAGAGAGAATGATCGCTTGAAGAGAGAGAGCTTGACATTTTAAAGAGAGAATGATCGTTTGAAGAGTGACAGCTTGAAATTTTAAAGAAAGAGAGAGAGAGAGAATGAAAGATTAAAGAGAGCGAGAGAGAGAGAGAGAGAGAGAGAGAGAGAGAGAGAGAGAGAGAGAGAATGAAAGATTAAAGAGAGAGAGAGAGAAAGAGAATGAAAGATTACAGAGAGATTAAAGAGAGAGAGCGCTTGACATTTTAAAGAGAGAAAGAATGAAAGATTAAAGAGAGAGAGCGCTTGACATTTTAAAGTGAGAGAGAATGAAAGATTAAAGAGAGAGAGCGCTTGACATTTTAAAGAGAGAGAGAATGAAAGATTAAAGAGAGAGAGCGCTTGACATTTTAAAGAGAGAAAGAATGAAAGATTAAAGAGAGAGCGCTTGACATTTTAAAGAGAGAGAGAGAATGAAAGATTAAAGAGAGAAAGAGAGAAAGAATGATCGTGTGAAGAGAGAGAGCTTGAAATTTTAAAGAGAGAGAGTGCTTGACATTTTAAAGAGAGAGAGAATGATCGTTTGAAGAGAGAGAGCTTGAAATTTTAAAGAGAGAGAGTGCTTGACATTTTAAAGAGAGAGAGTGCTTGACATTTTAAAGAGAGAGAGAATGATCGTTTGAAGAGAGAGAGAATGATCGTTTGAAGAGAGCTTGAATTTTAAAGAGAGAGAGAGAGTTTAAAAAGTAGTAAAAATTGATTCGTGGTGTGCATGACGACTTTCTAGTGATATTAATCTTGTCCGCTAGAAAATTAAAACAAGTTCAACTTTAAGCAAAGTTGGAGGTTTAAAAAAAAGAACGAAGTAAAAGCAACACGGATTATTTTACTATCTTCATTCGAGACGACCATTTTTCCTTCTTACAAATTAACTCCTACTACTTTTACTTCATACCTGCAAACTGTTTTTGTACACATCATTGAAATCTCTTTAAAAAAAGGCGATTCAATTTTTCTTCTCCAAAACATCTGTATTTTTTTTTATTATGATTTTTTTTTAGACTCTCTCTCTCTCTCTGGAGCTGTGACGATAACGGAGCTAAGTAAACACTCGCGTCACGGTTGTTTTTTTAAGCCTGTAAAAGAAGTGAAATAAAGAGACAGAATAAACGACATAGACTCAAATACGAAACGCTAATTTCCGTTTCTACAAGACGCTACAAAATGACCCCTCCCCCCCCAAAAAAAATAAGAAATAAATTAATTTAAAAAAAAATCGACTATAACTTTGTTTACTTGGAACTGACTGAATCTCAGAAAAGAGGTGGCTGTCTGCGCACTGACTTTATCAAAATGCTGCATCTGCGCATCTATTTTATTATTTTTATATCGTTCCAGGGTGATAAATTAAAAATAGCAATGTTGCTAACAACAACAACTTTCATCGAAGAGATAAATATATTATTAATATTAAAAGTGTCAAGGAAAGTCTCTGTACTTAACGTAATAAATAAAGATTGTTTAAATTAATCCGAGCAAAACTTAATTGAAAGCTAAAATGGAAAATTCAAATTAACTCGGCCATCGTTACAAAAGTTTTCCTCACGATAAATTAAAACAGCAGGTGTTTAATTTCGAAATTTCGCATTTTAATTTATTTATTTTTCTCTCTAGGAGACGCTGCGCTCTGTAAATATTACACTGTCATTAAAAAAAAGAAAAAAAAAAGTGATAGTAGCAGTTACTGGACCGTTTATTAAATTATATTCAAACGTATTTGATATCTAGAAGCAAGTGAAAAATAGTGCACGAATTGTAATTGTTAGCTTAAATCAATTTGCATATTAATATTGCATAAAAATGGCCTCCGGTAGGGGTGGGGGGGAAGAGATTACTTTTACCCACTAAACTGGTAATTCGGAGATATTTAATAATCACATCTGTCGGTTCCCGTTTGAAAATTCTCTGAAGCAAAGCCTGGGGTGTTGTACCGAATGTTCTTACTTAATAAGACAAACGTAAAACAAAATAATAATAAATAAAATGAAAGTGTTAGTAACTGGTTTTGTTTTTATTTCCATTTTTAGAGAATCTCAACAGATCCAGCGATGAATGTACAAACAGCGCCACCTGGCGGAATTCGAAACAGAGTTCCATCAATTTTTTTGGTGTTTTAATATTATTGGATGTGCTGAGTCGTGTCGTTCTGGTGGCATTCTATTAAAAGAAGTGGAAATTCGAATAACCCTAACTCCTTTGGAACTGCGAGAAAAGATTTGTCCACAGGAAGCCCACATATGAACAGAAATTAATGCACATATCCGAAGGATCATGGCTTACAATTCCCTTCCCAATGTCTAAATTTCCTTGGAAGGAAATGCTCAAGCTGATCATGTATGAGAATAGAATTTATCCTCAGTGTTCATAATTTCAGACTTTTTTTATTTATTTATTTTTTTCCATAGAATAGATAGCTATTTCTCGAATCTGCGCAATCTGTCATTTAATGAACTGCAGAAGATTTACGATTTATGTGTGTGTGTCTCTGCCCAGCAATTCCTGGCAAATCAATAACCCCTTCTCAACAAGGGGTGGAAACCGCTTTACTGAATCCAACCAAGCCAATGATTTCAAACAATCAAGCGCATACTTTATAATATCAACGAACAGCATACGTTTTATGTACTACATATAACTGCTGGCGCTTTTCCCAGGTGCTACGGACATGTCCTTTCAACAGAGTTAATCTTATAAATAAATAATAAATATATTTATTTATATAACTATATATCATATTAATTATTATATAATATGATATATATGCATTATAGGTCATATATTTATTGTATATATCAAATATATATAATAAATATATAATTAATAAATATATGTATTTATTAATATGTATATGCAGTATATGTGCTATTCTTACGATGTTCTATCCACTTCAGCAGAGCATTGTTTGGCCTGTTTCAACAAGTTTCAACATGCATAAAGAAAAACTGATATGAAAAGAGAATTGAAACAGATGTAAAAATGCTCAATTTGAAATTTTACGACCCCCATATCAAGTGAAATTTTATGGCTCTCATATCAAGTGAAATTTTGCGGCCCGCATATCAGTGAAGCATGAAATCAACAGAATCTTGCACGCGCTCTGAATGAAATCAACAGAATCTTGCACGCGCTCTGAATGAAATCAGAATCTTGCACGCTCTCTGAATGAAATTAACAGAATCTTGCACGTGCTCTGAATGAAATCAGAATCTTGCACGCTCTCTGAATGAAATTAACAGAATCTTGCAGGCGCTCTGAATAATATCAGAATCTTGCACGCGCTCTGGAAATTACCGAATGAAGCGCGTGCAGAGTGGAATTCAGCATCATGCATATCATTATGAGTCTGACGCAATTTTATTTGCATATCACAGTAGGGATGGAAATCTGGTGTGTTGCCAGCAGAAGCGCATGCGCGCAAAAATCGCAGTTGAAAGTGCGCAGAGCTTCAACCGTCTATATAGCAGTCGACAGTAAACACGTACCACGTGCGATGGACACAAAAATTTCTGTCACGTGTCAGTAGAGTTGTGTATACATACCAAAAGAAACTATTTGAGTTTTAAAGTGTATTTTTCTCCTCTATTTGTCTGTGCCATTGATCAAATTGCTGTAGACGTCTCCTTAAAAATTACATGTAAAATATGCACTTGAGATAAGTAACTACGCGGTTCCTTAATCTCTTTATTCTCTTATAGATACTCGATACTCTCCTTTCAAAACAGCAAATGTTAAACACAGGAACTTAACTTTACACCTTGTAATGTTCAATGTTAAACGTAAAGTTGACAAAAAAAAAGGTCATTTTAAAATTAGGGAAAGTTTTTGATGTTTGGTACACATAATTGGATTTAAGCAGTCGTTTCTTTTTTGTTGTAAAATAGAAATCCTGGAACTACTCGTAGAGATAACTTAGAAGATTATTTTATAAGATGGTGTGTGTGGTACTGCTGAAGTGCAGGGTGTGTATTTGAAAAACAAAATCCTAATAACTAAAGTATCCTTCATTCTTTCTCACATATCACTCCAATATGAGATGGTTATTTTCTTTTTAACAATTTTAATTTATGTGTACCAATATTAAGATATTTCCCTTAAATCTGTTTTGTCTTTTTTTTTTTTTTTTTTTTCATTCTCCCTCTCTCTCGGACTAAGTTAGAGTTTGTAAAATTAAGAAGTACTGAAGACATTGTAATATATCTCATTTTTTCCTTCTTGCAAATAATGTACTGTCACAGAATGTATGTTTGTTTTGTTTCCTTTTATATTCATTCAACAGATTGTAATTTATTGGAAAAGATCAATGCTCATTCTGAATATATGGAATAAAGCGGGTAATGACCATTTTGTTTATGATTTTTAAGATAAGCACGTTAATATTACAATTCATTTCTTTTTTTTTTTCTAATGTGAGAGGTTTGTTTGGCTGGACAATAAAAACCACGAAGATAATTTGGGTAAGTAAAAACACAAGAGATATCCCTGCTTGCCTTTTTATAAATGCATCCTTAAGTTATTGCAACTGATCGATTATCCACAAATTGGGTATAAGTGGTTATGTCTTCATTGCTCTTGACATGTTAATTGCTGACTCAATGTTTTCTTTGATTTTGCTTTTATATCTCAAAGTATCCATTATTTTTCGTGTGTTGTTGTAGTTAGGGTTTTAGGAGCATCAGCAACTGAGGCCATATTGCTCCGTGTATACTGTCTGTAAATTGCGTGTGGTCGATTTTCTGTTTTGATGGACGAAAAATCCAAGTTTCCGGGACAAAAAACCGTGTTACCCTCGCCTGAGACCAACTAACTCAGCCACGTTGTGAAAGAGGCTCATAAAAATTCCTCACATCATTGACGAGATTCGAACTGAAGTCTTTTCCACCCGGTTTGGGGAGGATGCCGATTTTACCAACTGTTCTACCCATCAGAGCTTTTTAAGTGTTATGTTTCGTGTGTTTGACAATGTTCACTATACTTTTTGTAGATTCGCTGGTCAAAAAAGTAGTTTTTTGTAATTGGCATCAACAGGTAATTAAACATGTGGTATGTAAATGAAAGCTATCACATGGTATGATCACAAGTTCCTTGGTATCAGATAATTACTGTACGGCTTCCTGATGCTTCTTAGCCGATCTGGTCGTGGGGGTGACAAGCTGTTTTTCTAACGTTCGTAAAGATGTTATTGTTGAAGCACGTATAACAGGAGCCACAGTGGAGAGAAAACTAAGGAAATCACTAGTAAGTCGAAAGCAGGCATCTGAAAAATATATACAATGGGTGGAAGATGAAGGGAGAATGCAACTCTAAAAAGGAAGAAGGTCTGCAGAAAGTTGGTAAGCAGAACGAGAAGCAGGAATTTATAATTCCTGAGTTGCAGCACTCTGGAATTTATAATTCCAGAGTGCTGCAACAGACTGAAAAATTCAATCTGTACAAAAAAGGCCCATTTACAACTGAACTACGTGGTGAGAATTGTTGCAGTAAGGTTTAGGAGCATCATCGACTAAGACCACACTGCTTCGCATATATGTCTGTAAATTGCGTGTGTACAGTGGAAGATTTTCTGTTTTGTTGGACTAAACACCAGAGTTTCGGGAGAAAAAACCATGCTACCCTCACCTGAGACCAACTAACTCAGCCACATTGTGAAAAAGAGACTCGAACTCAGGTCTTTTCCACCCGGTGTAGGAGGATGGCAATTCCACCTGCTCTGCTACCTACGAGGGCTGCGGGAATTCAAGAATCTGTGATTTGGTAGTTGTGTGTCTATACAAAAGCCACTTCTTTATGTAAAAGAAGAAGGAAAAAGTTTCGACTGGACTGGTACCGCCAACGCCAAGACACTGGACTGGGAATCAGTGGAAAACGATCATGTCTGACGAGTCTCGATTTACACTTTTTTTTTTTTTCTTTGCACCAGTAGTAGGGTGAAAGTGTGTAGTGAACCTCAAAGCCATTCATAGAAACTGTCTCGTGTACACCATTCAAGAGGCTGGAAGTAGTATTATAGTATATGTTACGTTCTGTTACTGTTAGAAGGTCGTAAAACCTCCACTGAATATCTTTGTCGCATCTGACCAACTTCACCCTTCGGTGATTGCAAGGATTCTTTCAAGAAGACAGCGCAACTGTCCACCGTGAGAAAATTGTATCTGAATATGGTTCGTGGAACATTCCTAAGATTTCTAACATCTGCCGTGGCCGCTTAATTCTCCAGAATGAAGGTCTGGGATACGGTGGGTTCGGCTTTGGAGTTCTCTACCGATCACAATACAGTATCTGACATTCCTCTCGGAAGAATGGTGTCAAATCTGGAACTAGATTCCCTTAGACACCTAGTGGAATCCATGTCACGACATGGATAGGCCCTACTAGATACTAAACTCAACTGTCATTTTTAGGCCACCCGAATAATTAAATTGATCTGCCGTGCTGTGTGTCTTATGTCTGTTAATTACATGTGTTCTATGGTCGATTTGTCTGTTTTACTGGACCAAAAACCCCAGTTTCTGGGGGGAAACTATGCTACCTACACCGGAGACCGACTAACTCAGCCACAGAGTGAAAAAAGCCCATTAAAGTTTCTCGCGTTATCGACGGGATTGGAACCCGGGCCTTTTCCACCCGGTGTAGGGAGGACGGTGACGATACCACTGTGATACTACAAGGTGGAAGAAGGGAATTAAGGTTTGTTTTGAACGGTGCAAATGCAAATCAGCCTAGGCAACGCAACAATATATTATGTAGTTGCGCAATTCTGCATGTATTCTCCTATCAGAATGCCAGTTTTTTGGAGGAAAAATCCTTGAATTTCCAATCAAAGCTTTTAATAACTCGATGTGCAGTAACTGAAGCTGAAGCAATGATGTTATGCTAGAAAGACAGTCATCTACAAAAGTATTCTAAGCGTGTAGAGAATGTCCATTAGAGATGCATATTGCTGTCCTACAAGGAGGTCGCAAAACGTTTTTCCCCTGACCATGTTCTGTGTTCCAGGAGTAGGGCCGTGCAAATGGGGATGCATTGTAGCCCTATTTGCGGTATCTATGTACCCCCCCCCCATGAAAGGGTGCCATGAAAATCTCAACATAAATAAACGAGGTCCATTAACTCCTTTTGCATCCTGTCCCCAAGTACCTTTGCACGCCCTGCCCAGGAGGTTGGAATTAGGAATTACTCCTCTACGTAGTCACTACCCAAAGCGACACATTTCTTCTGTATTTTGAGCCACTTATGCCATTTTGTAGGTCTCACTTTGCGCTTTAAACCATGCTTCTGTGGCATAGATTACCTCTGCATTGCCAAAAAATGCCTTCCATGCAGAAATGATTTCAATTGCGGAAAGAGGAAGAAGTCAGAAGGTGCAAAGTCAGAGGAACAAGGAAGATATGGCAAGATCACTGGTTGCGAGAGCAGTGTGTGTTGGTATGTATTTGTGAAGCAACAGCATTTCCGGGTATCTTTTCTTTAATCGCCGCATGTAAATGCTTCAGTAAGTTGCTGTAAGTGCATTGATGGTGGTACCCTTCTCCAGGTAATCTATGAGAATAATGTCCATCTCATCCCAGAAAAATCACAGCAACATCCCTGCAGATAGTTGCACTGACCTATTTGGGAGTTGGTGACGATGGATGTTTCTGTTGTTTAAAAACCTGTTTTGTTTCTGGGTCAAAGTGATGAATCCAGGATTCCATTCATAGTCAACAATCGGAGGGAAAAAACAGGTCACAATCGCACTTAGCAGAGCAGGCCTTCCTTTTTTTTATTTCTGGACATATGAGCAAGAAAGGAATCCATAATTCTGAGACCTTATTTATAATCAAATTAATGTGACTTATGTTCCCCACGCCTTTGGGTAGCACAGTTGGCATAATCGCCATTCTCCCCACACGGAAACGGTCTCAGTCAATGAAGCAAGGAATTTTTATGGGTATTTTTCACAAAGTGGCTCAGTTAGTCGGTCTCAGGTGGGGACAGTTAAGTTTTTTCTCCCGGAAACTCAGGTTTTTCGTCCAGCAAACAGCAAATCGGCCACCGAATCACGCAATTTACAGACATATATGTACTGTGCAATATGTCCTAGGTTGCTGATGTGCCAAAAATCCTACAACAACAACAACAAGAAGCTGTCCACTGATCTGGTGATTATTGAAGATCGCCTGTTCTCTCCACGAATTCAGCAGTATGAAATGTGGATGGCTTTTCATTTCTTTCTTCATCACGGACACTCTCTCAGCTGCATTTCAACTATTTCCATCAATGTTTTGCATCATCCCATGGACAGACATACCCATACACTGCAGACATCTCTTCTTGGATAGTCCCTGTCTGTTTGCCTTGCAAAAACAGAAATTTCATAATGGACCGATGTTCAGCTTTATCCATGATGACACTGTCATACATTTAGCTCTAACAAAAGAAACATGACAGTTAAAGCAATGAAACTTCTGGTATATATTACTGCATAAACAAGCAATACAGTCAAAATAACGTTCATAGAACACACAGGGGAAGATCAAGGGAAAAACTTTTTGATACCCCTCGTATATCCTCTTCTAGGAGCTGGAGAAAAGGTCTGGTAGACCAGATGGCAATAATACCCCTTGTCCACTAAGCTCTTTCTTGTGATAGCTTCATCAAGAATAAATTAAATCGTTGTAAATCCCATATTTCAGATAGGCAGTGGAGACTGCTTTTTTGTGAGGGAGGGGGGATAGCAACTTTTATAACCATTAACAAATGACAGTACACTTATATAATATAAGAAAATGTTCTTTGGAGGGGATTCCTTACATCGCCACCGTGAGTATGCCTATGCAGACAAGAGAACCAGACCCTCTTCCCTTTTTTTATTGGTCCTCCACTACAGTACAGTGGTTTCGCCATTTACCACTCATTTAGAAAAGTCTGATTTTGATTGCTGTATTGGTTCTATGACTGTAGGAATTTCTAAAGTCCTCTTCAATCGTGGCTGTCGGTAGTCGATCTCAGACAGAGGGAGTAAGGAACTCTGCGAGTAATTACCAGTTTTTCATCCCGTACAACATGCAAATCGGCCCGCGAACACACACTTGTACAGATATAACACCCAATGGTGCAAGATGATCTAGTTGTTGGTGCACATAAAACCCTCAGCAACCTTTTTTTTTTTTTTTTTAATCAACAATTGACATTCTACTCACGTTTCCACTGTTGATCAGTATATATAATTGGATATTATGTATACTGATGAACTATACATCAATGTTATTTTACCAATAACATTTTCTATTTACTAATCTATAAGGGGTGGACAAAATAATGGAAAAACTTATGATAAGAGCTGGAGATACCCTTTGCTTTTAAAAAAAAGTCTGCATTCTATGTGGAATAGATTCAAATAAGTCTTGAACTGTCTCAAGAGGAATACTGGACCATTCTTTATAGAAGGAACGTTTCAAGCTCCTTGAATGATGAAGGTGGTGGAAATCTGCGCTCATTCCAAATATGCCCATAGTAGATCAATAACGTTTAAGTCTGGTGATTGTGCAGGCCATGTTTAGCCTGTTTAATGCTCCCCAAATGAAGATTGGACACATCTTGCTGTGTGCATTGGACGAAATGATATCGTTTGTGGAAAATAATGTTTGCACCTGGTCACTCAGAATATCAAGGTAATCAGTGACAGTAATTTGCCCTTTCGGGGTGAGGACAGGACCTAGAGAATACCAAGAGATTGCTGCCCAAACTATTGTTGACCTTCCTTCAAATTGACATTTGGCACAAGTCAGTGAGGATTATGCTCCCTTCCTTCAGCATTCGCCAAACATGCTGTTGGAGAAATTATGATATCCCCTCT
Source organism: Mastigoproctus giganteus (assembly GCF_048544385.1). NCBI lineage: Eukaryota > Metazoa > Arthropoda > Arachnida > Uropygi > Thelyphonidae > Mastigoproctus > Mastigoproctus giganteus. Next base: position 264,563,942 of record NC_143575.1, read on the forward strand.
AAGACCACACCAACAATTTCACACCTTTGAAATTCAGGCAGGTCGGTTATTTTCTTCATGTACCTTTGATATCACCACTAAATAAACATCAGCTTTTATCTTCCTTCCTTCACAGTACTATCTGGTAAGAACAAAAAAAAAAAAAAACTGTATGTTCACAAATACGTCATACAGCCATTACAAAAACCTTTCATACCGGGTGTTTCCATTATTTTGTCCAGCCCATGTGTATTCATTAAAGGCCATTGAAGCAATCAACTCTTTCATTGAGTTCCTGTGATTTATTCCAGTTTATGACTGATACTTAAATCTTGGAAGCCAGTGTATATCATTTGAGAGGGGGGGGGAAATTTCTCATGACACTATTAGGAGACCGCTGTATGATTTCAAGGTCGGATTTATGCTTCAACCACTCTTTCCTCAGAGGAGAATAACATGAGAGCTGCAGATATAATCGTGAAGGGAGATTATCTCCCTTGGACAATAGTTATGGTATCGAGATGATTCCTAGAGTCATCTCGATACCATAACTATTCTCCTCCTTTTTATTATATCCTCATACTACATAATGATCTTATGCATACTGAGTTGGTTGATTTCAGGTGATGATCGCATGATTTATTCTCCAGGAAACTCGGGTTTTGAGTCCAGCAAGCAGAAAATCGATCACAGAACACAGGAACTTTACACACATCATATAAAGCGCAATATGGACAAAGTTGCTGATGTTCCTGAACTCCTACAACGACCAATTTTATGTATATATTGTAACAGAGACATATCCTAGACTTGACACTCCTGGTAATAAAACCCTAGGGGCTCACATCTGGTGAGTATGGGCTTGGTACACCCAGGATCCTGAGCTGGATATAATCATTCTTCTCTTTCTTAGTGATTCCTCCCTCTATCTCTCTCGGGAACTCAGGAATGTTTTTTTTCTGGGTGGCGCAGCAAAAGCCTCAGGCTTCCTTTGCACCATATAGCTAATAATAGTAATAAAGCTGACACTCCTACGAATAATTAACTTCTGAGAAATGGATAATATCTAAGAAAAACCAACAGCAGTTCCTATTTAAACACTTTCTGGGCTAGCCACAATTTTGTAGGTTATTCGAAATTGTTTTAATTTTGACATTTCTCATGCAGTATGTGAAAATACCATAAGTGGCATTAATGAATATACGAGCAGGTTTTTTCACCAGAGTGGTGAAACCTGAGGATATAATGGTACACGCGTTTTTGATTTGACTATGGGTTCTAGCCCATCTGACTGCTGAATGCGGTGGTTTTGTATTCTTTTTACTACACTGGTGTGCAAAACTTAAGGACCAACACTATTTCTAAAGGTTACAACCACAAAATCAAACGAAACAGCCTCTGGCCATTTGCAGAACTGTGGCCGTTCGGTAGAAAGCTGGTGCACATGCAAAAATTTGAATCGTGATGAGAAGGCTCACATAAATAAAAGCAGCAGTTCAGCAGATTACCGAATGGTAAACACCATTGTTACAGACGTTCGATTGATTTCATACAGTGCTACAGACAACGAAATGGCCAGTAGACAACACTAGATGACTTTACCCGTGGTCGAATAATTGGGAAGTTGGAGGAAGGTCGAAGTGCGAGGAGTGTGGCTGCAGAGTTCGGTATCACCCATAGCATCATCTCACGTGCGTGGTCGGCCTTCAAAACGACAGGTACAGCTGTTCGAAGGACGACCGCAGTGGTGGTCGTCCACGAAAACCAACGCCCAATGATGAGCTCTATATACACGAAAGCGGGATCCATTGCAAACCACATGCACATGACACATGATATCGCAGTTTACTGTGACCGGGCGACTCCACAAAGGTGGACTGTTCACCCAACTGCCAGTACACTGTGTCCTTTTAACAACTACCCATCCGAGACACCGTTTAGAGTGGTGCATCGAACACAAGGACTGGACAGCAACGCAATGGGGTAAGGTATTCTTTGCTCGTGAGAGTAGATTCAGTCTTAGCAGCGATTCTGGATGTCAGCTAATCTGGCGAGAAGCACACGGTATCACCCCGCAAACATCATTGAAAGGGATCGATATGGCGGTCGAGGTGTTCTCGTCTGGGGAGGCTTTATCTTGGATGGACATACACAACTCCAGATACTGTAAGGCGGTACTGTAACAGGTGCACGCTACCGTACTGTGGTAATCCTTCCCCATGTGCGTCTGTTCCGAGGTGCCATTGGCCACGAGTTCGTGTTTATGGATGATAACGCCACACCCCATCGCACTTCAGCTGTTGATATGCTTTTGGAAAGTGAGGACCTTGTTCGTATGGATTGGCCTGCCCGTTCCATCGAACTAAATCCCATCGAACACATATGGGACGCTCTGGGGAGACGTCTAGCGTCACGTCCACAACCACCAGAAAATCTTCACCAACTGAAGATGGCGCTGACAGAGGAATGGACGATGTTACCCCAAGAACTTATCAACAACATTGTTCTAAGTATGGACAGGCGGTGCAACGCCTGCATCGACATTAGGGATGGCCATAACTCCTACTGAAGACCACCTCTTCCCTTTGTTCCATCTTTGACAGTGATGCATATGTATCCTGGCAGCCAGTGCTATGTTGCCATTTTTGAATAAAGTCCTTAAGTTTTGCACACCTGCTATGACCATATGTGTCTATCCTGCAGTATAAACAGGATTTTTTTTGTTTGTTTTCTATTTAAGTATTTTTCTTTTGGATTTTAAAATTTTCACTTATTTCGTTAGTTATTTTTTGTAATGTAATATGTAAGTAAATTGTAATAAAAGTAAATGTTGTGGCCTCTAAATTGAGCCCCCTTTAAATAGAGCCCTTATCAGGATGGGAAAAAAAAGATAATAATAAATAATTAAACTTGTACTCCCAGTATGGATTGTTTTTTATGCAAATCTTCCCTTAAGATTTCCTTAAGAAAATCACAGTTCTACTCAAGGACTTCGTAAAAATCGAATGGAATTATAAAAAAAAAAAAATAATAAAAAATATGCCTCTTGGTTTACCAATCAACAGGACAGTGTTATTCTTATAAACAGTTTGAGCTTCCATAACTTCCATAGTTCTGGTTGTCTACAATATGTCTGACAAAATATTGTCTTTAAAACAACAGTTCAGTTGGTTGAAATGAATCTTAGCATAATTACATGCCTTCTAGAAATAAAAACACACTCGTGCTGGGACCTTATTCACATTTAAATCATGTTCAGATTATGCTCTCCACTCCCTCTTGGGTAGCACAGTTAATATAATTACCGTCCACTTCCTCCCACCGGGTGGAAAAAGATCTGAGTTCCCATTCTGCCAATGACGCGATGAATTTTCATGTAACTTTTTCACAGCGTCGTTGAATTAGTCGGTCTCAGGAGAGAGTCGATTGTTCTTCGCTCCTGGAAACTTTTTTTTTTTTTTTTTTTAATTCAGCAAATCGACCAGAAAACACACACATCACTAAGTTGCTGATGCGCCTAGAATACTACAATAGGAACAAGTTATACTCGTGAGGTGCTGCACCCCAGTCACAATTTCTTTTTATATTCATAGGTTATCTTGTCATGGTAGTCTTCGTGATGGCTGAGTGGACATGTTACTTACCCAACTGCTACTTGTTTGGAGAAGGTTGGTTCGATTTCTGTTGGTGATTGGAGGAATTTCTTAAGTTCTCTTTACTCGAAGTTGTAGTTGGGCGATCTCGAGTAGAGGGAATAGGTTGTTGTTGTTATAGGATTTTAGGAGCATCGGCGACTAAGGCCATGTTGCTCAGTGTATATTGTTTTTAAACTGTGTGTGTTCTAAGGTCGATTTTTTGTTTGCTGGACGAAACACCCGGTAAATTCATTCATATTGAAATGTGATTATGAACTACAAAATGGCTTCATGATTTATTATCTCGGTCATACATTTTATTATTCAGTAAACACGAAATAAGGCAGGAGTAACTTAACCTAGATACTGGAAAAACCGATTTAATATTGACTCAATTACTCGAAAACTGTCGGACTCGTGATATTTCTTTTTAAACACATGGTCCATGACTGAAACGTAAAATAATGAACCAATGTATACTCCTCACAATGTCTTATGGAAGTGAAACTTGAGCACTCACCAAAAGAATGGAGGAGAAGCTGAAAACTACACAGCAAAGAATGGAACGAATTATATTAGGAACCAGACTGTTGGATAAGAAGAGAAAAATATGGATTAGACAGCAAACACAAATAAAGGACATTCTTATCAAAATTAAAGAACTGAAATGTACTTGGGCAGGGCATAAAGCTCGAAGACGTGATAACAGATGGGCTAAGAAAATAAAAAAATGGTACCTAAGAGGAGCTAAAATAAAACCTGGAAGACAACAATGGAGATGGATAGATGAAATTCAAGAGCTCGTGGGTAGTAAATGGATAGCCTTTGCACAAAACAGAAGTAAGTGGAAAGTTGCTGGAGAGGCAATTTTCCAGATCCACTGCAGGATTGAAAAGCCTGCAGTGGATCTGGAAATTAAAATGGATTGAAAATGGCTGATGATGATGATGCATGACAAGAGCAAGAACCGGGAGGGCGGAACATGTTAAGAGTGAATACTTCTGAACTTTACAGAAGTATTCACTTCTGTAAAATGCCATTTAAAATTTTAAAACAATTTAAAACAATATATCTTTATAAATTTGTAATACTAATATTTTGTGTTCTACAATATTCTACACACAATGTTTTTCTAGAATACAATATAAAAGATGTATTTTATAAATTCATAATAAAATAAATAAAATTTAGCAAGACAGAACAAATTATAAAGTACAAAATTAAATTATAAAATTAAAATTATAACCGATCAGCTTCTTTTTTTTTTTTTTTTTGTTTTTATATACATGTATATAACTGAACTGTTAATGCGAAATATGGAGCGCCCTCTATAATGCATCCATTTTCATCTTACGAGAGCTGCATGGAGGGTGAAGTATCTTTGCAAAGCTGTTCAATGGTAAAAGCGACAGTTAACTGTAGATTTTCAATGTCTACTGCATTTTCGATGTTTTTTTTCTGAGGTCCCTACATCGATTTAGTGATAATATGGGCTAGTGTCTAAATTCGGATATAAATAACCGATTTCAGACTAATGCGTTATCATATAAAATCGATTCCAGTGACAGACATCGTCTTCTACTCCTCCTCTTTCTTATCTATTCCTTCTTTTCATTGATTAAACGCTTCTGTAAAAACTTAATTTGTATTCAGAATTATTCAGTGTTCACAAAAACAGAAAAACACGTCTTTTTATTTACTTCCTGTCGGTTTAGAGTTAGGAGTAGAAAATTTACGAAACTAACTTTGAATACGGTTTTCTTTCCATTTTTAAATTTTTTTTTTTTTTTATTTTAAAGGTAGCAATTAGATGGCGGGATACTTGAATGGTAAACAGCAATCGAGTGTTTCCAGAAAGCAATTTGCTCGCCCAGTACCAAAAAAAATAACGATGATCGATTTGAACTAAACCAAATTAACTTTCTGCTAATAGCTACAACGACTAAACCGTTTTTTTTTTTTTTTTGTTTTTTTTTTTGTTTTTTTACATTGTAAATGGATTCACGAACGAGATTCTTGAAACTGGCTGGAGGAATAAAAATGCACAACAGTTAGCTCAGGATTTATTTGTTTTTTTATTAATAATGATTTCGGGAAATTATTTTATATTCGCAAAGAATACATGGTATAAATAGTGTATTATCCATATTCGTATGCCTGTCATAGAGAAGGAAGAAGAGAACTGCCAAGTTAGCGATTTTCAACAAAGAAAGGGAGGGAGGGTATAGTATACGTTGAAACTGACTGGGGCAAACCTCAAATTTGTTCTGCTTTTATAATAAATACACAAAGTAAAGGCCATGTAATTTTTATTATTACAAAGCACCCTAAATCTAAATAATGCAAAACTAAAACTATAAATCAATGGACATATTAAGTGCAAATTTAAAATATCTATCTAATCTGCACTAATGTTTTGGTGCAGCTTAGATAGATGTTTTATATTAATGATTTGCAAGTACAAGTATATTTTAGAAGCTATCAACCTTTTTCACCAAAAAAAGTTTATACCATTCATCCAAATAATAAACGCTGGTTTTGCAAATTTCCAGAGGATTTTCAGTTAACTGAGACCTGTTAACTTTCATCTACTAGCATGACAGATGTCACTTTTTAAATTTTTTCTGTTTTTTTTTTTTTAAATCTCGAAATAAAATCAGATCCGTGTATCAGAGACCTGTGACAGAGACCTGTTAACTTTCATCTACTAGCATGACAGATGTCACTTTTTAAATTTTTTCTGGTTTTTTTTTTTAAATCTCGAAATAAAATCAGATCCGTGTATCTTTCCCCACCAGTATTCTCTAACTGGTCACACTGTATTTCTGTTTTCATTTCAATATAATACTATGAATTATGAGACATTAAATTTTAGTTTGGCATTCAACAGATGCTAAGTGAGCAAAAGCATCCACCTTCTAGAAAACTCCACTTCCCAAGAGTAATCTTCAAGATTCCAGCAATGGATGTCTAATTTTTGCTGTTATGCTTTAATTTCACTGACTAAACACATACAGCTGATAAAAATGCAGATGTTCATGTTGTGAGCACCTGGGATCAGTGATCTTGAAATTTCTATAAAACTAATAAAAAATTTATTATTATTATTATTCGTTTCATTTAGATATTTTTAATTTGGCTTAGCAAATCATAATTAACAGATCACTTTTTAAACTTAAAGCTAAAAATAAATTTTTTATGATTAAAACAAAACAAGAGTTAACATATGCTATGCAAGTGTCCTTATTGCAATTAACAGTGCAAATACGTGAAGATTACCCAGTGGTATATGATGCAACAAAGCAAGCTTATACAGCATCAGCCAAAAAAAAAAAAAAAAAAACTTCCCCTTTTTACCTATCCATTTTCTCCAGAAGCGTCCAGTTCTTAAATTTATTTAAGCTGTCAACTTCCACAATGATAGATGGAAGTTTGTTACAGCAGTCAATCATGTGCTAGCTAAAGGCAAATTTCCACACATCTATTCTACAACTATCTTTTCTTAGTTTTGAATTTTTGCCCCCTGAAGTGCATAATCTGGGCAAGAGGAAGAACCCTATTAATATTAGTTGAGGCATATGATGCAAGAAGGCAAGCTTATATAGTATCAGCCAAAAAGAAAACCTTCCCATTTCACCCATCACTCCAAATGTTTGTCTAGTTCAGCCTTAAATTTATTTAAGCTATCAACTTCCACAACAACAGATGGAAGTCTGTTCCAGCAATCAATTACCCACTGGCTAAAGGCAAACTTCTGCACATCTATTCTACAACTGTCTTTCCTCAATTTGAATCTATAACCCCTCAGGTTCTTAATCTGAGCAAGCGGAAGTGTCGCATCAGCATTGAGCCTGCTCAAACCATTCAAGGCCTTCTACACCTCAATCAGATCACTTCACAGGTGCCTAGTCTCAAGATGCTGCAACTTGCAGGACTTAAGCTTTTCTTTGTAAGCAAGCCTTTGCCTTTGTTCCCCTGACCAATGTTGCTCTTCTCTGTACTCGTTCTAGCAATTAATTACCTCCTTGTCGCTGCTAGCAAAATTCTTATATATAATTGACAAAACTCCATGACCTGCTCTAGCAGCCTGTCTGCACTGCTCAAAGAACTTCATATCTGACTGCACAATTATCCCCAGGTCTTTTTCATTCTCTGCCTCCCTGAGTGTAGTACCACACAGTTGGTATGTTTCTCTTGGATTACTGCTGCCCACATGCAGTACTTTGCTTTTGTCAATGTTAAACTTCAGTTGCCACTTCTCGGCCCATCTGCCTAAATTATCTAGATCCTGTTGTGGTAGCATACTGTCTTAGTGTCATTAACAACCCCAGGGGTTCACATCTGGTGAGTATAGGCTTGGTACACCCAGGGTCCTGAATGATTATAGCTAGGGTCCTGGCTATAATCATTCTTCTCTTGGTGATTCCCTTCTACTTTTGACACTATCTCTCTCAGGGTAACTTGGAAATTTTTTTTGGTTGGTGCAGCATAAGCCTCAGGCTTCCTTTCACCATATTGCTAATAATAATAATAACCCTGCCAACCTTTGTATCATCTGCAAACTTGGACATTAGGCCTGATATACCTTCATCAATATCATTGATAAATACACAAAACAACAATGGGCCCAGCATTGAAACCTGGGGGACTACACTAATAACATTAGTCCACAGAGCAGTGTCCATTTATTACCACTCTCTGCCTTCTCCCACTCAACCATCCCTTTATCCATTGCAGCAACTTACCCTTAATGCCATACCACTTCAATTTGTACAGCAATTTTCCATGTGCAACAGTATTAAAAACTTTTTTGAAATACAAGTATACAATATCAATATTATTTTTTGCATCCAGTTCCTTTGTGACCACATCGTAGTATACAATCAAATTGGTGCCGACAGGGCTAGCCAGGTGGGTTAAGTGCCTGCCTGGCAACCCAAAGGTCGCGGATTCGAATCCCGCCTCTGGCTTGGATATCACGATGGTGCCGCACCTCCAGTTACAGTTGGATTTCACGGCCATGATACACGAAGGAAGCAGGAAAAAACTGGTTCCTTTGTGTATTGCTCACATCATATGAAATAAATAAAATTGGTTAGACAAGACTTCCCCTTAACAAACCCATGCTGTGTCTGAACGATTACTGCAGTCTTGTCTAGGTGATCCTGTATCACCTCTTTAACCAGTGACTACATTATTTTCCCCGGAACAGAAGTTAAACTAAGAGGTCAATAATTATTTGTGTCATCCTCTGAACCCCCTTTGTGAATTGGGGATATATATTTGCACATCTCCAGTCCATGGAGACCTCCCCTGAATCTAAGGATGCTCTCATAGTTTTGGCTAAGGGTCTGCTAACTTCCCTTATTGCCACCTTCAATATAACTGGATGGATTCCATCTACCCCAGGTGCCTTTTTTATGTTTAACTTCAACAATTTCTTCTCCACTTTGCTCTCAGTTATTATAAAATCGCTTAGCTTCCTGTTAGAGTTTGATAAACTTCTAGCATTCCCCTTCTGGAATAACTCCTCATGTGTGAATGTAGATGAAATACTCATTCAGTTTATTGGCTATTTGAGTAGGCTCATCAATAGTTGAACCTTCAATGTTAAGTGTACCAATCTGATTCATCCCCTTTCTTCTAGAGTTTACATAAGTAAAGAACACTTTGCTGTTCTTTGCATCCTTGGCCAAAGATTTCTGGTAATCTGTCTTTGCCTGCCTAACTTCCTTTGGGACTTGATTAGACTGGCTTATATCTGGCATAAGGCTTCTGTGTCGCCTGATAATTTATATGCATCCCATGCATGTTTCTTCTCTGCCATGAGCCTCATTAATTAATCTGATATCCATTTAGGCCTGAACCTTGAAAATATTTCTTAGTTGGTATGAAAAGCCTAGTAGCCTCCAAGATTAAGTCCCCGAAGGCTTCTCATTTAGAATTCACCATTGGTAACATTTCCCACTGTATAGAATTTAAAAACTGTCCGAGACCACTGCAGTCACCTTTACAAAAGCAAAAACCCTTCCCTTTACCCTTGATGGTAGTTATGTCTTTAAGTAAATCCCACATCAGTACACTGTGATCACTGTCACCTAGTGGTTCCTTTATCTGCAAATTCTTAATGCATGAATAATCACTGCTGATAATCAGATAAAGAGTATTACTCTTTCTGGTTGCCCCTCGAATATGTTGCTGTAGAAAACAATCCTCCAATAAATCCACAAAAGTCTTTTTAGCATACAAGTGACCAACCCACCAGTTCCAGTCAATATCTGGAACGTTAAAATTCCCCAATACAAGACATTCTGATTTACTGGCCCTCTCTATTTACCTGCACAACTGTTCGCTGTACTCATCAGAGTCATTAAGCCTATAACACACTCCTACTCTCATTCTCACTTTCCCAGTGTTTACATCACACCAAACAGACTCAATATTGCACTGTACACCCATGTCGACTGGATGCACTTCCTTAGATTTTATGTGTTTCTTAACTAACAGCATAATCCCTCCTCCCTTCCTACCCTTTCTGTACACATTGTACAAATTTCAATTGTGCACTGCTTATATCTGTGTGACGCTGTCTCTGATATTCCAACAATAACTGCATTTGATGAATTTGAAGTGCTGATCAAGGCTGCATGGAACAAGTAAATACATGGGCTGTATTTACTATACTTCTAACATTGGTGTACATACAAGTATACATGCACCTGTTTCTACTCTTAGTTACCCTAACACAGCCCATGTATTTACTTGTTCCATGCAGCTCCTGAAATCCAGCAATTTGCTCTCTAGACTGCTGCTCGTTATATAAAAGCAGTGCAAGAATCACTTTCGCCTCTGCCTGCAGCTACCATTAATCTTTTAGTCTGTGAATCCCCCCAAGCTAGCAGTTTTCTGACCCACCTAATACTGCCTTGATAGCATCAGCAAATATTCTTGCACCCTTTCTATTTAAGTGTATCCCATCCTTGTAGAAGCAGTCTCTCCTGTTAGCAAGCACAGACCACGCTGAAAAAAATTCTACTCCCGTTAACCTTGCACAATCTCTCCAGGGCTGAAATGATTGACAAGGCTCTCATCATATACTCCCTCCTATCATGTCTGGGCAGAATTGTAGACACTTTCAAATTTAACCCTAACTCGCAACTTTTTTCAGCATGGACCTGTGCTTTTTAAGTAAATCTGCAGATCTCTTACTCTTAAGGTCATTATTTTCAAAGTGTACGATATTACCTTTTGTGCCCTTAAAAGATATCTGCCCTACAATGTCATGAACTTTTTTCTCTGGCAGACATACCCTGGTATGATTTTTTTTTTGGCTGATGCTGCATAAGCTCATACACTTGCTTTCTTGCATCACATGCCACTACTACTACTACTACCTATCCCCTTTGCATAATATATTCCCCGTCTCCCTGACAATAGAGTCACCAACAATAACTACTTCCTGTGGGGCCAGCAAATTCTGCCAGTAAAAAGCCATTAAAAGCCTTATACACCTCAACCAGATCACCTCACAGGTCCCTAGTGTCCAGATGATGCAATTTGCAGACCTTAAGCCTTTCTTCGTAAGAGCACCCCTTTGTACCCCTCACCAATCTTGTTGCCCTTCTCTGTACTTGTTCCAGCAGCTCTACACCCTTCCTAAGAGGCCACCAGACCAGTATATAGTACTGAAGGTGTGGCCTGACCATTTCCTTTTACAAAGGGATAATCACCTCCTTATCCCTGCTAGCAAAATTCCTGGAGGGGTTATCCCTTACAGCTAATTTCAACATGCATATAGCAAAGTACATTGCAGAATAAATGAATAACTTCTTGCCAATCAGTCCCTGCAATTTCTTTGAAGAATGCCATTTATTTCTAATACATGTGGTGGTACAAGATGCTAATTGAAGTTTTTAAGAACACCAGAAAACCAGGAAAATATTCTTATATATTTTAAAACTCTGGGCATGGTCTAACTCATTATATAATAATAATGATTTTTCTGTTTATACTCCAGAACGACCACATGGTCAGAGGAGTTCACAAGATAGAGAGAATAAAAGAAACATCACCGTATTTAGCAATCACAAGCTTGAACCCCGGTCACTCAAGGCATATGTACTTATGCACCCTCGTGCCAACAGCTATGGCAGCCATTGTATCAAAGTAATGAGGTTTACATGTTGTCTTGACAACAGGGCTGTGATTGTATATATTTTGTTTCAACTCTCATTCGTGTATGGCATTCTGTCAATGATATGTAGAAACTCTGCCAATACTGATGGGGTGATTATCCCACTGTATAAGGCCATCTTGAGTACTGCATACAAGTCTGGAAATCTCGTTTTAGAAAGGATGTGGATCTGTTGGAATGGGTGCAGAGTAGAGCAACAAGGTTAGTTAAGGACACAAAAGGGTACTCTTACCAAGAAAGACTAGTTTTATAAATTGCAAATTTATAAAACTAGTCTTTCTTGGTAAGACTGTGTGGGGAGACCTGTTGGAGGTGTTTAAGGCTTTAAATGAATTGAGTAAACTAAATTCAGATGGGATCCTTACTCTTCTTGTATGAATGCACATAAATTTAATATGGGTGGTTCATGATAGCTGTGCATAATTCTACATTCAACAAGAGATTAATTGTTGGAACAAACTTCATCTGGTGGTTATGGAAGTGGGTAGTGAATACGTTTAAGGGAGGATTAGACAAAGATAAATTGTCTAAGAGACGGATATTTTTTTTTTTCTTGGCTGTACTTTATAAGCTTGCTTCCTTGTGTCATATGCCACTACTAATCTCAGATAAATTTTTGCTCCATTCATTACAGACCAGCTTTCACAAACATTGGAACTTTCTCTATAAAATTTTTAAAAAATGATATGGCCTTTTTTTCCCTTTTTTTTTTCTGAAATTTACTAGTCATCCATGCTACCTTAGATCCTTCATGATTAAGATCTTTAGCAAGTCTTTAACAGTTTAATGAATAAGTGTCCCATTTAAAGATTATTCTTTTCTCAGCACTAAAAGTAACTTCTTGAATACACATAGGCATAGAGAGCTGCACTCCTTATTTATTTTTTACCACCTGCTTCAAAACTGCATGTATACTTGCTAAACAAGGAGAAATTCCAGAATCAATATAAAACTGAGGTAATGAATGTGCTGCTGGCAAAAAATTTTAATTAGTATTAGCCATATAGTACAAGGAAGCCAAAGGCTTTTGCTGCACCAGCCAAAAAAAAGAAAAGAAGTAGATAAGAAAATGCAAATTATATGCTTCCTTCCTCACATAGTTGACCTTTGAATTTCTTCAAACTGTCAGTCTCAACTATCTGCAGAGGAAACTTATCCCAGTAATCAACTACTAGCTGGCTAAAGAAAACTTACAATTTAGTCTAAACCTCTTCTACTGTAATTTGAATTTATGGACCATAGTTCTGGATTTGTTTATAACAGTGAAAATTTCACCTTTTCATTTTACTAATCCCTCTCAGAGCCTTATAAACTTCAATCAGGTCCCTTCTGCAGTGCCTGGTTTCCAAGCTCTATAGCCAACATAATTTTTCTTTGGAATCTTTCCTCATATGGTTGGCCATTTGCCAGTCTAACCATGCAAGTTGCCCATCTTTGGACCCTTTCAAGAAGCACAGTCTTTTTTTCAGATAAGGTCTCCATGCTTGGGCATAGTATTCCAAATGCATCTTACAATTGCATTATGCAGTGGGATTACAACCTCCCTATCTCTACAGATTATTGTTTGATATATCATCAACAGGTCACCATCGTCTTTGTTCGCCATCTGTTTACACTCAAAACTTCATATCTGCCTGTATTGTAACTCCCAGATCCCTTTTTTCCTCTACTGTTTTTAATTCAATCCCACCAAGTGTATAAATTATTTTGGGATTGTTATTCCTAAATGTATTTTGCTGCATTAAACCTAGCTGTCACTTTTCTGACCATTCTTGAAGCCTGTTCAAGTCATCCTGAAGGAGTGCTGCTTGGCACTAATCATTAACGACTCTCCCAATCTTTATGTTGCCTGCAAATTTTGGCATCGTGCCCTTTATTTCTTTGTCAATGTTGTTTATGAAAATGAGAAACAATAGTGATCCAAGAACCGATCCATGGGAACCCCACTTCTAATGTTACACCAATCTGAATAATATCCATTAATCATAACCTTCTATCTTCTACCCTGCAGACACCCTGAAATATATCTTAGAATATTTCCAGTAATCCCACTATATTCCAGCTTATACAGTAACCTCTCATGAGAGAATGAGTCAAACGCCTTGCTGAAATCCAAATAAACTGTGTCAAAATTGTTCCTTACATCCAGCTCATGAGTTGAGTAACTGTCAAAATAAGTTGCTAGGTTAGTTAAACATGATTTTCCCTCTACAAAACCATGCTCTATATCCTTCAAAATGCCATTTCTATCTTAATGTACTTGGATTATATAGAGGATAACTTTGACATTGTTTATTTGGATTTCAGCAAAGCATTTGACTCAGTCCCAAATGAGCAGTTACTTTAGAGCTGGAACAGGTTGGAATCACAGGGAAAATCCATAGATGGATGGCTTCAGGGAACAAGGCAGAGGGTTGTGATAAATGGTTATTCCTCAGATTGGGATAATGTAAGAAGTGGGGTTCCCTAAGGATAAGTATTGGGACCACTGTTGTTTTTGATTTTCTTAAATGACATCAATGAAGAGATAGAGGGCATGATATCTAAATTTGCAGATGATGTAAAGATTGGTAGAGTAGTTAATGATCACCGCCAAGCAGAGTGACATAGACAGACTTCAGGGATGGTCAGAAAAGCAGTAGCTATGCTTTAATCCAGCAAAGTGCAAGGTCTTACACCTGGGGAACAGTAACTCCAAAATAACTAACACACTTGGTGGAGTTGAACTAAAGTCAGTTGTGGAAGAAAGAGACTGGGGAGTTACGATATGGTCAGACAAAGTTCTCCGAGCCTTTTAGACAGGTTGCAAGGGAGGCCTTTGGTATCCTATCAAAGATTTATCGAACATTTGCTAGTAGAGATAAGGACATCATAATCCCATTATATAAGGCTATTGTTAGACTACACTTGAAATATTGTGTTCAATGTGGATTCCGCACCTAAAAAAAGACTGAGCTTCTTGAAAATGGTCCAGAGACAGGTAACTTGCCTGGTGAGATCAGCAAGAGGACATCCTTATGAGGAAAGACTTCAAATATGTGGGTTGCATAGCTTGGAAACTAGGCGACTTGACTGAGGTGTTTAAGCCCCTGAGAGGCAATAGTAAAATGAATGAGGATGAAATTTTCATGGTTATAAATGATTCTAGAACTATGGGCCATAAATTCAAGATAAGGCGGGGGGAAGATGTTTAGACTGGACTGCAGGAAGTTTTATTTTAGCCAGTAAGTTATAAATTACTGGAATAAGTTACCTTCAGGTGGTAGAGGCAGACAATTTGAGGAAATTCAAAGGTCAACTGGATAGTAACCTAAAGGAGGAGGGACATGCATAAGTTGTCTATTTTATTTATTTATTTTTTTGGTTGGTGCAGCATAAGTCTTGTTGTTGTTAGTATTAGTAACGTCCGCATGGTGCAAGAAAGCCTATGGCTTATGCTGCACCAGCCAAAAAAAAAAAAAAAAAAAAAAATCCGAACAAAACAATGATAAAAACAAAAAAAAAAAAAATAAAATAAAATAAAATAAATAACTAAATAATAATAATTAATAAAAAAAAAAAAAAGGAAATTAAACCTATCATCCTATGCGCTTCCCTTACCCGAAAGTACTATCCAGATGACCTTTGAATTTCCCCAAACTGTCAGCCTCTACCACCCATGAAGGCAACTTATTCCAGTAATTTATAACTCGCTGGCTAAAATAAAACTTCCTGCAGTCCAATCTAAACATTTCTCCCCGTAACTTGAATTTATGTCCCCTAGTTCTAGCATCATTTATAATCTTGAAAATTTTGTCCTCATTCATTTTACTGATGCCTCTCAGAGCCTTAAACACCTCAATCAAATCTCCTCTAAGGTGTCTAGTTTCCAAACTCTGCAACCCACATATTTGAAGTCTTATTGTTGTTGTTGTTTGGTTTTTAGGAGCATTAGCAACTAAGGCCATATTGCTCCGGGGATATGCAGTGGTCATTCCCTGATCTTTCCGCATCCTCCATATTTAGTGGTCATGGGCTCGAACCCCGGTCTAATCAAGCAGGTGCTCTGCACTACTGCTCCTGCCCACCTGGCTATGAAGGTGCCAGCATAAGTCTTAGGCTTCCTTGCATCATATGGCCATTACTAATACTATTATAACCTCAATGTGTGCAACCCTCATCTCGTGATGTATTGTAAAGTTAAGTGTTCTCCAGAAATCTAAAACAGGAATATGACTCAACTAATGAATATTTGGAAAGTACAGCTAACACTGAAAACCATGCAACATATTCAAGTTCTAGAAGAGCAGAGAAGAAACTATGTCAAATTTTGCATTCATGTTAAATTTTCTCTTGTCCTCACTTTATTTTTAAAACCTTGTCTTTCTGAAAGTAATGATGATGAGATATGATGTTATTTTAAAATAGTTTTTAATGACAAATGATATTGGTAATTAAAAGAAAAACATTATAAACTACATGTGAATATTACATATGTTTATTGGAATAGGTAAAAGGTAACAAAAATTGATAACAGTAAAACCACCATAATGCTGCCATCTAACAACCAGGTGATGTTTTGTAATGTCATCAAGCATAACATTCAATACCATGTATTGCCCCCTTTTTTAAATAATTATGAGTTTTCAATTTTAAAATTGCATATCAGTAGCAGAACTAGGGTGAGGTAGATGGGGCACATGCCCTGGGTGCCAAATTTGGAGGGCAGCATTTTTATGGTTAAAAAATGCAAAAATTCTAATTTTTGCATTTTCAAAAGGGCACCATTTTTTTTATTTGCCCTGGGCACTATCAATCCTAGTTACGCCACTACATATCAGTCTTTGATGAAGTCTAGACAGCCTATCTTGTTTGAACGAAAAGGGGAGGAAAAAATACACAAAACCAACATTAAAGGTTACAAATTTTGTGAACTCCAGTCTCTAACATATTTTAATAGTCTTAAAAATTTTTAAATGAGTGCTATAGAAATTGAATTACAAATTTATGGATAAAATAAGTTAAAGATCAATAGTATGAATAGCACTATTGATCAAAGTATAAAATCAAGATACAGAAGTTAAAGGATATTCTACCCTAGATAACAACACCAGAACTACAGCTTGGAATTAATGACAACTCTGCAATCTGGCCAGAGGAATTTAAAAATTTATTGATTTAAAATTTGGAAAAAAAGCATTATAACGTAAGCCTAATATATCAGCAGTGGTGAGGGTTGAAAAAGAGTTACAAAAAGGTATCCATTTCTTGCCGGAGCAGAAAAGAAATGCAAGATAAAAATTTTTCTTATCTTAATCAGAAGTTAGGATAGCAATTGTGTACCTCTCTCCTCATCCAGCAGGTAGCAAGTACCTTTCTGTATTCATATTGCAGTCCTCTGTATATTAGAGACACGACATGGTTGTGTCTCTATTTCCCAAAGCAATTTTTGTGATTAAGAAAATACACGTGATCAGCTGTTTTCCTCACTAATAAAAACAGTGAAAACGTTTTCCACACTAAACAACATCTTCACTATAAATTTAGTAATATTCTTGCAATCATTTTTTTTTTTTTTTGTAGCTGCAAGTTTGAAGGTCAACAAATCCGTTCTTCCACACTTCACTCTCTGAGAATTGATCAATTCTGTTTCTACAGTAAAAACAAAGGGGTACTTATTCCACTGTTCAAATCAATATCCATATGACCTTGTGAATATTGTATATAGGTCTGAAGCCTAATTTAAAGAAATATACTGATTTAATATTAGCCATATTGTACAAAGAAGCCACAAGCATTTGCGGAATGCAGAGTATGCTGGAACATTACAAAAAAAAAAAAAACAGCAATAAATAAAGAATAAGCATTAAAAATAATAAATAATAAAGAGAAAAATAAAGTATATATAAAACAAGTTAGTTAATGTACACAGTACATTATATTTAAATGAATGTTCTTTTATTTTTTTCTTAAATAAAATGTTTTTTTCTTTTTCTTTTATAATGGACACTGCTCTTCATGGACTAATATTATTAGTCAAGTCCCTCAGCATTTGGTGTTGGGCCCATTGCTGTTTCATGTATTTATCAATGTTAATGATGAAGGTATATCAGACCTAATGTCCAAGTTTGCAGTTTAATGACAGTATGCTACTGCAACAGGATCTAGAAATCTTTGGCAGATGGGCCGAGAGGTCGCAACTGAATTTTAATATTGACAAATGAAAAGTACTGCATACGTACTTTTACATATGCAGTTAGTTGGTATGTTACTCTGGGGTTAACAGTAACCCCAGAGTAACATACCAACTGTGTGGTAAGGGAAGTGGAGAATGAAAAAGACTTGGGAGTTGCAACCAGATACGAAGTTTTCTGAACAGTGCAAACAGGCTGCCAGAAAAGCCCATGGGGTTTTGTCAGTGATATACAGAAATTTTACTAGCAGGGATAAGGTGATGGTCAGGCCATAACTCAAGTACTGTATGGAGGTATGGTATGGAGGCTTCATTTTAGGATGCTGGAATGAGTACAGAGAAGGGCAATGAGATTGGTGAGAGGAACAAAGGGTCGCTCTTACCAAGAAAGGCTTAAGTTCTGCAAATTGCAGTGTCTGGAGATTAGGCGCCTGCGAGATGATTTGACTGAGGTGTATAAGTCTTTGAATGGTTTGAGCAAACTCAATGCTAATGGGATTCTTCCTCTTGCTCAGATACACACCTAATCCAATTTTTTTTTTTTTTTTTTTTTGGCTGATGCTGTATAAGAATGCTTTCTTGCATATGCCTGTGCTAATGCTAATTTTACAACTTAAATTATACAGTTGTAATTAAGCTGAATTTTACTTGTATAATATTTATTACTCTCCTCCCCTATACTTTTTTTTTGTCCCTTTTCTCTCTAATATATATGTATCTCTTCAAAAATGATAGCATATTCACAGGCTATACATAATACATGCAGGGTTTTTTTTTTTTTTTTTTTTTGTTTTTAGGAGCATTAGCAACTAAGGCCATATTGCTCTGGGATATGCGGTGGTCATTCCCTGACCTTTCCGCATCCTCCGTATTTGGTGGTGATGGGCTCGAACCCCGGTCTAATCAAGAAGCGTGTGCTACGCACTGCTGCTCCTTCCCACCTAGCTATGGAGAGTATGCATGGACTGTCTAAAGCTAACAACACAGCATTAAAACTGCATTTAATTTATGAATTTTATACATACAAATTGTAAAATAAGAAAATAAATATATAAAATTTCATGAAAATCCACTGACTGAAAGTTGAGTTGTTACCTGCAGATGGACAGACAGACATGGCAGAGACAACAAGTGCATGTATATATGTGAATGCACCTAAAAAAGATTTGTTGAAGGGGTACAAAGGAGTAGAAAGCAGCATGATTGTGGATGAAAATATATTCTTACAAGAAGTGGTTTGAGTTTCGTACACTACATAGTTTGGAAATGAGATGTTCGTTGGGATTTTGAATCCTTAAAAGTGTTGAGCAAACTTAATGATGGAGGCATATTTTTTACTTTAAGGATAGTGTAAGCAAGGGAGATACAAATTCAAATTAAGAATGATAATTGTAGACTGGATGTAAGCAAATATGCCATCAGTACTAGTGGGTAATGGCAAATAATTTAAGAGAGATAGCTTATACAGCATCAACCAAAAAAAAAAAAAAAAAATTCTCACATAATCTGTCTATCTCTTCTAATAATTTATCTAATGATTCCTTAAATTTCGTCATACTATCTGCTTCCACAATGACAGATAGAAATCTGTTCTTGACTCTGGCTGAAAACAGGTTTCTGCGCATCTATCCTGTAGTCAACTTTTTTCAATTTTTTAATTTATGTTTCCATGTGTGTGTGAAAGAATAGGCATGCCATCAGCATTTAGTTTATTCAATCCATTCAAAGCCTTAAACACTTCAATCTTGTATGAACCTAGTTTTCAAGTGTTACAATTTGCAGAACTAAGTCTTTCATGCTAAGAGTATCCATTTGTGTCCTTAAATAATCTAGTTGCTGCTGTGTCCACCCATTCTGACAGATCTGCATTCTTCTTAAAATGAAGCTTCCACACCCGTATGCAGTACTGAAGATATGGCCTAACCACTGCCCTATACAATGGTATAATCACCTGTTTCCCTGCTCTTCAGTCAAAGAATATTCAATTATCAAGTTATCTATCACCTTGTCTTGGAATCCAAGGAAGTTATCTAGTTTTAAAGAGATTACATTAATATATGGAAGAAATAGATAAAATACAAAACTAGAGATACATACTTTGTTTATCCTAATGGTAGCTGCTGCATAAGGCTTGCTTCCTTGCATTGTATTTCCATTTTAATACTAATATTAATATTTTGTGCTGTAGTATCTATAGGCAAAATTATAGTGACAGATACTATAGCCGTCTACAAATACATTAAGACCTCTATATAACAAAATCAATCGTTCCTTTGAAAAATTTTGTTAAACAGAAATTCTGTTTTAATGAAATATGACCTTTTCAGCAATGAAAAATACTATAATTCAACATTCAGAAATATAGCAAAAGATGGAAAATAAATCAGAAATAAGTGGAAATGAATAAATTTCCTAACATTTTAAAACAATTAATTTATTAATACATACATATTAAGAAATGACTACTTATGAGAGACCTGGGTACAATGCGTACCCATGTCTCTCGAAATCAGAACATTATATAGAAATTTTCTTCGTTATACAGAAACTACTGAAAATAATGAAGAAAATTAAGAAGAACAAAAGACCAAGGAGAAATAAAAAAAAAGCTTGAAACATAGAAAAATTCCTATGTGGAAGTTTGTTAAAGAGAGGTCTGACTGTAATTGCAATATTTAATCCATTTAATTAATTCTATCCCACTATTTTTATTTTATTTTTTTATTTACTGTACCAGGCATTCTTTGCCAAATTCTGGCATCTTGCTGTAAATTACAATGTTATACATATAATATTTATTACAATTTACACTATTATACAGAAAATGTGCTACAGCCATTAAAAAGTATGGAACAATGTCCAAAGTGGCTCACTCTCACAAAGGTAACTGCAGTCCACCATATTTTGGCAGTCTGGAACTGAACGGTACAAGGAGCTGCCCAGTCCTGGCAAGAACCGTACACACCACAGGAAGGTGGGCCAGTCCCAGTAATGCATGTACTGTCTCAAAAGAGACTCTGACCCATATGATGTTGCCAGCAGGTAGGTCAGGATCCTCTGGGGGGCTCATTCCAGAGGGGCAGACAAAAAAAAAAAAAAACTACCCATGGTGTAGATAATTATTAAAAGCCGAGAATTAGGGTTGAATTTGAAAGTGTCTGCAATTCTGCCCAGACACGATAGGAGGGAGTATATGATGAGAGCCTTGTCGATCAATTCGGCCCTGGAAAGATTGTGCAAGGCTCAAGGGGTAGAATTTTTTTCAGCCTGGACTGTACTTGTTAACAGGAGAGAATGCTTCTACAGGGATGGGATACACTTAAATAGAAAGGGTGCAAGAATATTTGCTGATGCTATCGAGGCAGTGTTAGGTGGGTCGGAAAACTGCTAGCTTGGGGGGAGACAAAGACCAATATATTGACAGTAGCCACTGGCAGAGGTGAAAGAGATTCTTGCACTGCTTCTATTAGAATGAGCAGAAGCCTGAAAAACAAGATGCATGGTATTTCAGAGACTGCTGGGAGCCATTGCGGTACAAGTAAACACATGGGTTGTGTTAGGGTAGCTAAGAATAGAAACAGGTGCAGGTATACTTGTGTGTACACCTAGCATTGGTGTACACACAAGTATACCTAGCATTGGTGTACACACAGGTGCAGGTATACTTGTGTGTACACCAATGCTAGGAGTTTAGTAAATAAATTTGATGAATTTGAGGTATTGCTCAAAACATCAAAGGCAGATATTGTTGGGATATCAGAGACGTGGTGTCACACAGATATAAGGGATGCAGAACTGCAATTTGGGGAGTACAACTTCTACAGAAAGGATAGACAGGATAGGAAGGGGGGAGGGGTTATGCTATTAGTTAAGAAACACATAAAAACCAAGGAAGTGAAGCCAGTCAACATCGCTGGACAGTGCAGTGTTCAGTCAGTTTGGTGTGACATAAGCATTGGCAGATCAAAATTGTGAGTAGGAGTGTGCTATAGGCCTAATGAATCTGATGAGTATAATAAGGAACTGTACAGGGAAATAGAGTGGGCCAGTAAATCAGAGAGTCTTATAATGGGAGATTTTAATTTCCAAGATAGTGACTGGAATTTGGGGGCTGGTCACTCACACATTAGCAAGGCTTTTGTGGATTTATTGGATGATTGTTTTCTACATCAGCATGTTCAGGAGGCAACTAGAGGGAGTAATACTCTTGATTTGATTATCAGCAGTGATTCTTCATGCATTAAGAATCTGCAGATAAATGAACCACTAGGTGGCAGTGATCACAGTGTGCTGAAGTGGGATTTACTCAAAGAGGTAACTACCATTAGGGGTAAAGGGAAGGGTTATTGCTTCCGTAAAGGCGACTACGATGGACTGAGACAGTATTTAAATTCTATACAGTGGGACCAACTGATGATGTTACCAACAGCAAATTCAAAATGGGAAGCATTCAAAGAACTTATCTTGGAAGCTACTAGGCTTTACATACCAACTAAGAAATATTGTTCAAGGTTTAGGCCAAAATGGATGTCAGATGAACTAATGAGGCATATGGCAGAGAAGAAAAATGCATGGGATACTTACAAATTAACACATGACACAGAAGCCTATGATAGATACAAGTTGATATGCAACCAAGTTACAAAGGAGGTTAGGCAGGCGAAGGCAGATTACGAGAAATCCTTGGCAAGGGATGCAAAGAAAAACAGCAAAGAGTTCTTTACTTATGTAAACTCTAGAAGGAAGGGGATGAATCAGATTGGTCCACTTGATATTGATGGGTCAACTGTTGATGATCCTGCTCAGGTAGCTAACAAACTAAATGAATATTTTGCATCGACATTCACACATGAGGAGTTATTCAGCAAGGGGAATGCCAGAGGTGTATTCAACTCTAGCAGTAAGCATCTTGAAATAACTGGGAGTAAAGTGGAGGAGAAACTGTTGAAGATAAACACAAGAAAGGCACCCGGGGTGGATGGGATCTATCCAGTTATATTAAAGGAGGCAGCAAAGGAAGTAAGCAAACCCTTAGCCATAATTATGAGAGCTTCCTTGGACTCAGGGGAGGTACCCATAGACTGGAAATGTGCAAATGTGACCCCAATTCACAAAGGAGGATCAAAGGCTGACACAAGTAATTATAGACCTGTGAGATTAACTTCTGTTCCAGGAAAATTAATGGAGGCACTGGTTAAAGAAGCACTGCAGGATCATTTAGACAAGACTTCAGTTATAGCTCAGACACAGCATGGTTTTGTTAAGGGGAAGTCTTGCCTGACCAACTTGACTGGATACTATGATGCAGTCACAAAAGAACTGGATGCAGGGAATAACTTTGATATTATATACTTGGATCTTAGAAAGGCTTTTGATACTGTTGCACGTGGAAGACTGCTACACAAATTGGAGCAGTGTGACATTGGAGGCAAATTGCTGCTATGGATAAAGGGGTGGTTGAGGGGGAGAATACAGAGAGTGGTAATCAATGGACACTGCTCATTGTGGACTAATGTTATTAGTGGAGTCCCTCAGGGCTCAGTGTTGGGTCCATTATTGTTTTCTGTATTTATAAATGATATTGATGATGGTATATCAAGCTTAATGTCCAAGTTTGCAGACGATACAAAGGTTGGCAGGGTTGTTAAGGACACTACTGACACTATGCTGCTACAACAGGATCTGGAAAGGTTGAGCAGATGGGCTGAGAGGTGGCAAATGAAGTTTAACATTGACAAATGTAAAGTACTACACATGGGAAACAGCAACCCCAGAGCAACGTATCAACTCTGTGGTACTACACTGGCAGTGGTAGAGAATGAAAGGGACTTGGGTGTGGTTGTGCAGGCAGATATGAAGTTCTCTGAGCAGTGCAGACGGGCTGCAAGAGTAGCTCATGGAGTATTGTCAATGATATACAGGAATTTTTCCAGCAGGGATAAGGAGGCGATTATTCCATTATATAAGGCAATGGTCAGGCCACACCTAGAGTACTGTATACAGGTCTGGAGGCCTCATTTCAAGAAGGATGTAGAGCTGCTGGAACAAGTACAGAGAAGGGCAACAAGATTAGTGAATGGAACAAAGGGGTGCTCTTACGAAGAAAGGCTTAAGTTTTGCAAATTACAGTGTCTGGAGACTAGGCACCAGCGAGGTGATCTGATAGAGGTGTATAAAGCCTTGAATGGTTTAAGCATGCTCAATGCTGATGGGATTCTTCCTCTAGCTCAGAAAAATCACCTGAGAGGGCATAAATTCAAATTGAGGAAAGACAGATGTAGGATAGATGTGCGGAAATTTGCCTTTAGCCAGCGGGTGGTTGGTTGGTGGAACAGACTTCCATCCCTTGTGGTGGAGGTTGATAGCCTAAATAAGTTTAAGGCTCAGCTGGACAGGTATTTTGAACGAACAGAGGGGTGAAGTGGAAGTGGGTTTTTTTTTTTTTTTTTTTTTGGCTGATGCTGCATAAGCTTGCTTTCTTGCATCAAATGCCTCTACTAATGCTAATACTAATGCTAATAGGGAAAAAAAAAATAATAATAAAAAAAATAAATAATAAAAAACCCCCACCCATGGTGCAGGTTATGGGGGAAAAAAATAAAATAATAATAAAAATAAATAAATAAATAAAATTTTAAAAAATAAAATAATAATAATAATAGATGAATAGATAAATAAAAATAAATAAAAAAATAAATAAAATAAAATAAATTTGGAGAAAAAAAAAAAAAATAATTTAAAAAAAAAAAAAAATATATATATATATATAATAAATAAAAGTAAGTGTGGAGTGGCTGACTCCAAACAGAATGCAAAGAGCAGAAAAAAAAAAAAAAAAAAAACCATTGTCTAATCCACTTCAGGCCCAAGCCAGGGGTGTTGACCACTCTATATGATCTCCTCCTTCGAGCAAAGACTTTTGTAGCAAAGTTGTGAAGAGAAAATAAACATTCAGGGGTTTGGAGTATCTGGTCTAATTGGTTTTCCGATATTGGGATGGTGTTCACTAAACCTTACGAACCAGATGACATAATAGGGCTGACAGTACAACCTGTAGCAGTAAGTAATCATGGAGTTCTAACAGTGGACGATGAGAAAGGTAGCAGTAGTTATTAAAGGTAAATGAATGGGTTATAATATCAGGAAAGGAAATTACTATGGCTTAAGGTGCTACGTGGCCTCTATTAACTGCATAGATATAAGAGATTAACTCGGCATTGCGGTATAATATTATTAGTGGAGTCCCCAGGGTTCAGTGTTGGGTCCATTGTTGTTTTCTGTATTTATTAATGATATTGATGATGGTATATCAAGCTTAATGTCCGAGTTTGCAGACAACACAAAGGTTGATATGGTTGTTAATGACAGTATGCTACTGTAAGAGGACCTAGAAAAGTTGAGCAGATGGGCTGAGAGGTGACAACTGAAGTTTAACATTCACAAATGTAAAGTACTGCATATGGGTAATAATAACCCCAAAGTAACATATCAAATGTGTGGTACTACACTCAGGGTGATAAAGAATGAAAAGGACCTGGGGGTAATTGTGCAGTCAGATATGAAATTTTCTGAGCAGTGCAGACGTATAATGTCAGGCCACACCTTGAGTAGTGTATATAGGTCTGGAGGAATCATTTTAGGAAGGATGCAGAGCTGTTGGAATGAGTACAGAGAAGGGCAACAAGATCAGTGAATGGAACAAAGGGTTGCTTTTATGAAGGACGACTTAAGTTCTGCAAATTACAGTGTCTGGAGACTAGGCACCTGCAAAGTGATCTGATTGAGGTGTATAAGGCCTTGAATGGTTTGAGCAAGCTCAGTGCTGATGGGATTCTTCCTCTTGCAGAGATCAACTGCCTGAGGGGACATAAATTCAAATTGAGGAAAGACAGTTAAAATAGATGTGCAGAAATTTGCAATCAGCCAGAGAGTGGTTGATTGCTAGAACAAACTTCTATCTGTTGACAGCTTAAATAAATTAAATACAATTGAATTAAGGTATACCTTTAAAACATTAATCACAGAAGCCTTGAATGCGTATATACCATTAAAAAATTACTCCATGAGGAGGATTGCAAGTTGAATGAATAATGAAGTTGCCAGATTACTTGAGCAGAAAAAGACGGAATGGAAAAGTTACAGAGCAATAAAAAGTACTTATAACAGCTACAAATTGATCTGTGATAATGCCACAGAAAATGTTAGGCTGGCAAAGACAGATTAATGAAAATCGATGGCAAAGAGAGTGGAGTGGGGATAAGGAATTTTTTGTATATATAAATGCAAAGAGGACAAACCAGATCAGACCCTTATGTAATGGGCGTGGGATAGTATTAGATACCTAAGCTGATCTTGCAGATAAACTCAACAGTTACTTTTCATTGATATTTACAGAAAAAAAATCCTTTATATCAATGAGAAATGATGGGAGTGAAGTTCAGAAATATGCAATTAATAATATTAAAATTTAACATAATTATTTAATGAAAAAACGTTTGAGCCTACAGGCAAGTAAGGCTCTAGTAGGAGTTGATGACATATACCCTATAATTTTAAGGGAGGTGGCAAGTGAGTGCATTGAACCATTGAGGCTAATTATGAGAGCATCACTGGACTCAGTAGAGATTCTGTTGAATTGGAAAAGTGACAATGTATCTCCAATACATAAGGGCAGTTTTAAGGGTGGGAAATTACCAACTGGTCAGTCTAACTTCAGTAGTAGTGAAAATCATGGAGGTAATGCCGACTGGGCTAGCCGGGTGGGTAGAGTGCCTGCTTGGCAACCCAAAGGTCGCGGGTTCGATTCCCGCCTCGGGCTTGGATCAAAGTACTGCAAAAAAACCTTGGGAGGTGCACTATGGCCACAAAAGCCTATGCGCCAACAACTACCAAAAAAAAAAAAAAAAAAAAAAAAAAATGGAGGTAATTATCAAGGGTGGAATTCTGGGTCATTTGGATGGAAATGGAATTCTGAAGAACACAAAGTATGGTTTGGTAAAGGGAAAATCATGTTTCACAAACCTCGTTAGCTATTTTGACAAGGTCACTCGTGAGCTGGATTTAGGGAATACTTTTGACATTGTTTATTTGGATTTCAGCAAAGCATTTGACTCAGTAACACATGAGCGGTTACTTTATAAGCTGAAACAGGTTGGAATCACAGGTAAAATCCTTAGATGGATAGCAGGATGGCTTCAGGGAATGAGGCGGATGGTTGTGATATATGGTTATTCCTCAGATTGGGTTCATGTAAGAAGTGGGGTTCCTCAAGGATTAGTATTGGAACCACTGTTGGTTTTGATTTTCTTAAATAATATCAATGAAGGGATAGAGAGTATGATGTCTAAGTTTGCAGATGATGTAAAGATTGGTAAAGTAATTAATGATCACTGCCAAGCAGAGCTTCTTCACAGTGACCCAGACAGACTTCAGGGATAGTCAGAAAACTGTCAGCTATGCTTTAATCAAGCAAAGCACAAGGTCTTATATCTGGGGAACAGTAACCCCAAATTAACTTATACACTTGGTGGAGTTGAACTAAAATCAGTAGTGGAAGAAAGGGACTTGGGAGTTATGATATGGTCAGACATGAAGTTCTCTGAGCATTGTAGACAGGTTGCAAAGGAAGGCCCATGGTATCCTATCGTTGATTTATCGAATGTTTGCTGGTAGAGATAAGGACGTCATAATTCAACTATATAAGACAATTGTTAGACCATACTTGGAATACTCTGTTCAAGTGCAGAGACTGCACATAAAAAAAGACATTTAGGTTCTTGAAAGGATCCAGAGACAGGTAACTCACCTAGTGAGATTGGCAAAAAGAATCCTTATGAGGAATGACTTTGAATATGTGGGTTGCACTGCTAGAAATCTAGGCACCTTAGAGGTGACTTGATTGAGGCATTTTAAGGGTCTGAGAGGCAGTAGTAAAATGAATGAGGATGAGATTTTCATGGTTATAAATGATTCTAGAACTAGGGCCCATAAATTCAAGTTACAGGGAGAGATGTTTAGACTGGAATGCAGGAAGTTTCATTTTAGCCAGTGAGTTATAAATTACTGGAATAAGTTACCTACAGGAGGAGGGAAATGCACAGGTTGTCTATTTCCTTTTCTCTTATTATTATTTATTTTATTTAATTTTATCGTTATTTATTTTTATTTTTTTTTATTGGCTGGTACAGCATTAGTCTTAGGCTTTCTTGCACCTTATGGCCATTACCAATACTAACTGAACTCCTCAAATATTTGAGCAGTGCAGACGGGCTGTCATGGAGTTTTGTCAAAGATATATGGGAATTTTGCTAGCAGAGACAAGGAGCTGATTATCCCTTTGTATAAGGCAATGGTCAGGCCACACCTTGAGTACTGTATACAGACCTGGAGGCCTCATGTTAGGAAGGATGTAGAATTGCTAGAATGGGCACAGAGGAGGACAACAACATCGGTGAGAGGAACAAAGGGATGCTCTTATGAAGAAAGGCTTAAGTTCTGCAAGTTTCAGCATCTGGAGACTAGGCACCTGCAAGGTTGTTGTTGTTATTTGGTTTTTAGGAGCATTAGCAACTAAGGCTATATTGCTCTGGGATATGCGGTGGTCATTCCCTGACCTTTCCGTATCCTTCGTATTTGGTGGCTCACGGGCTCGAACCCCGGTCTAATCAAGAAGCATGTGCTACTCACTGCTGCTCCTGCCCACCTGGCTACGAAATATTCCAGTTATAAGAGAAATATTCCAGTTTGTCTGAAACATAAAATAATGAATCAATGTATACTCCCCACCATGACTTATGGAAGCGAAACATGGGTACTCACCAAAAGAATGGAAGAGAAGCTGAGAACTACACAGCGAAGAATGGAACGAATTATATTGGGAATCAGACTGTTAGATAAGAAGAGAAACACATGGATTAGGCAGCAAACTCAAGTAAAAGACATTCTTATCAAAACTAAAGAACTAAAATGGCTTCGAGCAGGTCACCTAGCTCGAAGACATGATGACAGATGGACTAAGAAAATAACAGAACGGTACCCAAGAGGAGCTAGAAGAAAACCTGGAAGACAAAGGTGGAGATGGATAGATGAAATTCATGAGTTTGTGGGTAGTAAATGGATGGCCAGTGCTCAAAACGGAAGGAACTGGAAAGATGTTGGAGAGGCCTTCATCCTGCAGTGGATTGAAACATACTTGTTTTTATTTTAAATTCAATTATATTTTGGACACTTATAATATACTTATTTATGATAATATAAATCCACAAAAAGTATAAAAATAATACACTTTTTTTGAGAAAAAAAAATATTTATTACTTAGTGATACAAAAATGCAAAAGAAATGCATGTCTACCATATTTTTCATGGAAAAAAAAAATAAAATAAAAAAAAAAATATATATATATAAGGATTAAGTTTTTTTTGATATATAGAACATATTAAAAAAAAGACTAAGTAAGCATTATATACATAAAAAAACTAAATAAAGAACAAACAAACAATATAATTACAAATGCTAAATACACGCTTTCTTAAGACATTTTCTATACATTGGAGGCAGTCTCTTTGCACATTAGCATTAGCAGAAGCATATGATGCAAGAAAGCAAGCTTATACAGCATCAACCAAAAAAAAAAAAAAAAAAACCATCCCATTTCACCCATCCATTTGTCTACTTCTGCCTTGAATTTATTTAAGCTGTCAACTTCCACAATGACAGATGGAAGTTTGTTCCAGTAATCAACCACGTGCTGGCTAAAGGCAGATTTCCGCAAGTTTATTCTACAACTGTCTTTCCTCAATTTGAATTTATGTTCCCTCAGGCAATTAATCTGGGCAAGAGGAAAAGTCCCATTAGCATTAGCATTAGCAGAAGTCCCATCAGCATTGAGTATGCCCAGACCATTCAAGGCCTTATATGCTTCAATCAGATCACCTCACAGGTGTCTCCAGCCACTGTAATTTGCAAAACGTAAGCCTTTCTTCGTAAGAGCAACCCTTTGTTCCATTCACTAATCTTGTTGCCCTTCTCTATACTTGTTCCAGCAACTCTACATTATTCCTGAAATGGCCTCTAGACCTGAATACAGTACTCAAGGTGGTACCTGACCATTGCCTTATACAAGGGGATAATCACATCCTTTTCCCTGCTAGAAAAATTCCTGTATATCATTGACAAGACACCATGAGGTACTCTTGTACACCACCTGCACTGCTCAGAAAACTTCATATCTGACTACATAATTACCCTCAGGTCGTTTTCATTCACTACCAACCCTCAGTGTAGTACCACACAGTTGATATGTTACTTTAGGGTTACTGCTACCCATATGCTTCAGTTGCCACCTCTCAGCCCATCTGCTCAACTTTTCTAGATCCTGTTGCAGTAGTGTACTGTCATTAACAACCCTGCCAACCTTTGTACCGTCTGCAAACTTAGAAAACAACAATGGACCCAACACCTGGGGGAGTCCACTAATAACATTAGTCCATGAAGAGCAGTGGCCATTGATTACCACTCTCTGTCTTCTTCCACTCAACCATCCCTTTATCCATAGCAGCAATTTGCTCCAATACCACACTGCTCTAATTTGTGCAGCAGTCTTCCATGTGCAACAGAACCAAAAGCCTTCCTAAGATTCAAGTATATGATATCAAAATTATTCTTTGCATCCAGTTCCTTTTTGATTACATCATAGTATCCAATAAAATTGGTTAGACAAGACTTCCCCTTAACAAACCAATGCTGTGTCTGAACTATAACTAGTCTTGTCTAGATGATCCTGCAGTGCTTCTTTAACCAGTGTCTCCATTAATTTCCTCAGAAAATTAAAGACATATAGTCTTCTCTTACATGAATTTTGTGGGATATGCAAAATTTTATTTCTCTAGCACATGTGAATTTGCTTTCCTTCTTTTCATATGTAGGTCAACCATTTGTCTTGCAAGTTGTTTCAAAAAATTTGATTTTTCTGGTATTTGGGATTGTACCTATAAGACTGGTGGACTATGTATGCATTAGTGCATGCAACATCTAAAATTCTAAAAAATATTGACATCAGCCATCTTTCTGTGCAATGTCTTGTGGTGCTTTTAGAATATTTGTAATATAGTGAGTCTACACCACCTTTGTTTGATTATAAAAAGATATAATTTCTGGTTGATTTGCAGCTGGATCAGTCTCTCTATTGTGGTGCATCCATGAGATGAGGAATAGTGGCCTTCCCTTTTTTACCAGCATATGATAACAAAGTAATATATTCTGTAAAAACCATAAAGTTCCAACCTCTCTTTTTCCATAAAGAGAGGTTGTTCCCTAAAAACCATAAAGTTCCAACCTCTCTTTTTCTGTTTGGTAGGAAATTGGAGGGAATTTTACTTTTATTTTTTTTTTTTCATGGTTCCCACATAAGTCAAACCATTGCTCTGTAGAAGTTGCACTAATTCAACTGAAGAAAACTAATTGTCTGCAGTGACATTTTAGTTTATTTTGAACAATGAACAAGAATGTCTTATAATAGATTGGGTTGGTTTTGGCAGCTTTCTTTCCTCTTCTGCTAGCCCTTTCCCATTAGCCTTTGCCACTATATATGTAGCTATTGTACAAATAAACATTTCTGACATCTGTGAGAAACATCAATTTGATGCCATATTTATCGGGTTTGTTTGGTATAAACATTTGAAATTTACACCTTCCCTGAAAACCAACCACCATTTTACCAATACATGCAGAACTTCCAATTGTGTACACACTTAGACAGTCTGTAATAAATTTCTCAAAAAGTTCTGATATTGGAACTGTTGGATCAATTTTTCAACATTCTCTTGTCAGTCCTCAGAATTACTGCAAATCTTTCTCTACTCATGATGTACCAGAAAATGTCTCTTCCAGTGCCATCTGTTTAAAAAATAATAGTGATTACTTTCTATGGATATGAAATAAAATGGATACGTTCATGATTTGAGTCAAACACAGCAATATATAAAAGCATACCTAAGAATGCTGCAATTTTCAAGGAATCCGTGTCAACAATTTCATTTCTGTTTTGACGTTTGTATTTTTCACACTAACAATGAATTTTCACATTTATCCAACAAACTTGTTCAAGCATGCCCGTACTAAATAGTAAATTCCATATTGCTAAAAGTTTGCTTGATTACCAAGTGCACAAGCTTGTCCTTTCAGACCAGGAAGTTGTAAAACTATGTTATGTTTTAGTGTTCTACCACGTGTAGGTGCAACTTCTTTTGTCAAACATTTGAAACGGTTTTTGCCTACACAATTTTTATTTGACATTCCATTTTCTTGATTATCTGGATCAGGATTTTCACTGTCGCTCTTATTGCCTCCGATATTTCAGATGCTGTATCATGCTTGCTTTCAATTGCAAAATCATTATCAACATCCCTTTTAGCATTAGATGAGGCATATGACGCAAGAAAGCAAGCTTATAGAGCATCAGGTAAAAAAAAAAAATAAAATAAAATAAATAAATAAATAAAAATCTTCCCATTTCTCCCATCCGGTAACTCCAAATGTTTGTCTAGTTCAGCCTTAAATTTATTTAAGCTATCAACTTCCACAACAACAGATGGAACTCTGCTCCAGCAATCAACTACCTCCTGGCTAAAGGAAAATTTCTGCACATCTATTCTACAACTGTCTTTCCTCAATTTGAATCTATGCCACCTCAGGTTCTTAATCTGAGCAAGTGGAAATAACCCATCAGCACTGAGCCTGGTCAAACCATTCA
Source organism: Mastigoproctus giganteus (assembly GCF_048544385.1). Taxonomy (NCBI): domain Eukaryota; kingdom Metazoa; phylum Arthropoda; class Arachnida; order Uropygi; family Thelyphonidae; genus Mastigoproctus; species Mastigoproctus giganteus. Next base: position 264,596,672 of record NC_143575.1, read on the forward strand.
AGGCCTTGTACACCTCAATCAAATCACCTCGCAGGTGACTAGTCTCCAGATGCTGCAACTTACAGAATTTAAGCCTCTCCTGGTAAGAGAACCCCCTTGTTCCTCTCACCAGTCTTGTTGCCCTTTTCTGTACTTGTTCTAGCCACTCTACATCCTTCCTAAAATGAGGCCTCCAGACCTGTACACAATGCTCAAGGTGTGGCCTGATCATTGCCTTATACAAACGTATAATCACTTCCTTGTCTCTGCTAGCAGCAGCCCGTCTGCAATGCTCAGAGAACTTCATATCCGACTGCACAATTACCCCCAGATCTTTTCATTCTCCACCTCCCCGAATGTAGTTCCACACAGTTGATATGTTTCTCTTGGGTTACTGCTACCCATATGCAGGACTTTGCATTTGTCAATATTAAACTTCAGTTGCCACTTCTCAGCCCATACACCTAACTTTTCTAGATCCTGTTGCAGTAGCACACTTTTTATTTCACTATTTCATACCTTCCTTTCAACTCGTACTTTCTATTTCACTCGCATCACTATTACACTCTTCATACCATTTTTGTACTGTTTCTTCAAAATCATCATCCATAGGACAAATAGTCTTTGAATAACCCACTTTACTATCCATTTTACTGACAACAATAAATGTATCTACATGCAATTACAGTTATACTTGTACTGACTTGTCATCTGTCAGACGATGCTCACTTTCAATTTTGGATAAATTCGGTAATATTTGGATTATTTCATTAACGCATAGGAAATATGTTTGTTGTTTTCCCATTTGAGAGTACACTAAGAGAGAATTTAGAGTTTTGTCAATTAAAAGAGATATCGCAGTTTTAAAAATAGCGGTAGTCTGTTAGACAGGACTCGAACTGAGTTCTTTTCCACCTGGTGTGGGTAGGACTGTGATTTTGCCAACTGTGCTACCTACCAGGTGAAGTCTGTCAGACGATGTGTCAGTTTTTTTTTTGATTTTGATTTGGTAGTTGTTGGCGCATCGGCTTCTGTGGCCATATTGCACCTCCAAAGGTTTTTGCAGTACAGTGATCCAAGCCCGAGGCGGGAATCGAACCCGCGACCTTTGGGTTGCCGGGCAGGTACTTTACCCACTCGGCTAGCCCGGTCGGCAACGACGATGTGTCAGTACTTAAGGGTTAAACTGCTTAATAATTTCTGTACATGCCTTTGTGTTTTTTATTAGTCAACTAAATACATTTCTAATGTAAATTATTTTCATTTATAAAACTGTTTTCCAGCTATTCATAATGCCAGCCAGAGTATCATAGCAGCTAAGGACGCTACTCTGCAAATCAAGGGGTCATAAATCTTTCCAGACAGGTATTTTGGATTAACTGATAGATTTTTTTTTTTTTTTTGTAAATAGTAAAAAAATATATAAATTCAACAATCTTGGCTTCAATAGTATTTAATCGATGTTCAAATAATTACATAATTCAATAAGGAAACAAATAATATAGTAATAACAAGATAAGTGGCATCTGCTTTACACTATAAACAACTACAACGTTATGGGAAGGACTGCTATTTATTGACAGAATAATGGACATTTCTCTAATGTTTAGCTGCTAGCTTCTCAATGGTTTGTAAAACTTGATCAGCAGACAAGCCTTCTAAAGACAGATGCTCCTCCTTCCCATATTCTTGAAAATATAAAAATATACCATTTAATTAAAGATATCAAGAAAAACTTAACAAACAGAAATGGTCATACAGAGTTTAAAAAAAAAAATTCAAATGGAAAATTAAACATAGGTTTTTAATACAATTAGCCATTTTGAAGAATGGTTACTTATATCTGAAACCCATGCCTGGATGACATATAGTATCTGGGTGCTGATTAACCTAGCCCCTTAAAAAAGCATTGACTACGTTCAATGTCATAAAAAAAAAGTTAAAATGAACCAACAATGGGGGTTTCAAAAGGATAGATTTGAGGTTCAGCCATCCAAATAATTGCTTCTCCTTCTACCAAAACATGCTAACAACAAATTTTATTAACCATAGGTACCCTAAACTGTGTGTGTGAGGTTACTCCTATTGCCTACCATCTGTAAATCCACAAAAAAAAAGAGGGCTAAAAATATATAGGGATCTGTAAAAATATTTAAAATATTTTCAGAGTTTTAACTCTTTCACAAGTGAGTGTCCATAACTTGTGTGAGCTCGTGGTGAATTTTTCAAACACACATGGGCTACAGACAGTGAATTTCTATAGCAGCCAGCTCACTGGAGTGAGTGTCTTTGTAAAATTTTGTAAAAATTAACTCTTTGTATATATATACTCGGCGATCACTGAGTTATGACCACCTACCTAATACCATGTAGGGCCACCATTTGCATGGATAACAGCTAGTATTCACCTAGACATTGACTCCATTAAATGTCTGAAGACATCCATAGGGATTTGCAAGGCTTTCGGCAATGTCAGAATAAATGACAATTGCTTGTCCACATGCTTCACTTCCCATTCAAAACCCAACAAGTGCTCAATTGCATTAGAATTAGTATTAGTGTTAGAAAATGATGCAAAAAAAGCAAGCATGCATACATCCACCAAAAAAAAGAAATTCATTTCACCTATCCGCCCAGTCCAAATCTTCCACGAATTTATTCAAACTATTCGCTTCTACAAATGAATTGATGTCATGCGAATTTGTAGGCTAATCAAGATGAATGATATTTTCGTTGTGTTCCTTGATCCACTCATGCACAGTACGGGTCCAATGGTCTCCTGAGAGCTGCCAGTAGACCTTACCAGCGAAAAGTTGGTCTAAACACACCAGGGGTTTCAGTTTTTGCCAGCAAAACATGTTTCATATTAAACAACCACCATCACCTGCCTGGATAGTGGGCACCATCCAAGAATGGTCTGTGGACTCATGTTGCCAAACACAAAGGTGTCTGTCAGCGTGTTGCCCCAAGTATTTGGACTTATGTGACTGCAAACAAGTGTGACCAGCACACTTGTCTGCAGTTCTCTAGTATCCAATCAGCATGTTGTTGAAACCATAGCATTTGCCATAGATCACTTCTCATCTGTTGTGGAATCTCCCATACGTCTGAGTGTGCAGTGTATCATTATTTGGGATATTCTTCCTGCATTCTCCATATTGTATTGAGATATCAACTGTCACACAGTGACCCGCTGTTGAGCCCATAAAATGTGCAGCACCCTTTGCTCAACATGATTACCTGTGTAATCCTTTATGGTTCTGTTGGCAGGTGGTGGTGGTTTGACCCATTCAGCATCATTCATTGTACACCTTAACCACAGTGGGGCGTGAGCATCTAACAAGACATGCTCTTTCTGACATGGAAACCCACGAGTTCCCATAATCATGCCCTTTTGAAACTTCATGATATCTTTATTACGTCCCATAACTGTTACTTGCTACACTTTGACTTGCACGACAGATGCAAATTATCCCTGCTCTAGCTTATGAAGCTGTTCAGCTTTTTATATGGTGAGCTATGTAGCATAGTCCATTACAGATTTAGTGGTGACAATTTAGTGATCACTGAGTACACTCAGTGCTTTTAAATATTAATGTGTTCTAATTTTGACTTGATTTTCAACGTTAGGGTGAAATAATTGTCAAAAATCAAGTCAGAATATAAAAAAAAAAAATTTCATACCAAAATGTAAAAACACATCGACACATTGTTACTTTCTGTTTTTTGATGCATTAATATCTTCTATACATGATTCAGTTTCACCAACAGGTCCAGAGAATATATTCAATTTTAGCTAAGCTTTTGTTTTTCTTCTAATTTAAAAGCAATTTTCTTACCACCATCTATTATAAACTGCCTACAATTACTTGTAAAAGAAAAGAGATAAGGATATGACATCACCTTATTGAAGATTTCTAGGCAATTCGTACATAAACTGACACATTATTTGGATGACCTTGTAATGTACATATATATATGAGTATTACTGTTGAAAGGTTTAAAGAATATATATTTGTCTTACATGTATTCTCATTTTGACTTATTTTTTTAAAGGAACGAAACTTTTTTTAATGGATAAAAATCAAAGAATATCCATCTTGCATTTCACAGATAGTAATAGTAATCGAGGCATGTGATGCAAGAAAACAAGTGAATGTAGCATCAGCCAAAAAAAAAAAAATCCCACATCCATTCCCTCTAAAAGTTTCTTCAGTTTCTCTTTGAATTTATTTAAGCTATCAACTTCCACAACAACAGATGGAAGTTTGTTCCAGCAATTAACCACCCACTGGCTAAAGGAAAATTTCTGCACATCTATTCAACAACTGTCTTTCCTCAATTTCATTTTTTATGCCCCTCAGGTTGGCAATCTGAGCAAGCAGAAGAATCCCATCAGAATTCAGCAAGCTCACCCCATTCAAGGCCTTATACATTTCAATCAGATCACCTTGCAAGTGCCTAGTCTCCAGCCACTATAAATTGCAGAACTTGAGCCTTTCTTGGTAAGACCACCCCTTCATTCCCCTCACCAATCTTGTTACCCTTCTCTGTACATGCTCAAGCAACTCTACATCCTTCCTAAAATGAGGCCTCCAGACCTGTATGCAGTATTCAAGGCGTGGACTGACCATTGCCTTATACAAAGGGACAATCACCTCCTTTTCCCTACAAGCAAAATTCCTGTATATCGTTGACAATATCCCATGACCTGCTCTGGAAGCCTGTCTGCATCATTGCTCAGAAAACTTCATATCTGACTGCACAATTACTCCTAGATATTTTTCATTTTCTACCACCCTAAGTGTAGTACTACACAGCTGGTATGTTTCTCTGAGGTTACTTCTACCCACATGCAGTACTATCGATTTGTCAGTTTTACACTTCAGTTGCCACTTCTAAGCCCATCTGCCAAAATTTTCTAGATCCTGTTGCAGCAGCACACTGCCATTACTGTCATTAACAACCCTGCCAACCTTTGTAACATCTGCAAACTTTGACATTAAACCTAATATACCTTCATCAATATCATTGATAAATAAACAAAACAACAGTGGATCCAACACCGAACCCTGTGGGACTCCACTAATAACATTAGTCCATGAATAGCAGCATCCATTGGTTACCACTCTCTGTCTTCTCCCATTCAACCACCCTTTTATCCATTGTAGAAACTTACCCTTAATATCACACCACTCCAGTTTGTACAGTAGTCTTCCACGCGCAACAGTGTCAAAATCTTTCCTGAAATCCAAGTATATGATAACAAAATTACTTTTGCATCTCGTTCCTTTGTGACCACATCATAGTATCCAATCAAATTTGTCAGACAAGACTTTCCCTTAACAAACCCATGCTGTGTCTGAATTATTACTGCAATCTTGTCTAGATGATCTTGCAATGCATCTTTAACAAGTGACTCCATTATTTTCCCAGAAACAGAAGTTAAACTAACTGGTCTGTAATTACTCGTGTCACCCTTAGATCCCCCTTTGTGAATTGGTGATACATTTGCACATCTCCAGTCCACGGGGACTTCCCCTGAGTCCAAGATGATATAATAACCACCTGAAACTGCTATCTGAGTGGTAGCATCCCATTATAAATGAATGACTATATTCATATGAGAAATTCTGTTTATTTTGTAGTGCAACACAGGATAACCCACTATAACAGACCTGCAAAATGAATGACCAAAGCCTGCTTAAGGACTTTAATTGTGCAAATTCCAACATCAAATGTACATGACTGAGTACCTTATCACTATTTTTTCAAAATGGGTTTGCATCTTTTGTATCTTTTTCAGTATCATCCTGTTAGTAGTTTTCTGGAGTTAAAAAAAAATACTAACAAAAATTTTGGGAACTTTCAGCCTCTTGTGGTATCTCTCTAAGATATTTGGTGCAATTACTGGTATAAAAAAATATCTCCTGGAGCTGTTTTCTTTCCAGTCTGATCCTTGTAATTTCCAATTCCTCTTTTCTATAGTTCCCAAAATCCCAGACCACCTACACAATGTCGACGTCTGGGCAGCTGACCACTTTCTGGAAAACATGATTGATTGAAATGATCTTTTTCATCTTTTCTTACAGTTCGGTTCCACATTCTCTTCATTTTAGATTTATTATGAGCTATGCGCATAGCAAGAATCACAAAAAGAAGCACCACATCTTAAGGATTTTGATAACAATTAGATTTTGAGCACAGATCATATCATGAAATGAACCGGCTTCAGAGCATCATTAGGCAAGGAGGTTATATAATGTTCCAAATGTTGAGGGAAATTTGATAAAACTTTTGTGATAGAAGAAATAAATTATTCACATCAGGGAATATACAGCTTGTGTCATCACCTCCAGGGACCTTACTTGCTTTTAGGTTCAACAGTTTTTCTAATAAATAATCTTCTGCAAATGAAATATCAATCACATCATACTGCCCAGCTTGATCTGCAGAGTTTCTCGTCACTGTGAAGGGTCGTGTACAGATCAATGTGAAGTACCTGTTCATTTCGTCAACAACATCAGCTGTATTATCTACGTCATTTCCATATCCATTACACAAGGGTTTCTTGTTTGATTTTTTCGTTTATTCTTTATATCTGCATATGTGAAAAGCTCCTCTTTCTCATTCTTTTCTCTCTTAGCCAGTTATATCTCATAATCAATCTTTCTGGACTGACCTTTTCTTTGGCACTATTACAGATCAACTAATAACTGTTGTAGGCTTTAGTATTCAAGTCATCTTCTTTTGCTCCATGAAACTGGCCAGATTATTATCCATCCATCTTGATATCCTCCTTATGTAGTATTTTCTTAATGGTATTATGCATTTGTGGATTCTAGACCTCCTACTTTAAAGGTATTCCATAATTCTTCTCTATTCATCCTCCTTGCCCTCTCTAATGAATCTGCCCGAGTACTCCAATAGAGGCCACATAATGTGTTAAACCATCATAGTTTCCTTCTCTGAAATAAAAAAAAAGATAAGAAATTTATTGGAGAAATTTGAGAACAAATTCTTTAATAACTGGCTTTCAAGTTCAATGCCAGGCTACAGCAGCATGTAACCAGAACCTGTGCTACAGAGTATGTTTTTTTTTTTATTTGCAATGTTTTTTAAACTGGTATAATTATCTTCTGGCACATAATAGCTGTTTGTTTGTTATTTGGCTTTTAGGAGCATTAGCACTAAGGCCATATTTCTCTGGGGATATGCGGTAGTCATTCCCTGACCTTTCCGCATCCTCCGTATTTGGTGGTCATGGGCTCGAATCCCGGTCTAATCAAGAAGCATGTGCTATGCACTGCTGCTCCTGCCCACCTGGCTACGGAGGCACCTCGCATAACAGCTTTAGACACTAATGCACCAATAAAATCATAATCAATCAATTTGCAGTGTACGAGGGGGGGGGGGTTGTTTGAAACGTTCGTGGCTTGAGTATGAAGGGTTTATTTCACAGGTCTGGTAACATGTTACTTTTAAACAGAGTCCCCTTTGGAATAAATTCAAAAGATTGATTCAAGATGCAAAGAAAGATTCCTTTTGAGCCACCCCAGGAATACATCCAATGCAGCAATGACATCACTGTTGGTGGAAAAATGGATGCCACCTAGGTATTTTTTTTTGAATTAGAGGTTAAAGAAAGAAAGAGAGAAAGAAAGAGATTAAAGTTTGATCGGTGAAGACAGGATGTTAGAGGGTTGGAAAAGGAATTAGAATATCATCGGTTTGGCTGAAACAAGAAGAAGAAATGAGTCACTTAAGTTTATCAAAAGTGGAAATCTACTGTACACCAATGAAACAGTGAAAGGAGCGAAGGTGGAGTTGGCTTTCTGGTCCATAAATATATAAAAAACATTTTGGAATTCAAAAGTACATCACCAAGGATGTCAAGGCTACTACTAAGGATTTCTAAGGGGTACAAGCTAAAGGTTATAATGATTTATGCACCAACATCGAGCCGTGATGATGAAGATGTTGAAGAAATGTACACTGAAGTTGAGAGTCTTCTAGATGAGCAGAAAACTCACTACACTATCATTATGGGGGACTTCAATGCTAAGATTAGAAAGAGACAAAACAGCACAGAAAGGGGAACTATAGGAAATTTTGGAATTGGTAAAAGAAACGGAAGAGGTGAAAGACTTGGTGGAATTTGCAGAATCTCGAGGACTGTCAGTAATGAACACTTTTTTCAAGAAAAGGGTGAACAGAAAGTGGACATGGAAGAGCCCAAATGGATTAACAACTAATGAAATCGACTTAACCCTCACTAACAGAAGATATATCATAAATGATGTTACCATCGTGAACAAGATGAATGTTGTAAGTGATCACAGAATGGTAAGATGCACACTCGATCTCGATGTAAGAAAAGAAAGGAAAAAAACTGACTCAAGTAAATAATACGAAGGTCTTTGAGATAACAGAAGAGGAGAAAAAGCAGTATGTACTGGAATTTAAGAACAAGTTTGAGCTTCTGCAGACGGCTGAAGACCAAGATATTGACGAGGAATATTACAACTTTTTCTGAAAGTGATCAAGCCCAAGAAACCTATAGGTAAAAAAAAAATTCAAAGAAAAAAAATTAGTCAAGAAACACTGGTCATGATAAACCGAAGACGACAAATGAAGAGCAAGATAAACACTGACAAGGAGAAAATTGAGTATACTGAGTTATGCAAAGCCATTAGAAAGAGACTCAGAGAGGACATAAAAAGATTTAACACAAGAAAAGTAGAACAAGCATTAAGGGAAAAACAAAGGACTTAAATCAGTAGCCATGAGCAGTAATACAGAAAGACAAATGATACGGCATAATTCAAATAGTAGAAGACTACTATAGAGAATTATACAAGGAGCGAGGGAATGATGCCAGCAGTGGGGAAGATGGATCGCAAATTAGTAACACATACGACATACCCGATATCCTTCCTGATGAGGTAGAACATGCGTTGAAGAAAATGAAGAATCGGAAAGCCCCAGGGGAAGATGAAGTTACTGTAGAGTTGTTAAAATTGGGAGGAAGAGACATGACACAAAAACTGGCAAGACTCTTCACAAAATGCATTAGAAAAGGTGTGACGCCTGAGGAGTGGAATAATGCAATCATAGTTTTGCTGCATAGGAAAGGAGATAAATCAGAAATTGGAAATTATAGACCAATTAGCTTGTTATCCCACATCTACAAGTTGTTCACAAGGGTCATTACTAACATATTAGAAAGAATACTTGATGAGAATCAACCGAAAGAGCAAGCTGGATTTAGGACAGGATTCTCAACTATGGATCACCTTCACGTAATGTCACAGATAATGGAGAAAGTAAGTGAATATAAAACACCATTATGACTGGCATTTGTGGATTATGAAATGGCATTTGACTCCATACAGCATAAGGCAATGTTTTGGGCACTGGAAAGACAAGGCATAGATACCCTATATATTATGATTTTGAAGAAAATATATGAGAATACTACCTGAGACTAGACAAAGATAGTAGCAAATTTAAAATTGAGAAAGGAGTTCGACAAAGAGACACAATATCTCCAAAATTGTTTACTGCTGCCCTTGAGGAAGCTTTCAGATGATTAGACTGGTCGCAGAAAGGAGTCAATGTGAATGGAGAGTACCTAAATCGTTTACGATTTGCAGATGACATTATATGATCATAAGCCACAATCCCAAAGAAATAGAGAAAAATCTTAATCACTTATGCAGAGTTAGTAAGGATTTTGGACTAAAGATGAATATGGCTAAAACAAAAGTAATGATGAACAAGTATGCCATAGAAAGGGATATAATGATTGAAGGAGTAGTAATTGAAAAGGTGGAGTCATATACTTATCTGGGACAAGTCATTAGCTGTAATAATGATAAATAGCTGGAAGTCAAGAGAAGAATAAATTTTGGATGGATAGCATTCAGGAAATATAGTCACATACTGAGGAGCAATATCCCAATTTGTCTGAAACGTAAAATAATGAACCAATGTATACGTCCCACCATGACTTATGGAAGTGAAACTTGGGACTCACCAAAAGAACGGAAGAGAAGCTGAGATCAACACAGCGAAATATGGAACGAATTATATTGGGAATCAGACTGTTAGATAAGAAGAGAAACACATGGATTAGGCAGCAAACTCAAGTAAGAATATTCTTATCAAAACTAAAAAGGTCTTGGGCAGGACACATAGCTCGAAGACACGATGACAGATGGACTAAGAAAATAACAGAATGGTACCCAAGAGGAGCTAGAAGAAAACCTGGAAGACAACGACTGAGTTGGACAGATGAAATTCACGAGTTCATGGATAGTAAATGAATGGCCATTGCGCAAAACAGAAGGAACTGGAAAGTTGCTGGAGGGGCCTTCATCTTGTATTGGTTTGATAATGGCTGATGATGATAAAGTTCAATAGTGCTAGATCTGATGAATATGGAGGCTGGTCCAAGATTTCTAAGCCACATTCATGCAGTGCAGCCATGGCAATAAGAGACTTGTGAGCAGGCACATTGTCCTGGTGGAATAAGAATCCTTTGCTAAGTTTTCTTTGGTGTCTTTGATGTTTTCATGCAAATGCCCTGTAGCACTCTGGCCTTTCTGAAGGTAATTCACTAGCAACACTCCATCAGCATCCAAAAAACCGATGCTATCATCTTGCCAGCAGAAGGAAAGTAATATTACTTTTAAGTAATGGATTCATGTCACATCCATGGTCACAAACATTGCAAGGAAATTTGCTGGATCTGCTTGAAAATGATGAAAATGTTCCTTTGACTTAACTCTTGTGTGCTTCTGATATGCTGTTAATAACTTTGGGGCCCATTGTACTGACATCTTTTTCATAGGGAGAGCCTCTGTTATTACTACATGGTACACAAATTCAGATGAGATGCTGCTGCCCAAAATGTTGGCAATGTACCAAACTGTCACTTGTTGACTGCTCATCACCAGATCATGCACACACTGCCAACAACTTCTGGAAGGATGGGTGTTGCAGGTCTTCCACAGGGATCATTCTCCGGGTTCTTCATGCCTCATTTAAATTTTTCCGTTCACTTCTTAACCATGGAACAGAAATAGCATCCCCTCCAATGTTGTAACCATATTCCCATGAATTATCTTTGGCATTAGTCCCCTTTTCCCAAATATTGGATAGCTGCACAGAAATTGAGAAATTGATTTTATCCACCTTTTCAAATTCACAAAACTTTGTTGACTTCAGGACCTGTAATTAAAAAAAGACTGCACTGAAATTTGGTGGGTTATTATTTGAAGTGTAGTTCATTAACATTATTATCACTGAGGAAGAACTAGGGAAATAAACCATACTGTTTGGAATTGTTTAAATTTAAAACATTAAATTTATTCAAATTCTCTTCCAATAACTTTTGTTGTAACCTAAGAATTCAGTGAAGTGTAATCAACTCGGGTCTTAGATATCTGTATTATCAGTACTACACCCTTTAACAGCCATATTAGAAATTTTAAAAGGGGCAAAAAAAAAAAAAAAAAAAAAGATAAAACTTCATTTTGGAAGTATTTTGTTCTGCAGTTGTTGAAAGCTTTTGAGATGATTATGATTCTGTTATAGCTTTCATCGTTTATCTTCTCCAGTTTTTCACGAATTGAATCAGCTATGGCAATTAACCCTGAGTCAGTCATGTATGGTTGATTTGACCCTGATAATATTTAAGCAATTCATGCTTCACCTACTCCAATCGCTTAGCAAAAACTCCTAATATTTGTTTTTTGAAATGTTTTCTTTGTATTCACTGAAAATTCCAAAAATATCTGCTAATTATTGCACAGTTAGGAAAATTCATGATTAAGTTAAATCTAATTATATGCATATGTTGATTAGCATATGTCATATACTGTTATTGATAGCAAGCTTGCTTTACAGTCGCATTCTTTTTTACAATCAGTAACGCTGTCTGGCTTAGTGACATTGATTGTTATTGTTATTTAGTTTTTAGGAGCATTAGCAACTAAGGCCATATTGCTCCGGGATATGCGGTGGTCATTCCCTGACCTTTCCACATCCTCCGTATTTGGTGGTGACGGGCTTGAACCCTGGTCTAATCAAGAAGCGTGTGCTACGCACTGCTGCTCCTTCCCACCTGGCTACGGAGGCGCCTAGTGACATTGATGCATTGTCTAGAATCAAACTGCTGACATCTAACCGCTGACATCAAACCTGTTATTGAGGCTGACATCTAATTGGAGTATCTGTTTAAAAATGCAGTTTTTAAATTTGCATTAACTTGCTGAATGTCTAAAGGGAGTTTAACTTCAAAGGTGGGAAGGAGCAGCGTGTGCTACGCACTGCTGCTCCTTCCCACCTGGCTATGGAGGCGCCTAGTGACATTGATGCATTGTCTAGAATCAAACTGCTGACATCTAACCGCTGACATCAAACCTGTTATTGAGGCTGACATCTAATTGGAGTATCTGTTTAAAAATGCAGTTTTTAAATTTGCATTAACTTGCTGAATGTCTAAAGGGAGTTTAACTTCAAAATTTAATTTAAAATATATTATTTTAATATAGAACATGGATTTTTTATGGCTCTGTTTCAGAAAAGGTTGAAAATAGAGGGTGGCATCAAAAATATTAATACAATTCTGAATTATTTTCTGCTGACTAGCCAGACTATATTTTTTAATAATTGTACTGTGTCAACTTCAAAAAGATCATTCAAATCTGAGACATAGCACAAAGAATTAGCAACCATATCTTTTCCTTGTAAATAAATGTCCCATGGCTAAGATTTGGTCAATTCTACTATATTGGATGATATTCTCAATGATTAGGAAATGTGTATATTTGCTTAAAAGCAAATATAAATTCTTAAATTTGTTTAAGAATTTGCAGATAAAAGAACCACTGGGTGACAGTGATCATAATGTCCTGATGTGGGAATTACTTAAAGATCTAACTACCATCAAGGCTAAAAGGAAGGGCTTTTGCTTTCATAAAGGTGAATACAGGGGTCTCAGACAGTTCTTAAATTCTGTACAGTGGGATCAACTGATGATGTTACCAACGTTGAATTCTAAATGAGAAGCCTTCAGGGACTTAATTTTGGAGGCTACCAGGCTTTTCATTCCAACTAAGAAATACTGGTCAAGGTTTAGGCCTAAATGGATGTCAGATGAATTAATGAGGCTTGTGGAAGAGAAGAAAAATGTATGGGATGCATATAATGTATCACGTGACACAGAAGCCTATGGCAGATATAAGCTAGTCTTAAATCAAGTCACAAAAGAGGTTAGGCAGGCGAAGGCAGATTATGCCAAATCTTTGGCAAAGGATGCAAAGAAAAATAGCAGAGAGTTCTTTACTTATGTAAATTCTAGAAAGAAAGGGATGAATCAGATTGGACCGCTTAACATAGATGGGTTTGACTATTGATGATCATGCTCAGGTAGTTGATAAAATGAATGAGTATTTTGCATCTACATTCACACACTAGGAGTTATTCAGTGAGGGGAGTGCCAGAAGTTTATCAAACTCTAACAGGGAGCTAAGTGATTTTGTAATAACTGAGGGCAAAGTGTAGGAGAAATTGTTGAAGTTAAACATAAAAAAGGCAGCTGCGGTGGATGGGATCTATCCAGTTATATTAAAGGAGGCAGCAAAGGAAGTAAGCAAACCCTTATCCATAATTATAAGTTTCCTTGGACTCAGGGAAGGTCCCCGTGGACTGGAGGTGTGCAAATGTGTCACCAATTCACAAAGGGGGTTCACCTTTTGAACCCCCTTTGTGAATTGGTGACTATAGACCTGTTAGTTTAACTTGTGTTCTGGGGAAAATAATGGAATCAATGGTTAAAGAAGCTTTGCAGGATCATCTAGACAAGACTGCAGTAATAGTTAAGATACAGCATGGATCTGTTAAAGGGAGGTCTTCTCTGACCAATTTGATTGGATACTATGCTGTGGTCACAAAGGAACTGAATGCCAAAAATAATTTTTATATCATATACTAGGATTTCAGGAAAGCTTTTGATACTGTTGCCCATGGAAGACTGCTGTACAAATTGGAGAGGTACATTATTAAGGGTAAGTTGCTAAAATGGATAAAGGGATGGTTGAATGGGAGTCGACATAGAGTGGTAATCAATGGACACTACTCTTCGTGGTCCAATGTTATTAGTGGAGTTTGCTCAGGGTTCGGTGCTAGGCCCATTGTTGTTTTGTATGTTTATCAATGATATTGATGAAGGTATATCAGGTTTAATGTCCAAGTTTGCAGATGATACAGAGGTTGGCAGGGTTGTTAACGACAGTAAAGACAGCATGCTACTCCAACTGAATACAAAGGGTACTAGGAAAGTTTTGCAATACAGCTTTGTTTATTTAATTTTTTCAAAGTAATTTCCTCTACATTCAATACACCTCTCCATCCTCTGAAACCAATCTTTAAACCAGTTCTGCCAAGTTTCACTAGGGAGTAAAGCACACTCGTTGTCCCAAGCCCGTAGAAGGTCCTCATCACTGGAAAACCACCTCCCTTTTAGCTTCATTTTCACATGCGGGAACAGTGCAAAGTCGCAGGGAGCAAGGTCTGGAATGTAGGGAGGGTGCTCGAGAAGTTTCAGTCCTGTCGTGGTCAAATATTCGGTGCAGGCTTTGGTGCGGTGAGCTATAGCATTATCGTGATGGAGGTACCAGGTGTCCATTCTTGACTTTGGCCGCAGGTTCTTCATAGATCCAATGACTTTAGGCAGGCATTGTTCAGTATACCACTTAGCTGTGACTGTCTTCTGCGTGTCCAAAACGACACGTTCCACAATTCCACTCGATTTGAAAAATATGTCTCAACATGCAGCAACAAGCAGCTTCCTGTGATTCATTGTTGCGTCATATTGCAAAACTTTCCTAGTACCCTTTGTATAGATAAGTCGGGCAAAAGGGTTGAGAAGTGGCAGCTGAAGTATAACATTGACAAATGCAAATTACTGTACATGGGTAGCAATAACCCAAGAGAAACATACCAACTGTGTGGTACTACACTCAGGGAAGTGGAAAGTGAAAAACACCTGGTGGTAATTGTGCAGTCAAATATGAAGTTTGCTGAGCAGTCCAGACAGGTTGCCAGGGCAGGTCATGGAGTCTTGTCAATGATATATAGGAATTTTGCTAGCAGGAGAGGGAGGTGATTATCCCGTTATACAAGGCAATGGTCAGGCCTCACCTAGAGTACTGTATATAGGCTTGGAAGCCTCATTTCAGAAAGGATGTAAAGTTGCTAGTTGTTATTTGGTTTTTTAGGAGCATTAGCAACTAAGGCCATATTGCTCCGGGATATGCGGTGGTCATTCCCTGACCTTTCCGCATCCTCCGTTTTTGATGGTGATGGGCTCGAACCCCGGTCTAATCAAGAAGCGTGTGCTATGCACTGTTGCTCCTTCCCACCTGGCTACGGAGGCACCGTAAAGTTGCTAGAACGAGTATAAAGAAGAGCAACAAGATTGGCGAGGGGAACAGTGGTGTGCTCTTACTAAGAAAGGCTTAAGTTCTGCAAAGTGCAGCACCTGGAGAGTAGGCACCTGTGAGGTGATCTGATTGAGGTGTATAAGACCTTGAATGGATTGAGCAAGCTGAATGCAAATGGATTCTTCCTCTTGCTCAGATTAAGAACTTGAGGGGGCATAAATTCAAATTGAGAAAAGACAGTTGTAGAATAGATGTGTGGAGATTTGCCTTTAGCTAGCAGATAGTTGATTGGTGGAATAAACTTCCATCTTTTGTTGTGGAAGTTGATAGCCTAAATAAATTAAAGGCTAAACTGGACATGCATTTGGAATGAATGGAGGGGTGAAATGGGAGGTTCTTTTATTTTTTTTTTTTTTTTGGCTGATGCTGCATAAGCTTGCTTTCTTGCATTGTATGTCTCTAATAATGCTAATGCATTCGGAGAGAGAGGGGGGGGGAACCTCAAATGTTATCCAAACAACTGAAACCAAATAAAAATATTATATATAGCAACTGTACAGTTCACAGTACAGTTAAAGGAGCAATGCAAGGTCATCTCAATAAACATGGAGTTATAAGGCAACCACTGCATCAATTTTTTAGGGGGAGGAGATCATGTCAGAAATTTTATCCCAAAATGTGGTTTTACACTCAATCTCCAGATTTATATATCTATATTTGTTTTCTGAAGAAAAACAAGTACAGAAATATATAAGATTAGAAACTAGTTTTCCATTTACATGTTATGACTTGCTGCTTTTGTGAATAATAACACAATAATAACAGTATCGTACAATTATTTGTATATTTTCTAGGGACCAGCACTCAGCTGCAAACCACATTTTGGGAAACAGTTAAATAAATAAAGAAAATATCTTTAATGTTTACTAGAGCATACAGTAAAACAATTCGGACCCACCACAACATGTAAAGTTAGGGTTTTACAGCTGGACAGTACATAAAATTAACACTAACTTGTAATTCTGATACATTAATTTACACATACATATAAATACAAAGGGATATTTTTGTTTTCAGAATAGTTCATAGGGATTACACTTGAGGGATCTTTACCATGATGATGACATATGAGGTCTGGTGGGCGTTAGGTAATGAGCAGTATCATCCAGTATGGAGGGTAATTGTTCTGTTATTCTGCACCTGTACCTAATAACTGATGCTATTTATCCTTGTCGACCCTGTAAACTTTCATCAAATGGAGCACTGAGAGGACTTGTGCTGGTATGAAACCATTGCAGAGTTTCAATATATGTTTCCTCAGAAGCAGCATAGGCTTTCTCTTAGTCTACAATGGATGCTGCAGCAAGTGCAGATATCCCGTAAGTCAGGGGAGGAGATTACACCTGTTAACAGCTTCATTACAATCATGATCCTCACACTATTAATGGTAATTGGCACCTTGGTAGATTTACTTGCATGGCCTTTTTGTGTGGTCCACATTTATGGTAGTGGATATTTGTATGTTATCCATTTCAGGAACCAGTACTCTTCTGTATAAACTTTTTTTCTTTAGTGTCAGGATTGAAGATGCTCCAATTTCAATTGCAACCAGGACACAGGAGTAGATAAAAGTCTGAATATACTTCTTTTTGGTTTGCAATGCATTAACATAAAGATGTTGCTTGGCATATAACAATCTGAGGCTTCTCATTTTACTTAGTAAGGCTTCTATGTGGTTGTGGAAATGAAGCGTGGGGGTCGAAAATGACTCCAAAGTTCCTGTGGCTACTTACGATTGGGATAGGGTCATCACAAAGTGATAGCAGGACCTTAGTTGCCATTTGTTTTAGCAAGGATAGAATCACTGCTGATTTATTTGGGTTTAGCCTCAGTCCAAAGTTGTTCAGGCAGACTGTGAGTTCCCCAATCTTATTAATAATGAATGTCATCACTCCGAGTGGAATAGGAGTAAATAGATATCTGCATACATCAGTATATCTTGTCTATGCACAATAAAGGGCATTAGTGCTGATGTTCATAATAGCTCATATAGCACAGCTCCTTGTGGTAGCACCCCAGCATTTATTCCTCTGATGTAGTTTATGTTGTTATATTGAAAGAATACAAATCTATCAGTAAACAGTGATGTTAAAAAAGCTAGCACATCACCTTTGATATGAAAACAGATATAAAAAAGGCCTAGGAGGGCATTCATATTTATGCTGTTAAATGCTGCTTCAAGGTCTATGTACACTACCACTAGTTCTTGTTTGCTGTTTAAGGACTTTAAGGGTCCTATTGGTCATGACTAGTAGTTTTATCACAGTGGAGCATTTAGGGCCTTCATAGTGTCATTGTGGTGATTGAGATGGCAAGAGGTATTTTGTTGGTGCTGGTAGGATTGCTTTTGCACCTATATTGCTTAGGCACGGTTGTGTTATTGGTCCAGGGGCGGAATTTGGCCTATGCAGAGTAGGAAACTGCCTAGGGTCCGTAAAACGGTTTTATTGTACATTTTTTCATTATTTTATTTTAAATAAATTTATAATGTTCCGCTTGGTTCGCACCGATCAATCAAAGCATCTCTGCATGCCGCCCTCTCTGGTGAATCATCATGTATACTGTGCCAGGCGCAGTATACACGTGATTCACCAGATAGCACTAGTCGCATGTTGATTAGGTAGATTTAGTTACTTAATCAATGCCTCTGGTGTACGCTGGTATGAACTATTTGATTTAAGTTGGCAACTTCAATAATAGAGTTCAAATGTATTTTTTATATTTAGTAATAGAAGACCTTTTTTAACCCATTCAACTGTGTCCTCCATTACAATTTCTGAAAGGTAACAACCCTAGGTGGGGCCTGAAATGAGAATCTTGCCTAGGGCCCGATTTTTCTTTAGTCTGCCACTGTATTGATCTTTGGTAATAGGTTTGCTGTAGGAGGATTACATTGAATACTGTTTCTAGCAAATCAATAATAAATGAACTGAGGCACTTAACAATGAACTTCTTTACTGGTAGATCTTCACCTAATGGTTGAAGTGGATTAAATGAGAATCTGGATAAACAAGTCTAAGCAATGTTGGGATCAAAAACATCTAGGTTTTTTTTCCCTCCTCTTTTTACTGTGGCATTGATGTAGTTTTTAATTGCGACCAATTTTAACCTATTAAATCGGGCCCATGCCAATTAGTAGATGATTCAATCCTCTGTAGACTGACTTTTTCTGATTGTTTATGGAGAGCTTGCTTGCAAGCGAGGCTAGAGTTGAGGTTTCAGCTCCACCATGCTCTGGAATTTAGCCATCTGATACAGTGGCTGCTAGATCAACTGGGCACTGCTCAAGTACATTGCACAGTATACTTTTGCTGCAGTTAAAAATTTGTCAATGTCTCGGAACTTTGGCGAGATTACCATTGTGATTTTTTTTATATGTTTGATACACTAGTCAGAGATAGGAGCTGATAACAGAGAAAACTATCAGCTCATGGTCAAATGTGAATGCTGTTTCCAGTTAACTGTGAAATATACAGTAGGTAGATGTCAGGATCAAGTCCAGCTTGTTTTGTCCTTTGGCTGGTTCATTTTTGAGTTTGAGCCAATGGGTTCAATCTTTTTTGGCAGTGATTCTTGCAGGCTGTGTAGGCATTGGAAAAGGTTGAAATCTTTTCCAACACCTATATATATGGATCATATATCTATCAGTATTTCATTTCATTTTATGGTTACTAGCAGAGCTTCAAACACTGGTGTCTGGCTTGATTTTGCATGAACATATTGTGGAACTGCAAATCACTGAAGATTAATGGCAGACTGTGAGTTCCAGACTGTGAGTTACACCACTACTTCTTGTGCTTGACTGTGATGTGAAGATGTTTTAAATCCTGCCACTACAATGCAAACGATAGCTTCCTGCATGATTACAGCCATGTTTCTGTGATGCATATTATGTCAATGGTGTGGGACAGGAGAATCAATTCAAGCGTATCTAGCTTGTGAATACTTAGGACATTCTGATAGAAAAATTTTTTTGGTCATTTGACATTTAATCTCTTTCAATGCTGATCTGATCCCTGGTCAATTTCTCTTGTAACATTCTGGTCTATCAGTTATTCTTACTTGTATTGGTTGAGTTGGTGCCATAGGATCATTGCAATCAGGATTGATTGTGAGTCAGCCAGCAATTTCCTGGCAGGTAGGTTCGTAAAACAGCCAAATGACAGTTCCAAACACCCAGAAAGGTGGCTAACTAGTAATAGGGTAATACATTCTATTCTGAATGATGACTAGAGAGGTTTCTTGATAGCTGTGTTACATTTGCAGAAAATGTGAGGATTTTCTCTTAGTGCAGCTACAGTAAAAGACCCACTGGATGGCAGCAATCACAATGTACTAATGTGGAATTTAATTAAATACAAAACTAATGTCAAGGGTAAAAGGAAAGTTTTAATGATTACAATGCTCTCAGATAGTTTTAAAATTCTGTGCAGTGGAACAAACTGATGATGTTACCAACAGAAAATTCTAAATGGGAAGTAATCAGGGAAGTAATCAAAGAAGCTACCAGGCTTTTCATACCAACGAAGAGATACTGTTCACGGCTTAGATGTAAATGGATGTCAGATGAACTATTGAGACATGTGGCAAAGAAGAAAAGTGCACGAAATGCATATAAATTATCAGGTGGTACAGAAGCAAATGGTAGAATAAATCAGTCTGTAATCAAGTCACAAAGGAGGTTAGGTAAGCTAAGGCTGATTATGGGAACTCTGGCAAAGAATGCAAAGAAAAGCAGCAAAGACTTCTTTACTTATATTAACGATAAAAGAAAGGGGTTGAATCACATTGGTCCATCCACTTGATGTCAATGGGTTAACTGTTGATGACCCTGCTCAGGTTGCTGACAAACTGAATAGGTATTTTGCATCTACATTCACATTGTTATTATTCTTATTTTTGGTTTTTAGGAGCATTAGCAACTAAGGCCATATTGCTCCGGGGATATGCAGTGGTCATTCCCTGACCTTTCTGCATCCTCCATATTTGGTGGCCACGGTCTCGAACCCCGGTCTAATCAAGAAGCGTGTGCTATGCACTGCTGCTCCTGCCCACCTGGCTACGGAGGCACCCTACATTCACACATGAGGAATTCTTTAGGAGAGGGATACCAGCTGTTTATCAACTCCAATGGGGGAGCAAAATGACTTTGTAATAACTAAGAGAAAAATGAAAGAGAAATTAGCATTAGTTGAGGCATATGATGCAAGAAAACAAGCATATACAGCATCAGCCAAAAAAAAAAAACTTCCCATTTCACCCATCGGGACACTCCAAATGCTTGTCTAGTTCAGATTTAAACTTATTTAAGCTATCAAAATCCACAACAGATGTAAGTTTGTTCCAGCAATCAACTACCCACTGGCTAAAGGCAAACTTCTGCACATCTATTCTACATCTGTCTTTCCTCAGTTTGAATCTATATCCCCTCAGGTTCTTAATATGAGCAAGCAGAAGAATCCCATCAGCATTGAGCCTGCTCAAACTATTCAAAGCCTTAAACATCTCAATCAGACTACCTCGCACTGCCTAGGCTCAGGATGCTGCAACCTGCAGAACTTGAGCCTCCCTCTTGGTAAGAGCACACCATTGTTCCTCTTGCCAATCTTGTTGCCCTTCTTTGTACTCATTCTAGCAACTCTACATCCTTCCTAAAATGAGGCCTACAGACTTGTATGCAGTACTTAACGTGTGGCCTGACTACTGCCTTATACAAAGGGATAATCACCTCCTTGTTTCTGTTAGCAAAATTCCTATATATCATTGACAAGACTCCATGATCTATTCTGGCAGCCCATCTGCACTGCTCACAGACTCCATATCTGATTGCACAATTATCGCCAGGTCTTTTTCGTTCTCCACTTCCCCAAGAGGTGTACCACACAGTTGGTACATTTCTTTTGGGTTACTGCTATCCATATGCAATACTTTATATTTGTCAATGTTAAAACTTCAGCTGCCATTTCTCAGCCCATCTGCCCAACTTTTCTAGATCCTGTTGCAGTAGAATACTGTCTTTACTGTCATTAACAACCTTGCCAACCATTGTATCATCTGCAAACTTGGATATTAAGCCTGATATACCTTCATCATTATTATTAGCCATATGATGCAAGGAAGCCTGAGGCTTATGCTGCACCAGCCAAAAAAAAAAAAATTTCTGAATTATGCTGAGTGAGAGAGAGAGAAAACAAGGGTCAGAAGTAGAAAGGAATCACCAAGAAAGGGAAGAATGATGATATCCAGCTCAGGACCCTGGGTATGCCAAGCCCAAAACTTACCAGATGTGAGCCCCTGGGGTTATATCACTGATAAATACCCAAAACAACAATGGGCCCAATTCCGAACCGTGGGGGACTCCACTAATAACATTAGTCCCGTAGAGCAGTGTCCATTTATTACCACTCTCTGCTGTCTCCCACTCAACCATCCCTTCATCCATTGTAGCAACTTGCCCTTAATTCCATACCACTCCAATTTGTACAGCAGTCTTCCATGTGCAATAGTATCAAAAGCTTTCCTGAAATCCTAGTATATGATATCAAAATTATTTTTGGCATTCAGTTCCTTTGTGACCACATCATAGTATCCAATCAAATTGGTCAGAGAAGACCTCCCTTTAACAAATCCATGCTGTGTCTTAACTATTACTGCAGTCTTATCTAGATGATCCTGCAATGCTTCTTTAACCAGTGATTCCATTATTTTCCCCAGAACACAAGTTAAAGTAACAGGTCTATAGTTACTTGTGTCACCTTTTGAACTCCCTTTGTGAACTGGTGACACATTTGCACACCTCCAGTCCACGGAGACCTTCCCTGACTCCAAGGAAACTCTTATAATTATGGCTAAGGGTTTGCTTACTTCCTTTGCTGCCTCCTTTAATATAACTGGATAGATCCCATCCACCCCAGGTACCTTTTTTATGTTTAACTTCAACAATTTCTCCTACACTTTGCTCTCAGTTATTACAAAATCACTTGGCTCCCTGTTAGAGTTTAGTAAACTTCTGTCCTCCCCTTCCTTACAGAATTGCTCACGTGTGAAATGTAGATGCAAAATACTCATTCCATTTGTCAGCTATCTGAGATCAATAGTCGAACCACCAATATCAAGTGGATCAATCTGATTGACCCCCCTTCTTTCTAGAATTTATATACATAAAGTATATAAACTTTGTTGTTTTTCTTTGCATCCTTTGCCAAGGATTTCTTGTAATCAGCCTTCATTTGCGTAACCTGATTTGTGACTTGATTACAGACTAGCTTATATCTGCCATAGGCTTCTGATAATTTACATGCATCCCTTTTCTTCTCTGCCACGAGTCTCATTAGTTCATCTGACATCTATTTGGTGAAATTGAACATAAAAAAGGCACATAGGATGGATGGGATCTATCCAATCATATTAAGAGAGGCAGCAAAGGAGATAAGAAAGCCTTTAGCCATAATTATGAGAGTATCTTGAATTCAGGGGAGGTCTGTATGGACTGGAGCTGTGCAAATGTGTCCCCAATTCATCGAGGGGGATCAAAAGTGACGTGAGTAATTACAGACCTGTTGCTTAACATTTGTTCTAGATAAAATAATGGAATCACTGGTTAAAAAAGTAATGCATGGCAATCTGGACAGGCATGCAATTATACTGCAATCACAGCATGGATTTCTTAAGGTGCAGTCTTGTCTAACCAATCTAATAGGTTACTATGAGACAGTGACGAAGGAATTGGATGAAAAAAATAATTTTGATATCATATACTTGGATTTCAGGAAGGCTTTTGATAATGTTACCCATAAAAGACTGCTGTATAAATTGGAGCAATGTTGTGGATAAAGGGATGGTTATGTGGACAGACAGTGGTTATCAATGGACACTGCTCTTCGTGGACTAATATTATCAGTGGAGTTCCCCCAGGTTATGGTGGGCCCATTGTTGTTTTCAATATTTATTAATGATATTGATGAAGGTAATTAGGCTTAATGTCAAAGCCTGCAGATGATGATACAAAGGTTGGCAGTAGTTAACAACAGTAATCAGGTTGAGCTACTGCAACAAGTTCTAGAAAAATTGGGTCAGTGGGCTAAAAATGGCAGTTGAATTTGACAAATGCAAGGCACTGCATATGGGTAGCAGTAATCTCAGAGTAACAGGTCGACTATGTGCTACTATACTCAGGGTATTGGAAAATGAAAAAGATCTGGGGACAATTGTGCAATCAGACATGAAATTCTCTGAGCAGTGCAGACATGCTGCCAGGTCAGCTCATGGGGTTTTGTCAATGATATACAGAAACGTTGCTAGCAGGGATAAGGAGGTTATTATCCCTTGTATAAGGCCATTATTAGGCAGCATCTTGAGTACTCTATACGGGTCTGGAGGCCACACTTTAGGAAGGATGTAGATCTGCTGGAATGGGTGCAGAGAAGGGCAACCAAGTTGGTGAAGGGAACAAATGGGTGCTCTTACTTAGAAAGGCTTCAGTTCTGCAAATTGCAGCTTCTAAGGTCTAGGCACCTGCAGGACGACCTGAATGAGGTAAGGCCTTTAATGAATTGAGTAAGCTGAATGCAAATGGCATTCTTTTTCTTTTAGAGACTACACACGAGGTGGGCACAAATTTAAGTGAGGAAGGATGGCTGCAGAAGTTTGCCTTCAAGATAAATACTAAAACTTGCAGGTGATGCAAGCTTTGACATTAGATTTGAAGGTTGGATTGTTGATTGTTGGAACAGGCTTCTATCTATTGCTGTGGAAGGGGATGGTTTGAATAAATTCAAGGAAGAACTAGACAAATTTCTGAAGGGTAAGGATGGGTGAAGTGTGTAGTGTTTTTTTTTTTTGGCTTTGTCTAGTGAGAAAACTTGCTTTCTTGCATCATTTGCCACTACTACTTCAATTTGATCAAGAGTAATGTGGGGTGAGCTGCGAGACACAGTTTTCTGTTAACCATAGTAGGCTGTTTCATAGCTGTAATCTGGATGTGGTGGATGTTCCAATGATGAGATTGCATCTGGGGCAAGAAGTGTGGTTGGAGGCAGTTTTGAAGGACTGTTGGATTAGAAAGGGTTCTGCCGTGCAGAGAGAAGTGACTGGCAGCAACTTGCACCCAATATCTTGGTTGATAAGGGGGATTGATCTTAACTGCTATTAATCAGGAATGAAGACTGGATGGGCCAGAAATGATAATGTTGTTTACTTTAGTTGTCTACATAGGGTTTTCCATGATCTCTTTTTCAATACCATTTTTTTCCAAATTTGGTAGTTGTTTCCACATGCACACAGATAGGAATTCTGAAACAGGCAAAGCAGACAACATGTAGGCTTAGGTTAATGATCAGTTATAACTCTCTTGCTCTTTTCCCTCGTTCATCAGATGTGGTCCTCAGTGCATTTATTTCCCCTTTAAGGTGACTTTTCTAATTTCTTTTAATAGGAAAGTGTTTTGCATTTAGAGTGATTGAACACTTCTAGCATGGTGATTAGTTAACTGTTAACTAAACTAACTGATCTTGCTGTTGATTCTGAGTTCCTGGATCAAAACCTATGTGGCCACTCATCCCTGTCATCTGGTCTGCACCACAAGTGATATTTGGTTTTGACATGGGGTAGTGTTTAATGCTAGAGGGAAGAAACTTTGGAGGTTATCATTTGGGGATTAAAACTGCATCAAAATCTGGTAACCTTTGTTTTTGGAGATTTATTATACTCATCTTTGCTAAATTCCCAATTCCACTGCACTTGGCACAAAATACACACATGCATTTATCAGTGCATACTACTGTTATAGATGCCATCTTTAGACAAATGTCACAGTATGCGAAGGCAGTGAGAACCAGAAAAAGCAAAGAAAAAGAGACCCTCTTTTGTTGCTTTTTGGCACTGTAGCAACAGCCTGTGTTGTTGGATTTTTAAGGAACAATTATTTAAATCCAAGAATCTTTGATTGTTTATTCGGATACCTATTTTAACTGCTGTTATACTCTGGTTTGCAGAGACAACTGTGATAAATGATGGGTGTTCTTAACTTTCAAGAACTGAGGGAAGAGGATGTCCCTGTAGGAGGGGGCAGAGTGATTCATTGTGACACTATATGTTGACAATATTGTCACCTTTACTCTTCTGGATAACAGAGAGTTTAGTTGATGTGTAAAAGTTGGATGCTGTGCATGTAGTTACATGGCATGGGCATAAATATAAAAAATATTAAATACCTGTTCATCTGATCAGCTAATTGTGACTGAGCAGCAGAGGAGGAATCTACTGATAGTTGAATCATACATGTATGTATGATTCAACTATCAATGGACACTGCTCATCGTGGACTAATGTTATTAGTGGAGTCCCTCAGGGCTCAGTGTTGGGTCCATTATTGTTTTCTGTATTTATAAATGATATTGATGATGGTATATCAAGCTTAATGTCCAAGTTTGCAGATGATACAAAGGTTGGCAGGGTTGTCAAGGACACTACTGACACTATGCTGCTGCAACAGGATCTGGAAAGGTTGAGCAGATGGGCTGAGAGGTGGCAAATGAAGTTTAACATTGACAAATGTAAAGTACTACACATGGGAAACAGCAACCCCAGAGCAACGTATCAACTCTGTGGTACTACACTGACAGTGGTAGAGAATAAAAGGGACTTGGGGGTGGTTGTGCAGGCAGATATGAAGTTCTCTGAGCAGTGCAGACAGGCTGCAAGAGTAGCTCATGGAGTATTGTCAATGATATACAGGAATTTTTCCAGCAGGGATAAGGAAGTGATTATTCCATTGTATAAGGCAATGGTCAGGCCACACCTAGAGTACTGTATACAGGTCTGGAGGCCTCATTTCAAGAAGGATGTAGAGCTGCTGGAACGAGTACAGAGAAGGGCAACAAGATTAGTGAATGGAACAAAGGGGTGCTCTTACGAAGAAAGGCTCAAGTTTTGCAAATTACAGTGTCTGGAGACTAGGCACCAGCGAGGTGATCTGATAGAGGTGTATAAAGCCTTGAATGGTTTAAGCATGCTCAATGCTGATGGGATTCTTCCTCTAGCTCAGAAAAATCACCTGAGAGGGCATAAATTCAAATTGAGGAAAGACAGATGTAGGATAGACGTGCGGAAATTTGCCTTTAGCCAGCGGGTGGTTGGTTGGTGGAACAGACTTCCATCCCTTGTGGTGGAGGTTGATAGCCTAAATAAGTTTAAGGCTCAGCTGGACAGGTATTTTGAATGAACAGAGGGGTGAAGTGGAAGTGGGTTTTTTTTTTTTTTTTGGCTGATGCTGCATAAGCTTGCTTTCTTGCATCAAATGCCTCTACTAATGTTAATGCTAATGCTAATACTGCAAAGTCAAGTAGAATTCAGTAAAACTTGGCTACTATCCTATCAGGAGCTTAGAAAATGCAACCTGGCACTTTGCCAGCAGAGAACAACAAGGTGATTACTACATTGTAAAACGCAATGGTTGGGCTACTACAATAGCATGTACAGGTTTGGAAACTTAATTTTAGGAAGGATGTAGATCTGTTGGGAAGGATGTGCAGAAGAGCAACAAGATTAGTAGGGAGGCTATTCTTAACAAGAAAGAGTGGATTTTGCAAATTGTAGCATCTAGAAGCTGGCATCTGTGTTAAAACTAAACTGAAATGTATAAGGCTTTAAAAGTGCTGAGTAAACTAAATGCTAATGGCATCTTTATCCTTTATCATTGAAGGTAGAGAAATGATATTTTGCAGATCATTCTGTCAATTTCAATGTGAGAACCTACTGAATACCACTATGAGAGAGGGAAGAATTGATGTAAAGTGGGGCCTTGGTTAGGGAACTGACAACTGCACGAGGAAACATGAAATATAGAAAGTTATCCCAAGACATTCTTGGTATTTTAACAATTCCTCATAGCAATTCTAACTATTCCACTAGCTAACAAAAAAAAAAAACTAAATTCATGAAATTTTTATTTGTATGGCTATGCCATATTTACTTATACTATATGCATAAGTCCTTTGTAAGGATTAAAATAAGTCAGAATTCACTGGATTCTTTGGTAGTTCATCTCCAAGATCCCAGAATCTAGAAAAAAGATTATAGATTGTTTGCTTTCTTGAATATGATGTAACTGATATTTAATTTGATTCAGGATAAAATGTTTATTTCTCAATGCATTAATGACACTAAAAATTACATCTTAAAAGTAGTAACAAGGTTTAAACCAGGCATTGACACTCTATCAATGGTTGCCAGCAGGTGGTATACAGAAAGATTTTCTGTGGCATTTCATTTTATAAATTTTCCATATATCGTATTTTGAATACATTTGTCCAAATGGCATACATGAAGATTTTCATAGATGTGATGAACAAAAATGCTATCATTTACAACAAAAATGGTTGCCTAAATATTCAAGCAAATTTAAGTGCATATAGTTCTGCAGTAAAATTGCTACATTCAATAAGCAGAAGCAGCATCATATATACAGGGAAATAACAGTCAAGATAAGATCTGAGCAGTGCTCTGTATTTGAACTCAGGGGCTCACATCTGGTGAGTACGGGGTTGGCACACCCATGGTCCTGAGCTGGATATCATCATTCTTCGCTTCCTTGGTGATTCCCTTCTACTTCTGACTTGTTCTCTCTCTCTCTCTCAGGTAACTCAGAATTTTTTTGTTTTGGGTGGTGCACCAAAAGCCTCAGACTTCCTTGCACCATATGGCTAATGATAATAATATTGATGGAAGATATCTGCACCTCAGGTCATGGTTGAAAGCACTCTAAATTTTATTTATAAAGAACTTCAGTCCTAAACCTTTCTGATCCCATTTTATATATATAAATATATATGTTAAGAATCAAAAAATCAAGAATTTCTGATTTAAACCATAAATAACCTCAAGGGCTCGTATCTGGTGAGTATGGGCTTGATACACCCAAGGTCCTAACTGGATATCATCATTCTTCTATTTCTTGGTGATTTCCTTTCTGCTTCTGACTCTTTTTTTCCTCTCTCTCTCTCTCTCTCTCTCTCTCTCTCAGGGTAATTCAGAATTTTTTTTTTTTTTTTTGGTTCGTGCAGCATAAGCCTCAGGCTTCCTTGCATCATATGGCTAATAACAATAATAATTTTCATTTAATATACAAACTTAAATAAATAAGCAAAACTGCTTATTTATTTATATTATATTATATTATATAAACAGTGCTGCCATATATTTCAAACAAAAATTCAGGGAAAAAAGAGCCAATTTAAAAAAAAAAAGACTAAATATCAACAAAGAAAAACAGAAAACGCTTCTTTTTTTTTTTTTTTTTAATGCTTTCAAAGTGAGAAAACCTCACTTTGAAAGCATTAGAACCAACCAAAGGCTCAACTTTCTTAGCTTTTTTGATGAAAGATGAATTTTTCCTAAAGGGAGTAGAGCCATGAATTTTAACCCCTTCGGTGGCAACTTAAAATTCACTTTACATGGCATGCAGGGCAATTTTTTTTTGAAGAACACAATCCTCAAATTTCAGAAAATGAGAAAATAATGAAAAAAATTTAGCACCATGATTTTATTCTGAGTGCTGCCATCTTCTAGCAATAATCAGAACCACTTTTAAATATTTAACAGAGCCTGGAAATATCTTTGGATATAATATGTTGGGCACGGTACTGAACATGGAACTGTTTTAGAATATACTTAATTGAAACATACAGCAAATCATGAAACATTTCTGGGAATGCCACTGAAGGAGTTAATGATTCATTAATTACTACAACAATAACAAAACAATTTAATTAAATAAATAAAAAATACACCACAAATAATTCAATTCCTCAAGTTTTTATACTTCATTGGCTTTTATAATTCATTCTATCATGGCTTGTGCCAATTTAGCTCTTTCAAAATCTTTCTTCTGTATTAGCTTTTTTAAACAATTTATTAACATCATCAAAGGATTATCTAATATACTAAGTTTCAAGACCTGCAATTTTATCCTTGTGTTTTTTTTTCCCTTCTCCTTCAGATGACTAAATTTCCTTCAATTCCATTGCTTTCCTGGTTGCTCGTTTCTTGCTTTTTTTTCTTCTTGGTTTGCTTTTCATTGTCAAGATAGCTGCCATATCCTGTATGCAGTCTATACAAATCAGCAATTTCTTAGTAAGAGGGACAAGTTCTGGCTTATTATCATATTACCTGAAGATCATAACTATGAATACTGCATTTCAATTTATAACTTTCATTGCAGTTTTGCTAGAACAACAAAAACACTGTCCAATGTCTGTGCTACAATGTTCACAATATTCACTGGTAAAGCAACAATTAATTTTGAGATCTCTCTCTCAAACTACTACAGTTATACCTTTCAGTGGATTGTAAACAGTGAAAATATTTCAGTAAGTGATCACATCCTATTATTTTCTTGCTAATAATATGACTTCCTGCTACAATATAATGCCTCTAGGCACTACCAAGAAGTTTAACATTTTCCTTTTCCGTAATGACATAATTTCAACTTGTATTTCACTAACTTTAAGTTCTTCAAAAAATGTTTCCTGTCTTAAAGGGTCAAAATTTCTTGGGAATGCTTCAGTCTTCATAAAAATTCTACACTTAATAGCTAAAACCACCTGATGTACTTTATCACATAAAATGTGATCTTCTTTCACATATTTTAATTGAACTTTTATTGACTGTTTTCTCAGAAGGCACACAATTGGACTCAACACTAGTAATAGTATTAACCACATAGCTTTTCTGCGCTGGCCAGGAAAAAAAAAAAAAGGGAAAAAAAAAAGTAGATAAGACAATACAAATTATGTGCTTCCCTCATCAGATAGATAACAATCAGTTAACCTTTGAATTTCCTCAAACTGTCAGCTTCAACTACCTATGAAGGCAACTGGCAGGACCATGCCTTCATAGGTAGTTTATACAGTATTGGGGTCCCCGGATGCAAACGGGGTTAAGGGGCCTTGTTTATTTATGCTGAGACTTTGATGGCTCTCTCTCGATTGGAGCCTGCCCTAGATCAAGGGACCCCTGGTGCAGTGTGTTCAATGCACTTCCCCATTTGCACAGCCCCAGCAACTGGTTCCAGTAATCAACAACTTGCTGGCAAAAAAAAACTTCCTACAATCTCATCTAAACCTTTTCCCCTGTAATTTGTTATCTTATGGCCCCTAGTTCTAGATTCTTTGAACCAGTAAACATTCTGCTTTCAATCATTTTACTAACCCCTATCAGATCCTTATAAACTTCAATCAGGTCCATTCAATAGTGCCTGGTTGCCAAGCTCTATAGCCCTTCCTCGTACAGTAGCCCTATTGCTGATCTCACTAGGCAAGCTGCCCGCCTTTGGAACCTTTCAAGAAGATCAATGCCTTTTATAAATGAAGTCTCCACACTTGGACACAGTCTTACAAATGTGGTCTTAAATTGCCTTATACAGTGGTATTATGACCTCCCAGTTGCTACAGGATAATGCAGGATAAATCATCAATGTCTGTATCATAACTTTCAGATCCCTTTCTTCTACTGTTTTTAATTAACCACACCAAGTGTATAATTTATTTTGGGTTGCTATTCCCAGAGTGTAAGATCTTGCATTTTACTGCATTAAAACATGGCTGCCACTTTTCAGACCATTGTTGAAGCCCGTTCAAGTTATTCTGAAGGAGTGCTGCTTGGCACTGATTGTTAACAACTCTCACAATCTTTATGTTTTCTCCAAATTTTAACATCATGCCCTTTAATCCTTTGTTGAAGACATTTATGAACATCAGAAACAATAGTGGTCCAAGAACCAATCTTTGGGGGACCACTCTTCTGACGTTACACCCATCTGAAGAATATCTATTAATCACAATCCTCTGCCTTCTGCCCTGCAGCCACCCAGCAAACCATCTTAGAATTTTTCCAGTAATCCCAACATGTTTCAGTTTATATACTAATGTCTCATGTGGGACTGAGTCAAATGCTGTGCTAAAATCCAAATAAACTATGCCAAAATTGTTCCATACATCTCGCTCATGAATAATTGTGTCAAAATAGCTTAATAGTTAGTTAAACATGATTATGTCTTAACAAAACCATGTTGTGTGATGTTCAGAATGCCATTTCTAACTAAATATCCCTAGATTGTGCTCTTAATCATTGCCTTTAAGATTTTCCCTACCACTGAAGTCAGACTAACCAGCATCTGTAGTTACCAACATCACTCTTAGATTCACATTTACATATTGGCAGGCGCCTCTGTAGCCAGGTGGGCAGGAGCAGCAGTGCATAGCACACGCTTCTGATTAGACTGGGGTTCAAGCCCGTGACCACCAAATACGGAGGATGCGGAAAGGTCAGGGAATGACCACCGCATATCCCCGGAACAATATGGCCTTAGTTGCTAATGCTCCTAAAAACCAAATAACAAACAAACAACAAACATATTGGCAATAAATTGGAACTCCTCCAATCCAAAGGAATCTCTCCTGAGTCCAAAGATGCTCTCATAATTAACCATAATGGTTCAATACACTCTCTGGCTGCTTCCCTCAAAATTGCTGGGTATATGCCAACAACTCCAGGAGCCTTACTTGCCTTTAAGCTCAGAAGTTTTTCTAATAAACAGTCAACTGTAATTTCGAAATCACTAATTTCATGTGACTCAGCCTCACTCGCACTCTCTCCTCAGCAAAATGGGCATTTCATCAGTAAGCACTGATGAAGTACCTATTCAATTCACCAGCAACATCAGCTGGGTTACTAAGACTTTTCCCACACTCAATGCACAATGATCTGATCCAATTCATTTTCTTCTTCTCTGTATTTGCATATATGAAAAACTCCTCTCCATTCTTTGCTCTCTTAGCCAGTGCTTTCTCATACTCAGCCTTGGCTTTTCTAACCTTATCTGTGGTACTATTACAGATTAATCTTTATCTGTTGTAGACTTCAGCAATTTTTACTGCTGTTCTTTCTGCTCTATTAGACTGGCCAGCTCCATATCCCTCCATCCCAGCATCCTCCTGGTGCCATATTTTCTTAATAGTATATACGCGCTCATGGCTTCTGTAATTATTGCTGTAAAGGTAGTCCATGATTTTAATTTTAATTTATTTTCTCTCCCTCTGCCACGGGCCCCTTTCTGAAATTAAAATCCTTGTCTTTACCTTTAATTACTGAAACACATCCTTCATCTTCCAACTAACAACTGCAGGATCAGTACCTGCAGTTGTTAGTTGGAAGTAATGAAGAAGTTTGTGAGTAATGAAGAAGTCAAGAATATTTTTATCCCTAGTATTTTCTCTAAAATGCTGGTACAAATAATAATCATCTGGTTTATTTAAAAATTTGTTCCCCATTTTGAAAATTTCATTCCCACTTATTCCAATTAGAGGCAGATTAAAGTCACCATTAATAAGATATTCACATTTTCTGGCCTATTCTGTCAGCATGTAGATACTTTCATCACACTCTTCACAATATTCTGGTCTGTTGATTACTCTCACTCATTATATCTTTGCTTCCAACTAACTCACGCCACACAGATTTTAGGCTGACAGGTGTAACTTCTGACTCGGCAAAAACTCTTTTCGCACTCAGGCTGCTTTTGATAAGAAGCATGACCTCACCACCCCTTTCTAATTTTTTTTTTTTTTTTTTTTTTGCTCAACAGAATGTTGCAATGTAAATAATCACATTATCATATTAGTATACTAATAAATTAATCACTCATTACAGGATAATTAAAGACAGCGCTCTCTCTCTACTCAGATTGAAGTGTTTGAACTTTTGCTATTTTCCCTTTTGATTTACCTGCACACCATAATGCTAAAAAAAAGAACTTAGTAGTTTTCAAGAAAAATGTTTCTTCAAAATATTAGCCATCTTTTTTTAGAAATAAGGAAGTTTTAAAGCAACATCTTTATTCCCTGTTCAATGTAAATGAAATACTAGC
Source organism: Mastigoproctus giganteus (assembly GCF_048544385.1). Classification (NCBI taxonomy): domain Eukaryota; kingdom Metazoa; phylum Arthropoda; class Arachnida; order Uropygi; family Thelyphonidae; genus Mastigoproctus; species Mastigoproctus giganteus. Next base: position 264,630,086 of record NC_143575.1, read on the forward strand.
ATATTTTCTAGTGTTGATTATCAGATGACTCATTCATTTATGATGCTTTTTTTCCAAGAAACATAAAAGCTGTACAGTATATCCTGTCTCTGAATAAATTACCAAGAGTACCTACTACAAAGAAAAAAAGCAATCCACAAGTGCAAAAATGAATGTTTAAATTGGAGAACAGTGGTCCTTCACATGACTAATGATTAAATAATCACTGTGACCACTGAAGTGTTAATTTCTTGGTGATATAAAGATATTTTCAGATATTGCATGGTATACTTCCTGAACCAGTTATTCAGAAAATGAATTGTGGACCATATAACATTTCAATTTGGGGATAAGACATAGCCGAGTGGTCAGGAGCGAGAGTGCAGTGGTATGAACTCTTTGAGTGGACTGGGGTTCAAGCCTATGACTACTAAATACGATAAATGTTTGCACTGACAGTGGGTTAAGGAAACACCAAAATAAAAATCAAGAGCGTCAGGCTTGGCCAGCCGGCTTGTAAAAATTCGGCTGGGCACATCAACATGGAGGAATGACAAGCGTTCCACCCATGTCGCTGACCCCTAACCGGAACAAATAGCACGGAAATTACTTTTTTATAACATTGCAAATTTATGCACTATAACAAGGCAGAAATTCAATCTCTGAAGAAGTCATAAAAGAAGTGGCACCACAAAACTCTGAGAATTATCTGTATTCCTTCTAGAGGTTAATAACAGATTTTACTCTATGCAGGTTGAAGTAATTACATTTTTTCACTGTCCTCCAAAATAATAACTGCAATGCATGTTATTAGAAAAAAATGCAGAAACAGTATTTGCAAAACACTTTATTCTTAATTTTTATTCAAGTGATACTTTATGAACCATGTTAAGAACAGTATTATGAACCATGTTATTATTATGAACCATGTTAAGAACAGTAAAGATTAACAAAACATTTATCTATTGAAGAAGGTACAGGATCTTTAAATTGAATTTTATTCATCATTGAGGGTCTGATTTTCATTCAGTTGTGATTGTTCAAACAATTTCCATACACATCATTAGCATAACTGGAGAAAATGCACAAAAAAACATTTTCCAGTGTCATTCATCTGTTTGTAGCAGAATTATGGTCAGTACACCTAATACTGTCAGCTTGTACAGTGTCTTCATCTCAAATTATGAGTCCTAAAACAAACAGCCTCATTGAACCTGTCTCCCCCCCCACACTTCCTCTTTTCTGTAACTTGTGTTACAGCCCCTTACTCAATGTTCAGGACCAGTCCAGTTGACTCACCTTCTTCCCCTTTCAGTGCCACTGTTTAGTCTATAATCTGTACATTCAGTAGTAAACTCTAACAGCTGTGTTTCTCTTGCAGTTCTAAAATCACCTATGGTTATTCCTTTACAATGTATTGTAAACAAATTAATGTAAATGATTACACATAAATAAAATAATTGTGTGGTTACACAGTGAACATTGAACTCTAGAATTGGAACTGTTACAAAAACAATGATGAAACCGGAATAAAATAACTACACAATCATCCAGTAAACAAGAAAGGTGCACTCTGAAATCAAAACTAGAATTGAAATGAGAGTAGTCATATGGAGAACTATTGTCCTCCAGAGCAATTTGGGCCCAAATTACTTTAGACTACTGCCTAAGCTTCTATCCGTTATTGTGGAAGTGGATAGTTTGAATAAATTCAAGAAAGAACCAGACAAACTATTGGAGAGGATGGATATGTTAAATGGTTTTTTTGGCTGATGCTGTATAAGCTTGTTTTCTTGCATCATTTGCCACTATTAATACTAATACTACAGGTGGAGTACCAATCGTGGACAGGTTTTAAACATGCTGGTTGACTACGGGTAATGACTCAAGGTAATAAGGTAATAAACAGACTTTGCTTTAACATAATATATTTGAAACATCCCTTGTTGCAAATGATTCACCTTAGTATCAGCAGTGAACTTTAAAAAAATTTTCTATTTAAAATAAAGATAAAAAATTTTAGGGAACAGTATTTTTTGAGTTCTCAATAAATTTTTTTATTAATTATTATGTGTACTTACCTTCAAGATTACATTTACAAACAGCAGAAACACAGTAAAATCAACAAAAAATACATTTTGGCTTATGATGAAAATTTACTATAACAGTATTTTTATTGCAGAGGAGTTACACTGAGTGATCACTTCACAGGTCCTCCTTTTGCCCTCAGTACATCAGCTATCTAACGTGGCATTGATTCAACAAGATGTCGGAAACGTTCAGGAGGTATGGCCAACCAAGCTGTGTGTAATGTACCCAGCAATGCAGGTATGGAGGTGATTGCTGTATCCGGATGCCTGATATGCCTTTCCATAATATCCCACAAGTGCTCTATGGGATTGATATCGGGGGACTTTGAAGGCCAATCGATATGCTGGAAATCAGAACTATGTTCCTCAACCCATTTCTGCACATCAAGTGCCTGATGGCTAGGTGCATTGTCATCTTGGAAGACACCATTGCCATTCGGGAAAAAGTGTAACATAAAGGGGTGTACACAGTCAGCAAGCAGTTGACGATAGCAGAGATCACTGATACGTTGTTCCACATGCACCAGGGGTCCAAGTTCCTGCCAGTGAAACATGCCCCACACCATACAACCGCCTCTGCTGGCCTGCATTTTTGATACCATGCATGATGGATGATGTTATTGACAGGCTCATGTTATTGACACTAAATCCGTACACGACCATCCACCGTGTGGAGTAAATAATGTGACTCATCCAACCAGCACACCTTCCAGTCTTCTAATGTCCAACTTACATGCTCTTTGCACCAGGCAAGTCTTTTACGCCAATGAATCTTGGTTAGGAGAGGATGCCGTAAGGGTCATCTGCTGGTATAGCCCATACGTGCGAGCATGTGACGCACGGTCATTTCAGATATTGTACGAGATATTCAGATATTGTATTACCACCATTTGCAGCGCCTCCGTAGCCAGGTGGGAAGGCGCAGCAGTGCGTAGCACATGCTTCTTGATTAGACCGGGGTTCGAGCCCGTCACCACCAAATAGGGAGGATGCGGAAAGGTCAGGGAATGACCACCGCATATCCCAGAGCAATATGGCCTTAGTTGCTAATGCTCCTAAAAACCAAAATAACAAATAACCACCATTTGCAGCAAAAGGTGTATTTCAAGTGACGCTATTACACACTCCAAAATGTGTAGCATATTTCTAATGACATCTTTAATGTGCTACCAAAATTCTTGGCAACTGTCAACTTCAGTGGTATTTACCAGGGATGGGCAACCTCCAGCCTGAAGTTGGCCCGCGGTCATTTTTGAAATATATATAATAAACATCCTGCTGAAGAATATATATCACGAAATTATGTTTATTGTAATTTTTATTATACTTGCTGTTATTAAATTGTTTTTAACATTTTGACTGCGTGACATCTAATAAATCATTTGAATTTGTGCCATATGTTACAACCTGAGAAGTAGTAGTATTTTCAAATGGTAAGCATAGTTTTAGCATTGTTTTAGTAAGTAGTTTTTTTTTGTTTTTTTTTTTTTTGGTAGTTGTTGGCGCATTGGCTTCTGTGGCCATAATGCACCTCCCAAGGTTTTTGCAGTACTTTGATCCAAGCCCGAGGTGGGATTCGAACCCGCGACCTTTGGGTTGCTAGGCAGGTAATTTACCCACCTGGCTAGCCCGGTTGCCTTAGTAAGTAGTAGTATTGTCAAACGGTAAGCATAGCTTCTGGCAACACTGATAAGCAGGCACAGACTTGCATGCAGTCAGTAGTAGTTCCCAGACCCTCGGCTCTACAGAATGTGATTGCAATGCAAGTGTATTGTGAGTTTAAATGGCAAATGTCAGTGAATAATTGACAGATAAGAGTAAATAATTTGGAGAGGATTTATCATTTTATTTTTATGGAGGTATTTATTGAAACCTATCGCAATACATAATTGAAAATCTAAGATTATTAAGGTTTTGTAAAATCTTTGAAATTATAATAATTTTCAATTTAATTTTTTTATAATTGCATACTGTAATTGTATTTTTGCAATTTTTTTATTTTGAGTTTGTATTTAATTTTTCTTATCAATAAAATTAATTATGTGTATGAGTATATATAAATATTACAATAACTGTTTACGACAATTTTTTCATTATACACCGTTTTAATAATCCTAAAAATCATGGAAAACTAAAAAAAAATTGGCCTGCACGTACCTCACAGACATTTTATTTGGCCCACCATTTAAAAAGGTTGCCCACCCCTGGTATACAACCATGCCTTTGATATAACACTACAGATAAAAATCAATGGAGCTATATTGAAAAACTCACACTAGCAGGGCTTTTGTGGATTTATTGGATGATTGTTTTCTACATCAGCATGTTCGGGAGGCAACTAGAGGGAGTAATACTCTTGATTTGATTATCAGCAGTGATTCTTCATGCATTAAGAATCTGCAGATAAATGAACCACTAGGTGGCAGTGATCACAGTGTGCTGAAGTGGGATTTACTCAAAGAGGTAACTACCATTAGGGGTAAAGGGAAGGGTTATTGCTTCCGTAAAGGCGACTACGATGGACTGAGACAGTATTTAAATTCTATACAGTGGGACCAACTGATGATGTTACCAACAGCAAATTCAAAATGGGAAGCATTCAAAGAACTTATCTTGGAAACTACTAGGCTTTACATACCAACTAAGAAATATTGTTCAAGGTTTAGGCCAAAATAAATGTCAGATGAACTAATGAGGCATATGGCAGAGAAGAAAAATGCATGGGATACTTACAAATTAACACATGACACAGAAGCCTATGATAGATACAAGTTGATATGCAACCAAGTTACAAAGGAGGTTAGGCAGGCGAAGGCAGATTACGAGAAATCCTTGGCAAGGGATGCAAAGAAAAACAGCAAAGAGTTCTTTACTTATGTAAACTCTAGAAGGAAGGGGATGAATCAGATTGGTCCACTTGATATTGATGGGTCAACTGTTGATGATCCTGCTCAGGTAGCTAACAAACTAAATGAATATTTTGCATCGACATTCACACATGAGGAGTTATTCAGCAAGGGGAATGCCAGAGATGTATTCAACTCTAGCAGTAAGCTACAGAATCTTGAAATAACTGAGAGTAAAGTGGAGGAGAAATTGATGAAGATAAACACAAGAAAGGCACCCGGGGTGGATGGGATCTATCCAGTTATATTAAAGGAGGCAGCAAAGGAAGTAAGCAAACCCTTAGCCATAGTTATGAGAGCTTCCTTGGACTCAGGGGAGGTACCCATGGACTGGAAATGTGCAAATGTGACCCCAATTCACAAAGGAGGATCAAAGGCTGAAACAAGTAATTATAGACCTGTGAGCTTAACTTCTGTTCCAGGAAAATTAATGGAGGCACTGGTTAAAGAAGCACTGCAGGATCATTTAGACAAGACTTCAGTTATAGCTCAGACACAGCATGGTTTTGTTAAGGGGAAGTCTTGCCTGACCAACTTGATTGGATACTATGATGCAGTCACAAAAGAGCTGGATGCAGGGAATAACTTTGATATTATATACTTGGATCTTAGAAAGGCTTTTGATACTGTTGCACATGGAAGACTGCTACACAAATTGGAGCAGTGTGACATTGGAGTCAAATTGCTGCTATGGATAAAGGGGTGGTTGAGGGGGAGAAGACAGAGAGTGGTAATCAATGGACACTGCTCATCGTGGACTGATGTTATTAGTGGAGTCCCTCAGGGCTCAGTGTTGGGTCCATTGTTGTTTTCTGTATTTATAAATGATATTGATGATGGTATATCAAGCTAAATGTCCAAGTTTGCAGATGATACAAAGGTTGGCAGGGTTGTCAAGGACACTACTGACACTATGCTGCTGCAACAGGATCTGGAAAGGTTGAGCAGATGGGCTGAGAGGTGGCAAATGAAGTTTAACATTGACAAATGTAAAGTACTACACATGGGAAACAGCAACCCCAGAGCAACGTATCAACTCTGTGGTACTACACTGACAATGGTAGAGAATGAAAGGGACTTGGGGGTGATTGTGCAGGCAGATATGAAGTTCTCTGAGCAGTGCAGACGGGCTGCAAGAGTAGCTCATGGAGTATTGTCATTGATATACAGGAATTTTTCCAGCAGGGATAAGGAGGTGATTATTCCATTGTATAAGGCAATGGTCAGGCCACACCTAGAGTACTGTATACAGGTCTGGAGGCCTCATTTCAAGAAGGATGTAGAGCTGCTGGAACGAGTACAGAGAAGGGCAACAAGATTAGTGAATGGAACAAAGGGGTGCTCTTACGAAGAAAGGCTTAAGTTTTGCAAATTACAGTGTCTGGAGACTAGGCACCAGCGAGGTGATCTGATAGAGGTTGAATGGTTTAAGCATGCTCAATGCTGATGGGATTCTTCCTCTAGCTCAGAAAAATCACCTGAGAGGGCATAAATTCAAATTGAGGAAAGACAGATGTAGGATAGACGTGCGGAAATTTGCCTTTAGCCAGCGGGTGGTTGGTTGGTGGAACAGACTGCCATCCCTTGTGGTGGAGGTTGATAGCCTAAATAAGTTTAAGGCTCAGCTGGACAGGTATTTTGAACGAACAGAGGGGTGAAGTGGAAGTGGGTTTTTTTTTTTTTTTTTTTTTGGCTGATGCTGCATAAGCTTGCTTTCTTGCATCAAATGCCTCTACTAATGCTAATGCTAATGCTAATTTCACTGGAGAATCATAACCATGATCCATCCATCACATTTCACAAAAGATAAGGATAATGATTATTCAGGAGGAACTGTACTAATCATATGAAAGGGTGCAGGTTCATCATCATGCAACCAAAGTAATATCTACCAAAAGCACATCTAAAACAGTCAGAAAGAAAATATCCCTTGCCATAAAGATGATCCAGTAATGTATGCAGAAATAAACATGTCCTCAACTATTTGATCAGACATTGCCAGATACCACTGTTGGTGGTATCTAACATCCATGGTATATGGGCTGTGCCTTTCCTACTTATGTTGGTTGTGGATACTATGGTATGCAATTTTTCGTAAAACAAGCCACATGTTCAGAGGATCTTGGTAAAGAACAGGGATCTTCTGCACACTTCTTTAATAGCCATATAAAGTACAATAGGCTCATCGTGGCAGAAAGTCCATATGCAGCCATGCACAGATCTTTCGATGTGATAGGGATACATCTTGTAAATCCTCCACACAAAGGACTATTATGTTTCCACACGTACGACTACTATCCTTTAACTTGGATCATGGTCAACAGCATCCATTATTTCTTTCAACAAGTCTGAACTGTGTACTGCTTGAGCTGTATGCACTATGACTGGATGGTAGATGTAGCTGTATGACTTGGATGGTAGAAAAAATAATTGAGTGAAAGAATTTTGTCTATCAAACTGATGCAGATTTGGATTATTTTTGTCTGCAGCATCTGGCAGTTACAGGCCCATTTCCCATGGACAATAATTAATTAAATCACATATCTTAGGTAGGTGCATTTGCTAATACTAGATGCATATAAATTAAATCAGAAGTTGAGAATTCCATAATTAGTCTAAACTGTCATGAACTTATATGATAGCAAGCCTCTTATTGCATTCAACAACACAATGATATGGTAATATAAACTGCATTAACATATAAACAGATAATAGATTAAATTAATACATACTGTTATAATGGTTAAAATATAAATATTTTTAAATTTTTCTTAAGGATTCATTTCTGCTTGGTCATTAGATAAGCACACTGAAATAAAAAAAGAAATATTTCTGTTCCAGTTCTCCCTTCTGTGCTCTCCCCATTCAGTTCCTGTTTTTAACTTTTAGTTTCTAAACTACACAGTAATAGTTTAGCTTATTCTGTTGTTTTTCTTAGGTAAACTGAAAGTTTCATGCAGGATGGTGGGGCAGATATCCTAGGCTCTCCAACAATAACAACATCTGACACATCTTGGTTCTATAATTATAAAGTCTCACTGTAATTCCAGTTTAGGTTTTAGTCATTCAGTTCATCATGTTTTGCATCAATTAGCTTTAACTTCCATTATTCACTACAGCTGCAGTTGTAACTCTCTGTGGGCACAAAGACAGAGTTTCAGTGTAACATCAAAATGTCACCAAACTATCTTAAATATGTACCAAAGTGGAAAGATCTCAACAAATATCTTAAATCAGTTTCATGGCATAAATTTATTTATGCCATGAAATTATTTGTATTTAAATTAAATCAAATTTAATTTAAATACAAATAATTTCAGTAATCAAATCGTGTGTATTTATTTATCATCTATTAAGATGAAAATCCACATATCATGTGGTTTTTCATTTTTCACACATCAAGTGGAAGCATTACCCTGTAAATCAATGGGCATGAAATGCACATTTCTTTTTAATAAATTTTTTTTCTGGATTCACATCAACTGTGTCATATGTAAAACATAATGCAAAACCTGTAAGGAAGTTTTACATAATTTAAAAATTTAAATTATGTTGGCTTTGCATCCCTTTCTCTTATACCAGAAGTGACATCATGAAATTTTCACATCATTTTTCTTAAGAATTTATTTCTTCTTAACTGTTACACAGGTACCATAAAAATAATAAAGAAATTTTTCTGTTCCCAGTTCTTTTTTCTGAAACTGTTTGCAAAAAAACCCTCAAGAACATTTTCAGCTCCTTCTGTTGTCAGAAATCCACTGTAGAATTCAAGTTGTGCAATTCTGAATCACCATGTACGTTAAATTTTATGCGTTGCATTACGAACTCAATCAGATAGTCAACATTTCATGAAGACACAAAAATGCTACTCCATATTACCGGTGAAGTATTTTGGAGCTGTGGAGATAAATTTGTTCTCTGTGTCAGCATAATGAATAATAAAATTACTTGAGACAACTGACTGAGCTGTATTAAAATAAATATAGAAAAATAAGTAAAAATAAGTTAAAAATAAATACAAACAACATATTAAAAGTAATAAAAATATAAACAAGATAAAAAATAAGCTAAAATCACAAAACATAAGTGAATACCTCTTAAGCTGGGGGCACCTCTTTGTCAAATAAACAGTGCATGGCACAATATAATATAAATAGAAGGTTTTGATATGTGGTAGAGGGAAAACCAATATATAATGATGTCAAAAAAATTGCAATTAATCAGAATCAGGATCTGGCAGTGATAAACAACATGCATTAGCAACAATATTCCAAGTGCCAGTTTTCATCGTATTGCAGGATAGTAGACTCCATAATGGGGTGGATGCAGGTACCTTTATTTGTGGTTAAAACTGGAGTTTGTTATAGATATATAGAGTGCCGTATGCCACAAGCAGAAATGGAAATTATGTGAGTCGTCAATAATTTCAACATTACTGGGGGTGGAGAGAAATCACACTTAACATGTTGTCAGTTCCAGTAATACTCAGTAATGGTGGAACATGAATGCTAATGGAATCTTCCTCTTGCTCAGAATACACACTTGAGGGGACATAAATTCAAACTGAGGAAAGACAGTTGCAGAATAGATGTGTGGAAATTTTCCTTTAGCTAGCGAGTGGTTGATTGTTGGAACAAACGTCCATCTGTTGTTGTGGAAGTTAATAGCTTAAATAGATTCAAGGAAGAACTGGATAAACTTGAAGTGCAAATTGACAAGTGAAATGAGAAGTTTATTTATTTATTTTTTGGCTAATACTGTATAAACTTGCTTTCTTGCATCATATGCCACTATGCTAAGGCTAACAAGCAAAATTCACAGTGCCAATAGCCTCTACATGCTCATGAATGTGGTGTTCCAATCTCCTGCCAGATTCACCAATGTAACATACTCCATAATCCAGCAAAATCTGTTATACTATAAACAGAAGTGCCCAATTTCTACTATTAGAGACTGATATTTTTAAAGGTGTGATCCTGATTTACTCCAACGTAGTCTCCCTGTTTGCTTCTGTTCCTGCCAAACAAGACATCAAATGTTCTACACAGTTCTCGGTTGGGGAATACTACAGTGAAAGAATGAACGGCGCACTTTCTGTAGAGAATATTTGAACTGTGTCAAATTTGTGTTTCACTGGGACAATGGTCAACAATTCTTTACGCTGGCAGATTTCAGGGTGCAGACAGACATGGGTGCCTCACTCAGCTTTGTTATAGCTAACGTTGCTACAGAGGAGCTGAAATTAATATCTTTTCGAATTTGCCAAATTCAATCTTGCTCTGGCAGTGTTATATTGACAATGTGTTCCCAGTCATTCCCTGGAAGTTCGGGACCTATAATTCTCAGTTATCTTAATTCCCCCATCCAGTTTATCATGGAATTAGAGACAGACAATGGGTCTTATTTCCCTGGATATGATGGTACACTGTGTGGGCTCACACCTTAAAACTTCTGTTTTTCAGGAAGAGAGAGAGAGAGAGAGAGAGAGAGAGAGAGAGAGAGAGAGAGAGAGAGTGAGTGAGTGAGTGAGTGAGTGTGGGGTCCAGAATATCAACTATGGACCAGCACATGCCCCTGGGCATATGGAGATTATTGCTTGTACTTTGTTTAGTCAAGTGTGGCCCCATTCCAGTTCTATGAGATACAGGGATACCAAAGTTGCTAAAATAAGGGTGGACTTAATGAGATATGGATACCCTTCCCTTGTTCTGGACTTGTGATATCACATAATAACAACAACATCCTCCCCTTGTGACGTTCAATTCTACCTACTGCCTACATCCTCCATTATCCTGTAGAGAATACTTCTGTAGAGAATACTACATGAGCTACTGCAAGAGTAGCTCATGGTGTATTGTCAATGATATATAGGAATTTTTCTAGCAAGGATAAGGAGGTGATTATTCCCTTGTATAAGGCAATGGTCAGGCCACACCTAGAGTACTGTATACAAGTCTGGAGGCTTCATTTCAAGAAGGATGTAGAGCTGCTGGAACGAGTACAGAGAAGGGCAACAAGATTAGTGAATGGAACAAAGGGGTGCTCTTACGAAGAAAGGCTTAAGTTTTGCAAATTACAGTGTCTGCAGACTAGGCACCAGCGAGGTGATCTGATAGAGGGGTATAAAGCCTTGAATGGTTTGAGCATGCTCAATGCTGATGGGATTCTGCCTCTTGCTCAGAATAATCACCTGATAGGGCATAAATTCAAATTGAGGAAAGACAGATGTAGGATAGACGTGCGGAAATTTGCCTTTAGCCAGCGGGTGGTTGGTTGATGGAACAGACTTTTATCCCTTGTCGTGGAAGTTGATAGCCTAAATAAGTTTAAGGCTCAGCTGGACAGGTATTTCGAACGAACAGAGGGGTGAAGTGGAAGTGGTTTTTTTTTTTTTTTTTGGCTGATGCTGCATCAGCTTGCTTTCTTGCATCAAATGCTAATCCGAGTGTTTCTGATCATCTTGCTAGTACTATGGAACTGTGGTATTAGATGTGTGCAACTCCCTGGCAGAAAGTTGTAGTCTCTCATTATTAAAGTAAGAATTCCTTCCCTTTGCTTATACAGTGGTTTTGTTTATTACATAAAATGCCTGGATTGTGGAGTGTGTCACATTGATGAATCTGGCAAGAGACTGTAAGACCACATTCATTATCATCAGAAAGCTACTGGCACTGCCAATTTTACTTTCTCCACCACTTCTGGGCATTACTGGAACAAACAAACAAGTTTGAACCCCACAATAACGTTGAGATTGCTGACCACTTGCATAATTTCCATTTTGGCTCATGACACTCCATATTTCTATATTGAGTCTCAATTTTAAACACAATAAAGGTGCCTACATCCACCACATTATGGAGTACACTATCTTACAACATGATGAGCACTGGCACATTTGAAATATTGTTGACGGTATACATCATTTACTGCAATCAGATTCTGATCCTAACTTATTTTTGTATATTTATTTTAATAAAGTTCAGCCTACTGTCTGAAGTAATTTTATTACTGATATGATCCCCGATGCATGAAGCCTTTTTTCTAATGTCAGCATAATGGTTTTACCATTCACTTGGAGAGATCCTTATGAAATTACAACTCAGTCCTTCTGGACTATTAACCTTTCATCCACTATTTTTAATGCTTACTTGATACCATCGAACCACACCTTCATCTTGATCTACTTCTCAGCCTATTACCATTCAGTTTTGCTTCAAAAATCTGTTTAGATAATGTCCCATCCTTACTATACGCACATACCATTTAAGATTAGAAGCATTAAAGGTCTCTTTGATCCAGGGTAAGTTAGATGAGCTCAGGCAGAGGAAATAGGGTCCTACCTTGGGAATTGTTCCAGAGATTTTTCAAATTTGTGCTATGCAAATTGGCTATAAACACTGGAAAACACAAGATATGCATTGTGCAGGTTGAAATCTCTGTATAATTTTCCTTAAGAGTGTCTGGGTACTTTGCACACAGTTCATAAATCCTTTGTAGAAGATTACACTAAAGGTAAGTTTCTCATATAAATGTTTAAAGTGAAATCAGTGAATCTAAATGTATATTTACATGCACGTTGAATGTTAATTACAGTAAAGAAGTTTGTTTCATGGAGGAATACTGCAACTGTGATTAATCTACTATCTTACATCTTTCTAAGGCAGTAGTATTTCAACCTAAGGTAATGAGCTGGCATTATCTCATTATTACATCTTGAAAATCAATCATTATTTATAACTCATTATTGTCATTACCATAAAAAAAAAAATTGATTCTATGAGACACATTCAGAAGACAACCACTTTTCTAAGGAAATTTACACAACAGGATTTTTCTGTACAACAAAAATAAAAACTTCACTACCTACTCAGGAAGACAAAGAAAAATTTAATGACCAAAATATATACATAATTTTAGAAAGAGTTTAAATATTCAAATTTCACAAAGTGCCAAACTGCATAATATTATAGAGTCTAGTACAATACACCACATCTGTTACTCAGTATTCTGTATTTATTCATACAGAATATCGAATATAAATTCTGTATATATTCTACATATGAATTCAGTATATATTCTATATTCATGCTTTGATAATAGTATCAAATACACCTATGTTTTACAAGACTTTTTTTTTTCTTTTGTGTGGTTTACAAATTGGACTCAGGGGAAGTCTCCACGAATGGAGATGTGCAAATGTATCTCCAATTCACAAAGGGAGATGGGGGATCACAGGGTGACATGAGTAATTACAGACCTGTTAGTTTAACTTCCGTTCCAGGAGAAAATAAGGGAGTCACTGGTTAAAGAAGCATTGCAGGATCATCTAGATATGACTGCAGTAATAATTCAGACACAGCATGGGTTTGTCAAGGGGGAGCAGTGTCTGACCAATCTGATTGGATACTATGATGTGGTCACAAAGGAACTGGATGCAAAAAATAATTTTGATATCATATACATGGATTTCAGGAAAACTTTTGATATTGTTGCACATGGAAGACTACTATACAAATTGGAGAAGTATCGCTATAAGAGCAAGTTGCTACAATGGATAAAAGGATGGTTGAGTGGGAGAAGACAGAGTGGTAATCAATGGTTACTGCTCTACATGGACTAATGTTATTAGTGGTGTCCCTCAGGGTTCGGTGTTGGGCCCTATGTTGTTTTGTATATTTATCAATGATACTGATAAACATATATCAAGCTTAATGTCAAAGTTTGCAGATGATACAAAGGTTGGCAGGGTTGTTATAACAGTAATGACAGTATGCTGCTTCAACTGGATCTCGATAAGTTGGGCAAATGGGCTGAGAAGTGGCAACTGAAGTTTAACATTGACAAATGCAAAGTACTGTATATGGGTAGCAATAACCCAAGAGAAATGTACCAACTGTGTACATTTCTCTTGTACTACTGGTACTACACTCAGGGAAGTGGAAAGTGAAGTGAAAAATACTTGGGGTAATTGTGCAGTCAGATATGAAGTTTGCTGAGCAGTGCAGATGGGCTGCCAGGGCAGGACATGGAGTCTTGTCAATGATATATAGGAATTTTTCTAGCAGGGATAGGGAGGTGATTATCCTGTTGTACAAGGACATGGCTCCTCATGGCAAAGTGTAAGCAACGGTGGGTCCCATAGGAGCCCAACAGCTAAATGGTCAGAGAAACAACAGACCACTCCCCACACACTTTTTAAATCTCTGGCCACCACAGAGTTCTGTGTCACTTACAAATAATACAACATGGAGATGGGAGAAACCCCTGGTGCTGTCAAACAACTAACACACTTGTACAAGGCAATACCTTGAGTACTGTGTACAGGTCTGGAGTCCTTATTTTAGGAACAATGTAGAGTTGCTAGAACGAGTAAAAAGAAGTGCAACAAGACTGGTGAGGGGAAAACAAAGGGGTGCTCTTACCAAGAAAGGCTTAAGTTCTGCAAACTGCAGCAACTGGAGAGTAGGCACATACGAGGTGATCTGACTGAGGTGTATAAGTCCTTGAATGGGTTCAGCAAGCTGAATGCTGATGGGATTCTTCCTCTTGCTCAGATTAAGAACCTGAGTGGGCATAGGTTCAAATTGAGGAAAGACAGTTGTAGAATAGATGTGCAGAAATTTGCCTTTAGCCAGCGGGCAGTTGATTGATGGAACAGACTTCCATCTTTTGTTGTGGCAGTTGATAGCCTAAATAAATTTAAGGCTGAGCTGGACAGGCATTTGGAACGAGTGGAGGGGTGAAATGGGACTTTTTTTTTTTTTTTTGATGATGCTGCATAAGCTTGCTTTCTTGCATCATATGCCTCTGCTAATGCTAATACATGTATATTTGTGTGTGTGTATGCATGTATGTGTGTGTGTGTATGTACAGTATCCATAAAGCGCCTCCAGAGATGCAGTTTGCTGCAAATCTATAGCTGCATCTGTTTATTTATAACATCCATCAAAAACCACATCATGCCACCAAAAGTATCCACATAGAGGCATATTATATACATGCAATTATAGATGGGCAGCAAACTGCACATCTATAGTTGCATGTTTATGGTATGCCTCGATGTGGATACCCTTGGTGACACAGAATAAATCCAACTTAGTTTCTTGCCAGATTCATTACAGCATCACACAAGGCTTTATTTGCTATATCTATCACGACATTCACAATAAGGGACTTCATATCAATTTCCTGCTGCATTTGTTGCAGCATTGCGGTGTCTATCAATCACAATGGCATTCATGATATGGGTCATTGGGTCAGAAATTCTGGTAATTGTGTTGTGATATACCATATTCTTAACATATCCTCCTCATGACAAAGTCTAGAGAGAGTAGCTTGAGGGGGGGTAGCCAAGGGATTGGCAAATCTCTACCAATTCATATTGCCAGAAATTCATCATGGAGATACTGAGATACAATATTAGGTAAGTGCAATATAGCCATAGTAGTCCTTGTGCTAATCCCCACACTCCAGCAATGTTATGCAGTGCTTGATGCCCTAAATTTACTTGACAAGTGTCTCAGATTCAGCATCTGAAATCTACATCATTCTGCAATAAGACAAGCTTCTCCCCCTCCTCCACTGAGGTTAAGCTGTTTGTCAGCATCTCAAAAGCAAATTTCTAGGAAGATGGATTGTTAATATACTGGCCATCTCATTTCCCAAACATAATCCTGTCTTCATGTGGGGTTATGTTACAGGCATGGCAAATATCACACTACGGCAACCAGGATTGATGACTTGAAGATCCATACCCTGAATGCCATTGAGACAAGACACTGTGATGCTGCAATGAATGAGGTGGCAAACTGATTATTAGCTAGATATATCCTGAGCCACCGAGTGTCCATATTAAGGTATATACAGTTAAGCAATAAAACTTTAAAATATTTATTACAAATTAACAGCAAACTGCATGTCTGTAGTTGCATTCATTTGTTTAGGGCATCTATTAAAAGTCCAAGAGGAACTTTATGGATGCGTGTGTGTGTTGTACACAGATAACAACAAGAAATCAAGCAGCACTTCTGAAAGTAGAAATAGAGAAGTGTAAATTCAATATATTCAGCATGAAATACAAGGTATTTCATGCAAGGTATTTCATGCAACCATGTATTCTTGTGTTTGCATGAAATATCTAAGTATCATAATAATTATCTCCAATTCTATAAGTCAATAACAAGTATTGAAAGTGACTCATCTTCCTGCAAACACAATTCAACATGCTTATATGTGTTTTCTTAAACTTAATGCAAAAATCATGCAAGCAATGGTCCATGCAATGTTCTGTTTCAAAGTTTCCCAATCTCTCTCTTTCTCTCTGGGACTCTTTCCTTATGGTTTCACTTTTCTCTTAAGTCACATAACACCTAGAATGAAGAATGTGGTTGCCACAGACTAATTTACTGAAATTCTCCCCAAATAATTCAGTGAATATTTCCACAGTCTTGCTAACCATAAATCACATTTGTCACTCTATAACAGTCTCTGTCAGCCATTAAATGGTATATTAGTACTTATAGTTTCCACGCAATATCATAATTAACCTTCTGTGCAGAGTGATTCCTTGCCAAACATAATAGTTCTCTGTAGCACAGATGCATGAATTACTGTTATGACATAACCACTCAAATGTAACTAGGCTTCATCAAGTTGGACAATGAAAGGAAGTTGATTAGTTGCATCACGTATTTCAACTGCTTTGGAAGAGAAAGAGGGAATTATAAATGCCAATTCAGAAGAGCATGGAAGTATCCATAGAAAATGCATGCAGCAGAAATAGACTGTCTATGAGACAGAGAGTGAAGAGATTCTGTTAGAGATGAGTCATTAATTAGCCTAATTGCCCTCTTTGAATGGAATCTAGAAGCCTGAGAGAGGTTTTTGGGGCACCACTCCAGATGTGGGAACAATATTCCATGGTAGGGTGGATTTGCTATTTGTACAGAGTGAACAGCTGTATGGAAGAAAAGTAACACTGAGAGCGAAAGAAAAAACCCAGTTTTTTAGATGCAGAGGAAGCAATATTTGTAATATGCATAAGCCAAGAGAAATTAGAAGACAGGTTAATCCCCAATAGAGATATATGGGCTTGCCTAGAAATCGGAGTGTCATTGAAGATAAGCATAGGAGCAGAAGAATCCTTTTTTGTGAGATATAAGACAGGACTGAGTTTTAGAAGGACTGAAATCAACTAAGTTATCTTTGCCCCACTGAAGAAACCTGGAGATCAGCATTTAAGGAATTGGTAGTGAATATTCGAGAAGTTGAAACTGTTTGTGCAGGGAAAGGTTTCTCAAACTAGAATGTACAATGCAATGTGCTATCATCAGCAAAACTATGGATAGGATTTCCGGTCAATGGAAGAAGGTCATTAATATACAAGAGGAAAATACTGGAAAAAGAATTGAACTTTAGGAAATACCAGCATTAGTAGAGAAGTTAGAAGACAGAGAGCCATCTACCATCAGTGAGCGGTCAGAGAGAAAACGGGATACCAAATTATAAAAAACACTTGGTAAACCATAAGTCAAAAGCTTATTTAGAAGACCTTTATGTTAAACATGATCAAAAGCCTTTGAAATGTCAAGAGCAACTGCTTCAGTTTCACCAAACCTTTCCATTGAATTTGTCCACAGCTCAGTAATATAAGCCAGAATATCACTAAAGGATCAACACTGATGGAATCCATATTGGCAATCATTGATCAGATGGAAGGTTTCTAGATAGTTTAAGAGTCAGCAGTTAATTGATTTCTCCATTACTTTAGAAAGAATAAAAGTAAGTGGAATGGGACAAAAACTAGATGGGAGGGTTTTGTCATCCTTTTTAGGAACTGGCTGGATATGAGCAAATTCCAAGCAGAAGGGAAAACATCTTTGGAATAAGAAAGAGAAAAAAGGTAACAGAGAAAAGGAGTAAATTCAGAAGCAGAGGTTTTGAGTGGAGAAATACCATCAGGACCTGGAGCTTTCTTAGCATCGAGATTGTTCAAAATTCTTTGGACATCCTTTTGACAGAATACCACAGGAGGAATTGAACAGAGTGTACTGGGAATTGTAGGAGGCGGTTTACCAAGATCATCAATACACAAGTTGGAAGAAAAGTAAGATGCTAGCAGATCAGCCTTATATTGCCTTAGACGTTTCTATTGCCACTTCAGCTGAAGTGGCAATAGAAATGTCTGGTTTTGACAGAGATGGGAAGAGAGCTAGGCAAAAGTTGTGGCCAATAGCTTTAGCAAGAGACCAGAAAGCTCGACTCACATTTGGAAAAGAAGCAAGTTTTCTACTTTTAGCCTGTTCGAAAGGAATGATTAATAACTGCTTTACAATTGTTGCAAGCTTTGGTGTAGGCAGAAAATGAACCTGGAGATTTGGATACAAACCAATTGCAACATTCGTATCTTGAACAGCCTTAGCACATTTATTGAAAAACTAAGGTTTAAATAAAGAATGAGATTTTAAGGTGGAGTGTGGAATAAAAGCCTTCATCCCTACAAGAATAATTTCACTGACACAATTTGAGCAAATATTGACATCAAAAGACTTGAAAGAATAATCTGACAAGGAAAAGAAGAAAAATCTTGCAGATCATCCCATTTTGCATTCTTGTAATGCCAAACAATGCAAAGTTGATAATGGCCACAAGAGAAAGGCTCCATTGGAGAAGTGGCCATCACCAAGTTGTAATCTGAGGTGCCTAGAGCACCACTCACCTTGAATGTGTACTTAGAAGAGTTGTTTGTGAGAAAAAGATTAAGCGTGTTGGCTGCATGGTTAGGATTGTCTAGTATTCTGGTAGGTATATGAGAATCTGTGCGAGGTCATCAGTAACTGTAAAAGCCTTGGCATCTTGACCAGCTGGGTCCATGTGACTAGAAAATGGAAGCCAGCTGGAGTTATGAACAGTAAAATCACCAAGAAAAATTACCTCACTGTTAGGAAAGTTGGGCTGGAGGAAGTCAGGTTTCAGAGAGAGAGGAAGTCACAGAGTTCCAAGTGATTAGTGGAGTTGGGAGAATAGAAGCAACAGATGAATTTGACAATGTAGTAGAGAAATTTTAAGCCAGAGAAGATCAAAAAGAGGGATTCCAAATTACTAAATCTCTGACAGAGAATATCAGAATGGGCATAAGCACAAATACCATGTTGTTTGAATCGAAAGGAATCATATGTTGAATAATTCAGACAACTGAGATGAGCTGAATCAACTGACAACTGGGATTCGTAAGTGGAAATGGACATCTTTGAGATTACCACGTTTATTTGTGAAATGAGCGAGGAAGTGTTTGAGAGGTTTAGATCTTTTCACAGATAAGTTTGTTCTATTAGTTTGATAATCCATGATATATTCAGTTGTAAAGTTTTTCTGTACGAGGTAAGGAACTTTTTGGATATGTGACAAGAATATACCCAACTCCATGACATAACATGGCCTTGACAATGCCCCCCCCCCACATACACACTACTAGGACTCCATCCAGTCACTATCTGGCAGAGTAGATGCAGCGAGATTATACACTAGCTAATCTGGAAGCCTCCTAGAGGGTTACCAATAGGTTTGATCCAGTGTACTCTCTAGCGGCTGGCCTGTGAACACTGTTTTAGAGCTGAAGGATATTTTTGCCTGGACTGCAAAGGAGTTTACTGACATGGGTTAGTGCAATTTATATAATTTTTATACGTGTGGGTATGAAATGATCATCTATTGGCAACATTTTAATTATATCTCATATTGTGTATGCCTTCACAACAAGTTGCAACGAAAATTCACTTTGAATAGTTTTCTGCATAAGTAACATATCACTATATTGTTACTTATTATTGGCAGATACTAACACTCAGACGACACCTTCTCAAGGCTTTTTGGCCTCTCTTCAGTGGGTGGGCAGGTACCCTGGTGTTGCAATAGTGACAACCCAGTTATGAAGTATAACTCCACAATATGAGAGATGCCTGATGGTGTACACTGATTTAGAGTAAAGGATATTTTTGCCTAGACTGTGAAGGAGTTTACTGACATACAGGTTAGTGCAATTTGCATCATTTTTACGTGCAGGTATAAAATGATCATCTACCTGGGTAGATGAATTAGCATAATTTAATTATATCCTTAGTTTTCTCTATTGGTGAAGCATTACTTATGCAAGTAGTGCAATACCGTGGCAACTCGTTGTGAAGGTATTCACAATACGGGATATAATTAAAATGATGCCAATTCATCTACCTGGGTAGATGATTATTTTATACTTGCATGTATAAAAATGTCAGTAAACTGTTTTGAAGATGTACCCTAGAAATATAAGGAAGATTGGATCTTGTCATGATATCCATTATAACGTCAAAAGACTTCAATCACACTGCATGATGGAAAAGATTGGAGGGTTCCCGCAGCTTTGCTCTGGAGACTAAATATGGATTCCATCACTTCAAGTCTCCACTAAGCAATGAGGTGGTATTGCATTAGTTGATGAGAGTCATCTACCACCTAGAAGACTGGTGAAGAGATTTAAGCCATAACAGAGGGGGAAACAGAAATATCTGGGGATGATGTTAGAACACAAGGAGATCAAGGCTCACCTGACTGAGAAATACCATCAGAGACTGAGAAGCCTGCAAAATCAAAGCTGAATTGCAGGAACATGGTCACAGCAATAAACACTTATGCAGTCCCAGTACTAACATATTCCTTCAACACTGAGCTGGAAGAGATTATGAGATCCACCAGGATAATGATGACCAAGAGCTGCCAACACCACCCGAAGTGAGCCATCGAGAGACTGATCACAGTCAGTAAAGAAGGGCAGGAGAGAATTGACTGACCTCACTGAACAAGAGAAGGTAATTAAGAACCTGCAGGATTACCTCCAGAAAAACACAGCACCACTCTGCGAAAACATAAGAAAGACAAACAGCACGCAACATTCAACCTCAACAAGGAGACCACCCTCGCACCGACAGAAGGAACAAAGACAGAAAGATGGGTAAAGAAGGCACTTCGTGGCAGACACTACAATGACCACCATCAACACTACATAGATAAGATGGCTTCCAATGCTTTGCTAACGAAAGGAAAGCCATTTCCCGAGAATGAAGGAGTCATGCTCGCCATCTGAGATCAGGTAATCAATGCCAGGAAATACATTACCAAGGACCCCAGACTAACAGATAACATATGTTGTCGATGCTACCTGGCCATGGAAATAATCTAGCAGATCATCGCAGAATGCAGAGTGATCACTCAGACAGAGTACACACAGACACAACCAGGTGGCCAGGATAATACATCAGAAAGAAACTAGTGCAAAAGTACCAGTTGATCAAAGAAAGTTTGTTGTATTACAAATATGAGCCTGAGGCCATAGTAGAGACCTCTCTGACAGAATATACTGGGACTGTGCAATAATAATGGACAAGGTGATCCCACAAAACAGATCAGACATAACCCTCATCAACAAAAAAGGAAATGGTTTACCTGATCGACATAGTAGTGCCCAATACCAGCAATCTCCAGAAAACATACGAAGAAAATATCAGGAAGTACTCAGACCTAAGACAGGAAGTAAAAGATATGTGGCTTATTGAACAAGTGATGACCATTCCGATCACCATGTCAAGCACCAACCTGAACACCTGTAGGATAGTAAAAGAGTTCCTCGATCAACAGTAACAATAATAATAAAAGTAACCGGACACAACCAAGCCACTCCATGCATTTGGTCCCAGTTTACCTTCATGGGACAGAAAAAAAAACCCATAAAGGAGAAAAAGGTTTTTTATATGTATAATAATAATCCCAAGTTGAGTGCGTGAGATAAACAGGGAGATCCCAGAACAGAGACCCCATAGGGAAAGAAAGCTTTATATATAGGGAAAGGTAACAAATCAATATTGAAATCAGAGGTTTAAATGATTAGTTATTAGATTAATAGAAAGCACATTTCACATTTTTACATGGACACATTTTACATAAATTAATCTGTCTGTATTCTTTATTCTGTGGGCGCCTCCGTAGCCAGGAGCGGCAGTGCATAGCACACACTTCTTGATTAGACAGAGGTTCGAGTCCGTGACCAGCAAATACGGAGGATACGGAAAGGTCAGGGAATGACCACCGCATATCCTCGGAGCAATATGGCCTTAGTTGCTAATGCTGTGACCATTATGCTCCATCAGGATCAAGATTATTCATTAGCTATATTGCAGAGTTTCAGTGTTAATATTGTACTGTACAAAATCTGAGCAATATCCTCAGATATCTCTTGGTAGAGGAAAGACCAAATTACATCCACTGAGAACGATAATTTTGACCCTTTAGCAATAGCCATGCACTATTGGCAAGAGGGTCATGACTCTCAACCAAATGAAATTCAAATTATTAATAATGCATGAGATTTCAAGATCTAGCACTGGTTGGAATCCACCCACATATTCAGCACTAGACACACTTTGAACAGAAATGATGGTAATGGTATGAGAATACGTCCCACCTTTGAATGTGTAGTGCTGCACAAATTGGATGGATTGTGCCCTTGGACTTCTCTTTGCCCTTTCTTTTTGCCACCTCCCCCATGTTTCAAGTAATTCATGAGCAACTTGAGATTACACTAACCTAGGGACAGTCAGGAATTACTTCTTTTCTTTCCTTTCCTTTTTGTTCATTTTTATTCTATGTGACACTTCTACATTATTTTCTTCATGTATTTATACTCACTGCCTCCTTTCAAATATTACAGTTGATAAAGCAAAATATAGATGCCAAAAGTTACTGTTTTTTAGATTTTATTATATTTTAAACACTTTTGACTAAGCATATTTTACTACATATTTAATCAAAGTTATTTATATTTTTAAAAACAAATAAATATTCTGAAATCTAGTCAGAGCAATCAAAAATTATTCATGTATCCAGTTCCTAACCTTTGAGAGAATTTCGATTGTGGACTAGATGTGTTGCACATTTAGTCTACATTAATAAATCTGAATGAGAACGATAAAAATTTTAATTACAAATTAATTATATTATAAAGGGAATTTTATTTAATAAACATTATAAATTATGCACAAATTCTGAGTCTTAACATGTAGTGAGAAGATAGTCATTTAACTTACCATATCTGGCATAAATCTTAGGTCGCACACCACTACATTCTCGAATCAGCACTGGAAATTGCGGATTATGTTGCTTTAGTGGGACATAATGCTGTTCAATAAAATCTCTAAAATAAAAACAAACAAGTCATTAAAAAGAATAAATAAAATTTATATAATAGCAATGAATTAAAACTGTAGAAATAGTGGGAAGATAAAATAAAGTGGATATGTCAAATGCACCAAAGGGTACAAAGCAGCAGCAAAGGATGCAAATGTGTATATATATATATATATATTTATATATATATCTATTTCTATTACACGACAGCCAGAAGCCAAAAGCAAGGATAGCCGAAATATGAATAAAATAAAGAATTAAAAATGGCATCAGATAAGGGTGGGCAAATTTGGATATGGTTCAAAAAGGGGGAATAAAGCAAAAATGCAATTAAATCTGATGTCAGCAAAGGTAAAAGTTGATAAATGATAAGGTATTTCATCAGGGGACTATATCCGACCATGCATCAAAAGACTACATTTCTATACTTGCCCAAAACTAAGTAAGAGAAGAATATTTTGAAAATAAACCACATAAGATCGAAAAGCAATCTAATTGCATTTTTGCTTTATTTCCCCTTTTTGAATCATATTCAAATTTGCCCATCCTTATCTGATGCCATTACCTTTATTTTCATGTAATCTATTTTATTTTTACAGGTCATCATTTTTTAATTATTTCTTTCATTCATATTTCGGCTATCTTTGCTTTTGGCTTCTGACTGTTATGTAACTCATTTATTACTATGTAGAAATATATATACATTATGTATATTATATTTCTAGATGCAACAATTTCATGAGACAGGAATTGTGTTCTAAATAATTCTGATGACTTCACTATAATAAAATTGTTGACAGGAGAGTGCCTCTACAGGGATGGGGCAAATTTGGATATGGTTCAAAAAGGGGGAATAAAGCAAAAATGCAATTAAATCTGATGTCAGCAAAGGTAAAAGTTGATAAATGATAAGGTATTTCATCAGGGGACTATATCCGACCATGCATCAAAAGACTACATTTCTATACTTGCCCAAAACTAAGTAAGAGAAGAATATTTTGAAAATAAACCACATAAGATCGAAAAGCAATCTAATTGCATTTTTGCTTTATTTCCCCTTTTTGAATCATATTCAAATTTGCCCATCCTTATCTGATGCCATTACCTTTATTTTCATGTAATCTATTTTATTTTTACAGGTCATCATTTTTTAATTATTTCTTTCATTCATATTTCGGCTATCTTTGCTTTTGGCTTCTGACTGTTATGTAACTCATTTATTACTATGTAGAAATATATATACATTATGTATATTATATTTCTAGATGCAACAATTTCATGAGACAGGAATTGTGTTCTAAATAATTCTGATGACTTCACTATAATAAAATTGTTGACAGGAGAGTGCCTCTACAGGGATGGGGTACACTTAAATAGAAAGGGTGCAAAAATATTTGCTGATGCTATTGAGGCAGTGTTAGATGGGTCGGAAAACTGCTAACTTGGGGGATACACAGACTAAAAGGTTAACAGTGGTCGCAAGCAGAGGCAAAAGTGATTCTTGCATTGCTTCTATTATAATAAGCAGCAGCCCGGAAAGCAAGGCAATGGAGATTTCCAGGACTGCTGGAAGTCATAGTGGAACAAATAAATACATGGGCTGTGTTAGGGTAACTAAGAGTAGAAACAGGTGCATGTATACTTGCATGTACACCAATGCTAGGAGTATAGTTAATAAATTTTATGAGCTTGAAGTGCTAGTCAACACCTCAAAGGCAGGTATTGTTGGGATATCAGAGATGTGGTGTCACACAGACATAAGCAGTGCAGAATTGGAATTTGGGGAGTACAATGTATACAGAAAGGATAGACAAGACAGGAAGGGAGAAGGGGTTATGCTGTTAGTTAAGAAATACATAAAATTAGCATTAGCATTAGTAGAGGCATTTGATGCAAGAAAGCAAGCTTATGCAGCATCAGCCAAAAAAAAAAAATAAAGGAAAATAAATAAATAAAAAATAACCACTTCCACTTCACAACTCTGTTCATTCGAAATACATGTCCAGGTGAGGCTTAAACTTATTTAGGCTATCAACTTCCATGACAAGGGATGGAAGTCTGTTCCACCTACCAACCACCCCCTGACTAAAGGCAAATTTCCGCACATCTATCCTACATCTGTCTTTCCTCAATTTGAATTTATGCCCTCTCAGGTGATTATTCTGAGCAAGAGGAAGAATCCCATCAGCACTGAGCATGCTCAAACCATTCAAGGCTTTGTACACCTCTATCAGATCACCTCGCTGATGCCTAGTCTACAGACACTGTAATTTGCAAAACTTAAGCCTTTCTTCGTAAGAGCACCCCTTTGTTCCATTCACTAATCTTGTTGCCCTTCTCTGTACTCGTTCCAGCAGCTCTACATCCTTCTTGAAATGAGGCCTCCAGGCCTGTATACAGTACTCTAGGTGTGGCCTGACCATTGCCTTATACAAAGGAATAATCACCTCCTTATCCCTGCTAGAAAAATTCCTATATATCATTGACAATACACCATGAGCTACTCTTGCAGCCCGTCTGCACTGCTCAGAGATCTTCATATCTGCCTGCACAACCACCCCAGGTCACTTTCATTCTCTACCACTGTCAGTGTAGTACCACAGAGTTGATACGTTGCTCTAGGGTTGCTGTTTCCCATATATAGTACTTTACATTTGTCAATGTTAAACTCCATTTGCCACCTCTCAGCCCATCTGCTCAACCTTTCCAGATCCTGTTGCAGCAGCATAGTGTCAGTAGTGTCCTTGACAACTCTGCCAACCTTCGTATCGTCTGCAAACTTGGACATTAAGCTTGATATACCATCATCAATATCATTTATAAATACAGAAAACAATAAAGGACCCAATACTGAACCCTGAGGGACTCCACTAATAACATTAGTCCACGATGAGCAGTGTCCATTGATTACCACTCTCTGTCTTCTCCCCCTCAACCAACCCTTTATCCATAGCAGCAATTTGCTCCAATGCCACACTGCTCCAATTTGTGCAGCAGTCTTCCATGTGCAACAGTATCAAAAGCCTTTCTAAAATCCAAGTATATAATATCAAAGTATTTTAAGAGCACAAAAGGTGATATAGTTGTACACGTTGGCACTAATGATATCAAGAGTAGGAGACCGGCAGAATTGCTTAACAAGTACAGGTCACTGTTGAAAAAAAGCCGTGAAATAGGGTTGAATTTGAAAGTGTCTGCAATTCTGCACAGACACGATAGGGGGGGGTATATGATGAGAGGCTTGTCGACCAATTCGGCCCTGGAAAGATTGTGCAAGGCTCAAGGGGTAGACTTTTTTTAAGTCTGGACTGTACTTGTTAACAGGAGAGATTGCTTCTACAGGGATGGGATACACTTAAACAGAAAGGGTGCAAGAATATTTGCTGATGCTATCGAGGCAGTGTTAGGTGGGTCGGAAAACTGCTAGCTTGGGGGGAGACAAAGACGAATAGATTAATAGAAGCCACTGGCAGAGGTGAAAGAGATTCTGGCACTGCTTCTAATGGAATGAGCAGAAGCCTGAAAAACAAGATGCAGGATATTTCAGAGACTGCCGGGAGCCATTGCAGTACAAGTAAACACATGGGTTATGTTAGGGTAGCTAAGAATAGAAATAGGTGCATGTATACTTGCGTGTACACCAATGCTAGGAGTTTAGTAAATAAATTTGATGAATTTGAGGTATTGCTCAAAATATCAAAGGCTGATATTGTTGGGATATCAGAGACGTGGTGTTACACAGATATAAGGAATGCAGAACTGGAATTTGGGGAGTACAATGTCTACAGAAAGGATAGACAGGATAGGAAGGGAGGAGGGGTTATGCTATTAGTTAAGAAATACATAAAATCCAAGGAAGTGAAGCCAGTCGACATCGCTGGACAGTGCAGTGTCGAGTCAGTTTGGTGTGACATAAGCATTGGGAGATAAAAATTGAGAGTAGGAGTGTGCTATAGACCTAATGACTCTGATGAGAATAATAAGAAACTGTACAGGGAAATAGAGTGGGCCAGTAAATCAGAGAGTCTTATATAATGGGAGATTTTAATTTCCCAGATATTGACTGGAATTTGGGGCTGGTCACTCTCACACTAGCAAGGCTTTTGTGGATTTATTGGATGATTGTTTTCCACATCAGCATGTTCGGGAGGCAACTAGAGGGAGGAATACTCTTGATTTGATTATCAGCAGTGATTCTTCATGCATTAGGAATCTGCAGATAAATGAACCACTAGGTGGCAGTGATCACAGTGTGTTGAAGTGGGATTTACTCAAAGAGGTAACTACCATTAGGGGTAAAGGGAAGGGTTATTGCTTTCGTAAAGGCGACTATGATGGACTGAGACAGTATTTAAATTCTATATAGTGGGACCAACTGGTGATGTTACCAACAGCAAATGCAAAATAGGAAGCATTCAAAGAACTTATCTTGGAAGCTACTAGGCTTTACATACCAACTAAGAAATATTGTTCAAGGTTTAGGCCTAAATGGATGTCAGATGAACTGATGAGGCATATGGCAGGGAAGAAACATGCATAGGATACACACAAATTAACACATGACACAGAAGCCTATGATAGATACAAGTTGATCTGTAACCAAGTTACAAAGGAGGTTAGGCAGGCGAAGGCAGATTACGAGAAATCTTTGGCAGGGGTTTTGCAAAGAAAAACAGCAAAGAGTTCTTTACTTATGTAAACTCTAGAAGGAAGGGGATGAATCAGATTGGTCCACTTGATATCGATGGGTCAACTGTTGATGATCCTGCTCAGGTAGCTAACAAACTAAATGAATATTTTGCATCGACATTCACACATCAGGAGTTATTTAGCGAGGGGAAAGCCAGAGGTGTATTCAACTCTAGCAGTAAGCTAGAGAATCTTGTAATAACTGAGAGTAAAGTGGAGGAGAAACTGTTGAAGATAAACACAAGAAAGGCACCCGGGGTGGATGGGATCTATCCAGTTATATTAAAGGAGGCAGCAGAGGAAGTAAGCAAACCCTTAGCCATAATTATGAGAGCTTCCTTGGACTCAGGGGAGGTACCCACAGACTGGAGATGGGCAATGTGACCCCAATTCACAAAGGAGTATCAAAGGCTGACACAAGCAATTATAGACCTGTGAGTTTAACTTCTGTTCCAGGAAAATTAATGGAGGCACTAGTTAAAGAAGCACTGCATTAGCCATAATTATGAGAGCTTCCTTGGACTCAGGGGAGGTACCCACAGACTGGAGATGTGCAATGTGACCCCAATTCACAAAGGAGGATCAAAGGCTGACACAAGCAATTATAGACCTGTGAGTTAGTTTAACTTCTGTTCCAGGAAAATTAATGGAGGCACTGGTTAAAGAAGCACTGCAGGATCATTTAGACAAGACTTCAGCTATAGCTCGGACACAGCATGGTTTTGTTAAGGGGAAGTCATGCCTGACCAATTTGATTGGATACTATGATGCAGTCACAAAGGAACTGGATGCAGGGAATAACTTTGATATTATATACTTGGATCTTAGAAAGGCTTTTGATACTGTTGCACATGGAAGACTGCTGCACAAATTGGAGCAGTGTGGCATTGGAGGCAAATTGCTGCTGTGGATAAAGGGGTGGTTGAGGGGGAGAAGACAGAGAGTGGTAATCAATGGACACTGCTCATCGTGGACTAATGTTATTAGTGGAGTCCCTCAGGGCTCAGTGTTTGGTCCATTATTGTTTTCTGTATTCATAAATGATATTGATGAGGGTATATCAAGCTTAATGTTGAAGTTTGCAGACGATACAAAGGTAGGCAGGGTTGTCAAGGACACTACTGACACTATGCTGCTGCAACAGGATCTGGAAAGGTTGAGCAGATGGGCTGAGAGGTGGCAAATGAAGTTTAACATTGACAAATGTAAAGTACTACACATGGGAAACAGCAACCCCAGAACAACGTATCAACTCTGTGGTATTACACTGACAGTGGTAGAGAATGAAAGGGACCTGGGGGTGGTTGTGCAGGCAGATATGAAGTTCTCTGAGCAGTGCAGACAGGCTGCAAGAGTAGCTCATGGTGTATTGTCAATGATATATAGGAATTTTTCTAGCAGGGATAAGGAGGTGATTATTCCCTTGTATAAGGCAATGGTCAGGCCACACCTAGAGTACTGTATACAGGTCTGGAGGCCTCATTTCAAGAAGGATGTAGAGCTGCTGGAACGAGTACAGAGAAGGGCAACAAGATTAGTGAATGGAACAAAGGGGTACTCTTACGAAGAAAGGCTTAAGTTTTGCAAATTACAGTGTCTGGAGACTAGGCACCAGCGAGGTGATCTGATAGAGGTTTATAAGGCCTTGAATGGTTTGAGCATGCTCAATGCTGATGGGATTCTTCCTCTCGCTCAGAATAATCACCTGAGAGGGCATAAATTCAAATTGAGGAAAGACAGATGTAGGATAGACGTGCAGAAATTTGCCTTTAGCCAGCAGGTGGTTGGTTGGTGGAACAGACTTCCATCCCTTGTCGTGCAAGTTGATAGCCTAAATAAGTTTAAGGCTCAGTTGGACAGGTATTTTGAACGAACAGAGGGGTGAAGTGGAAGTGGTTTTTTTTTTTTTTTTTTTTTTGGCTGATGCTGCATAAGCTTGCTTTCTTGCATCAAATGCCTCTACTAATGCTAATGCTAAAGTTATTCCCTGCATCCAGTTCTTTTGTGACTGCATCATAGTATCCAATCAAATTGGTCAGGCAAGACTTCCCCTTAACAAAACCATGCTGTGTCTGAGCTATAACTGAAGTCTTGTCTAGATGATCCTGCAGTGCTTCTTTAACCAGTGCCTCCATTAATTTTCCGGGAACAGAAGTTAAACTCACAGGTCTATAATTACTTGTGTCAGCCTTTGTGAATTGGGGTCACATTTGCACATCTCCAGTCCATCGGTACCTCCCCTGAGTCCAAGGAAGCTCTCATAATTATGGCTAAGGGTTTGCTTACTTCCTTTGCTGCCTCCTTTAATATAACTGGATAGATCCCATCCACCCCAGGTGCCTTTCTTGTGTTTATCTGCAACAATTTCTCCTCCGCTTTACTCTCAGTTATTACAAGATTCTCTAGCTTACTGATAAAGTTGAATACACCTCTGGCATTCCCCTCGCTGAATAACTCCTCATGTGTGAATGTCGATGCAAAATATTCATTTAGTTTGTTAGCTACCTGAGCAGGGTCATCAACAGTTGACCCATCAATATCAAGTGGACCAATCTGATTCATCCCCTTCCTTCTAGAGTTTACATAAGTAAAGAACTCTTTGCTGTTTTTCTTCGCATCCGTTGCCAAGGATCTCTCGTAATCCGCCTTCGCCTGCCTAGCCTCCTTTGTAACTTGGTTACAGATCAACTTGTATCTATCATAGGCTTCTGTGTCACATGTTAATTTGTATGTATCCCATGCATTTTTCTTCTCTGCCATATGCCTCATTAGTTCATCTGACATCCATTGAGGCCTAAACCTTGAACAATATTTCTTAGTTGGTATGCAAAGCCTAGTAGCTTGTAAGATAAGTTCTTTGAATGCTTCCCATTTTGAATTTGCTGTTGGTAACATCATCAGTTGATCCCACTGTATAGAATTTAAATACTGTCTCAGTCCATCGTAGTCGCCTTTACGAAAGCAATACCTCTTCCCTTTACCCCTAATGGTAGTTACCTCTTTGAGTAACTCCCACTTCAGAACACTGTGATCACTGCCACCTAGTGGTTCATTTATCTGCAGATTCTTAATGCATGAAGAATCACTACTGATAATCAAATCAAGAGTATTACTCCCTCTAGTTGCCTCCCGAACATGTTGATGTAGAAAACAATCATCCAATAAATCCACAAAAGCCTTGCTAATGTGTGAGTGACCAGCCCCAAATTCCAGTCAATATCTGGGAAATTAAAATCCCCCATTATAAGACTCTCTGATTTACTGGCCCACTCTATTTCTCTGTACAGTTTCTTATTATACTCATCAGAGTCATTAGGCCTATAGCACACTCCTACTCTCAATTTTGATCTCCCAATGCTTATGTCACACCAAACTGACTCGACACTGCACTGTCCAGCGATGTCGACTGGCTTCACTTCCTTGGATTTTATGTGTTTCTTATCTAATAGCATAACCCCCTCCTCCCTTCCTATGCTTTCTGTAGACATTTTACTCTCCAAATTCCAGTTCTGCATTCCTTATATCTGTGTGACACCACGTCTCTGAAATCCCAACAATATCTGCCTTTGATGTTTTGAGCAATACCTCAAATTCATCAAATTTATTTACTAAACTCCTAGCATTGGTGTACACGCAAGTATACATGCACCTGTTCTTCCTCTTAGCCACCCTAACACAACCCATGTGTTTACTTGTACCCCCATGATTCCCAGCAGTCTCTGAAATATCCTGCATCTTATTTTCCAGGCTGCTGCTCATTCCAATAGAAGCAGGGCAAGAATCACTTTCTCCTCTGCCAGTGGCTACTGTTAATCTATTAGTCCTTATATCCCCCCAATCTAGCAGTTTTCGGACCCACCTAACACTGCCTCGATAGCATCGGCAAACATTCTTGCACCCTTTCTATTTAAGTGTATCCCATCCCTTTAGAAGCAGTCTCTCCTGTTAACAGTATAGACCAGACTGAAAAAAATTCTACCCCTTGAGCCCTGCACAATCTTTCCTGGGCCGAATTGAATGACAGGGCTCTCATCCTATACTCCCTCCTATCATGTCTGGGCAGAATTGAAGACACTTTCTAATTCAACCCTAATTCATGGCTTTTTTTCATCAGTGACCTGTACTTGTTAAGTAATTCCGCTGGTCTCCTACTCTACTAAATCTAAGGAAGTGCATCCAATTGATGTTGGTGGACACTGCAATGTTGAGTCTACTTGGTGTACATAAGCACTGTGAAAAGAAAAATGAGATTAGGTGTATGTTATAGGCCTAATGAATCTGATAAGTTGATTATTCCTCTGTATAAAGCAATGGTCAGGCCACACCATGAGTACTGTATACAATTCTGGAGGCCTCATTTCAACAAGAACGTAGAGCTGCTGGAACGAGATCAGAGAAGGGCAACAAGATTAGTGAATGGAACGAAGGGTTGCTCTTACGAAGAAAGGCTTAAATTTTGTAAATTACAGTGTCTGGAGACTAGGCACCGGCAAGGTGATCTGACAGAGGTGTATAAAGCCTTGAATGGTTTGAGCATGTTCAATGCCGATGGGATTCTTCCTCTTGCTCAGAATACTCAACTGAGAGGACATAAATTCAGATTGAGGAAAGACAGATGTTGGATAGATGTGCGGAAATTTGCCTTTAGCCAGCGGGTAGTTGGTTGGTGGAACAGACTTCCATCCCTTGTTGTGCAAGTTGATAGCCTAAATAAATTTAAGGCTCAGCTGGACAGGTATTTCGAACGAACGGAGGGGTGAAATGGAAGTGCTGTTTTTTTTTTTGGCTGATGCTGCATAAGCTTGCTTTCTTGCATCATATGCCTCTATTAATGCTAATGCTAACTTTGTTTGTTATTTGGTTTTTAGGAGCATTAGCAACTAAGGCCATATTGCTCCGGGAATATGTGGTGGTTATTCCCTGACCTTTCTGCATCCTCCGTATTCGGTGGTCATGAGCTCGAACCCCTGTCTAATCAAGAAGCATGTGCTATGCACTACTGCTCCTGCCCACCTGGCTAGAATCTGATAAGTATAATGAGCAATTGTGCAGAGATATAGAGTGGGCCAGTAAATCAGAATATCTTATAATGAGGGATTTTAACTTTCCAGATATTGACTGGAAATTGTGGGTTGGTCACTTGCACACTAGCAAGACTTTTGTAGATTAATTGGGTGACTGTTTTCTACAGAAACATGTCTGAGAGGCAACAAGACGGAGTAATACTCTTGATCTGATTATCAGCAGTGATTATTCATGCATTAAGAATTAGCAGATAAAGGAACCACTGGGTGACACTGATCACAATGTACTGATGTGGGAATTACTTAAAGATGTAACTACCATCAAGGCTAAAAGAAAGGGCTATTGCTTTCGTAAAGGTGAATACAGGAGTCTCAGACAGTTCTTAAATTCTGTACAGTGGGATAAACTGATGCTGTTACCAACGTCGAATTCTAAATGGGAAGCCTTTGGGGACTTAATTTTGGAGGCTACTAGGCTTTTCATTCCAACTAAGAAATACTGTTCAAGGTTTAGGCCTAAATGAATTTCAGATGAACTAATGCGGCTCGTGGCATAGAAGAAAAATGTAAGGGATGCATATAAAGTATCAAATGACACAGAAGCCTATGACAGATATAAACTAGTCTGTAAAAAAGTCACAAAGGAGGTTAATGAGAAATCCTTAGCAAAGGATGCAAAGGAAAACAGCAAAGAGTTCTTTACTTATGTAAACTCTAGAAGGAAAGGGATGAATCAGATTGGACCGCTTAACGTAGATGGGTTGATTACTGATGATCATGCTCAGGTAGCTGATAAACTGAATGAGTATTTTGCATCTACATTCACACATGAGGAGTTATTCAATGAGTGCCAGAACTTTATAAAACTTTAACAGGGAGCTAAATGATTTTGTAATAAATGAGAGCAAAGTCGAGGAAAAATTGTTGAATTTAAACATAAAAAAGGCAACTGGGGTGGACTGGATCTATCCAGTTATATTAACGGAGGCAGCAAAGGAAGTAAGCAAACCCTTAGCCATAATTATAAGCTTCCTTGGACTCAGGGAAGGTCCCCAT
This sequence comes from Mastigoproctus giganteus, assembly GCF_048544385.1. Lineage (NCBI taxonomy): Eukaryota > Metazoa > Arthropoda > Arachnida > Uropygi > Thelyphonidae > Mastigoproctus > Mastigoproctus giganteus. The sequence goes on from NC_143575.1 coordinate 264,664,043, forward strand.
TTACTGGAGGTGTGCAAATGTATCACCAATTCACAAAGGGGGTTCAAAAGGCGACACAAGTAACTATAGACCTGTTAGTTTAACTTGTGTTCTGGGGAAAATAATGGAATCACTGGTTAAAGAAGCACTGCAGGATCATCTAGACAAGACTGTAGTAACAGTTAAGACACGGCATGGGTTTGTTAAAGGTAGGTCTTGTCTGACCAATTTGATTGTATACTATGATGAGGTCACAAAGGAACTAAATGCCAAAAATAATTTTGATATCATATACTTGGATTTCAAGAAAGCTTTTGATACTGTTGCACATGGAAGACTGCTGTATAAATTGGAGAGGTATGGCATTAAGGGTAAGTTGCTACAATGGATAAAGGGATGGTTGAGTGGGAGACAACAGAGAGTGATAATCAATGGACACTGCTCTTCTTGAACAAATGTTATTAGTGGAGTTCTCCAGGGTTTAGTGTTATTATTATTAGCTATAAGGTGCAAGGAAGCCGAGGCTTTTGCTGCACCAGCCAAAAAAAAAAAAAAAAAAATTCCTGAGTTACCAAGAGAGAGAGAGAGAATCAGAAGTAGAAGGGAATCACCAAGAAAGAGAAGAATGATGATACCCTCAGGGGCTCACACCTGGTAAGTATGGGTCACACCCAGGGTCTTGAGCTGGATATCATCATTCCTTTCTACTTCTCTTTCTCTCAGGGCAATAGGGAAATTCTTTTTTGGCCGGTGCAGCATAAGCCTCAGGCTTCTTTGCACCATATGGCTAATAATAATAATAATATCCAGCTGGGCCAATTTTTGTTTTGTATATTTATCAATGATATTGATGAAGGTATATCAGGTTTAATGTCCAAGTTTGCAGATGATACAAAGGTTGGCAGGGTTGTTAATGACAGTAAAGGCAGTATGCTACTTCAACTGGATCTAAATAAGTTGAGCAAATGGGCTGAGAAATTGCAATTGAAGTTTAACATTGACAAATGCAAAGTACTGCATATGGGTAGCAATAACCGAAGGGAAACCTACCAACTGTGTGGTACTACACTCAGGGAAGTGAAAAGTGAAAAAGACCTGGGGGTAATTGTGCAGTCAAATATGAAGTTCACTGAGCAGTGCAGACGGGCAGCCAGGGCAGGTCATGGAGCCTTGTCAATGATATATAGAAATTTTGCTAGCACGGACAGGGATGTGATTATCCCATTATACAAGGCAATGGTCAGACCACACCTAGAGTACTGTTCACAGGTCTGGAGGCCTCATTTTCACAGGTCTGGAGGCCTCATTTCAGGAAGGATGTAGAGTTGCTAGAATGAGTACAAAGAAGGACAACAAGATTGGTGAGGGGAACAAAGGGGAGCTCTTACAAAAAAAAGCTTAAGTTCTGTAAATTGCAGCGCCTGGAGAGTAGGCATCTGTGAGGTGATCTGATTGAGATGTATAAGGCCTTGAATGGGTTGAGCAAGCTGAATGCTGATGGGATTCTTCCTCTTGCTCAGATTAAGAACCTGAGGGGCACAGATTCAAATTGAGGAAAGACAGTCGTAGAATAGATGTGTGGAAATTTGCCTTTAGCTAGTGGATAGTTGATTTGTGGAACAGACTTCCATCTTTTGATGTGGAAGTTGATAGCCTAAATATATTTAAGGCTGAGCTGGACAGGCATTTGGAACATACATTTTAGGGAGGGTTTTTTTTGGCTGATGCTGCATAAGTTTGCTGTATTGCATCATATGCCTCTACTAATGCTAATGCTAAAAAAGTCAACTGATAAATCTGTATAATATGATATATTTGTACATATCATTTATATATGTTCAAACATCGAGAAGTTATGACTGCGAATATGCACTGCCCAAGATTAAATATCAGACACTGAAAAAAAAAAAAAAAGATTGAAAATTGGAAAACAAATATGGCATAGAAAGAGAAACAATCCTTTTTACTTATTTATATTTATTATTACACATGACATCTCACTTTTCAGTCCTTATATGATTATAAAATATTTAAGAACTACTTTATTCACACATCATCAGAACACAAAGGGCAAAAATGAGTCGTCAAAGTTAGAAGTTAATGGAGAATTGAGAGTTGAATAAACTCATAGACATGCTAACTGGCATAAAAAAAAAAAAAAAACTCAGTCACAACCATCACCAACCAGGTCACATATCCTGCAGTCATTTGTACAAATGACAGCAAGAGGTGTCGGTGTGAGTCGATATACCAGACATGACCAGTAATCAAATATCTAATGACTTAATGCCAACTGGTTATTTTTCCAGTTCACACACATCCAGCTTTTATTCATAGAGAAATACTATTGAGAGCTATGTCTTGCATCATAATAAAACCTAAAATACCCTGAAAAAATTTTCATTCTGCACCTTTCATTTTCATCACAAAAAATATCTGTTATTCTACTTTTAAAACAGATTTAAGGTATGATATTGACCATTAAACACATTTTTATTATTATTATTAATGATATTTTCCCGGTCATTTTACAATGGATTATACAATAGTATTTTTCATCATATGCTATTCATCCATTAATGATCATGTGTTGGCGCCTCCATAGCCAGTTGGGCAGGAGCAGCAGTGCGTAGCACACCCTTCTTGATTAGACCGTGGTTCAAGCCCGTAACCACCAAATAAGGAGGATCGGAAAGGTCAGGGAATGACCACCGTATATCCCCAGAGCAATATGGCCTTAGTTGCTAATGCTTCTAAAAAAAACCCAAAATAATGAGCATGTTAAAATGAAACAAAGACACTCGCACAGCATGTGACACACCCCTTTTTGAATTAATTATAAGAAACTAATTTTTAGCTTTTTTTTTTTTTTACTGAATAGAAAACGGGCATTCTATGAAATATTATTTGCTAAGCTCAATTAAAAATATCAAATTAAAATAAACAATAGAAACTAATAATAATAAAGAAAGATTTTATTGTATTTTTTATAATTTTCAAAATTCACTTATTCCTCAGATTGGAACACAGACACCTGCATGGTGTATGGAAGACACAACAAGAACATCTATTTATTTTTGTCAACTCTCTGTGTTTAATGGGCAAATCCAAAGCTCTATGACAAGATTTTATTTAACCCCACAATGTGTATGTTGGTGTAGAAAATACAACAAAAGAAGTTATCTAAAAATATCTACTATAATTACATTTGTGAGAATTTTAGTATCAATTTCCACACATTAGATCTGGAAAGTATGACTGTAAAAATCAGATCTTTCCATGTTGATGTACAAAATGCAATACATATCCATTTTATGAAATGGTTCTGTAGAATAGCACCCTCTACTGTTCATTAATTTTTGGTTTTGGCTTTCATTTGCTTGTTTGGTAATTAGGCAGTTGGGTAATAATTTTTTTGATTAAATATTACAATAAAGAGAAGAAGACCAAGAAGGATGTGGATAGAGGGTGTGAGAGCAGCGATGAATAGGTTTGTTTGTTATTTGGTTTTTAGGAGCATTAGCAACTAAAGCTATATTGCTCCGGGGATATGTAGTGGTCATTCCCTGACCTTTCCGCATCCTCCGTGTTTGGTGGTCACGGGCTCGAACCCTGGTCTAATCAAGAAGCGTGTGCTACGCACTGCTGCTCCTGCCCACCTGGCTACGGAGGTGCCGCGATGAATAGGACTGGTGGACGGAGATTGAGAAGATAGAAGAAAATGGAATAAAAAATAACAGAGGAAAGACTTTTCAATGTTCGGTAGCTGAGAACCATTGTAATAATGGAATAATCCTAAGATAAGAGAGAATACATTACAGTAAAATTTCGTTACAACAATAGCATTTTAACAAAAGTTTCACCATAACAAAAACATTTCTAGGTCCTGTTGACTTCACTTATTATTAGTGCTTTGTAAGTCTAGTTTGAATGAAGTAATTCTGATGAAAAATTCAATACAACAAATTTATTTTCAGTCTACCCATGCTTAAAATGTATTGGTTTAAAACAAAAAAAAAAACAACTTTACTCTAAAATTATGAATGACACTATATTCCATATTTCAAAAACACCTATGAAAGCATTCACTTGAAAAAAAAAAAAAAAAATGGAAATTTTAAAAGATGTGGTAACAGAATTCATTATTACCTTCATTACTACTAAAGTTAAACATTAAAAACAAAAAATAATGCATTACTTAATATGTGAAAAGTAATGGCATGTGGTATTTCTAATAAATAAAATATGCTTTCAATATGACTCTCCGAACAAAATATCTTTACTTTTGTTGGCGCACTTATTTCATAATTTTATTTATTTATTATTGCTTTTAAATTTGATATTTAAATAAAATAAACAAAAATTACTGTTTATATACATTAGAAAAGTGCAGTGAACTAAAAAGTGAACTAAACTTTGATACAATGAAATGACTTGTGCACCCTTGGGAAATTCATTGAAAAGGGATTTCATCGTATTTGCTCTTATATTCATTATAATGTTAAAATAAAGAACAGCATTACAAAGTGCATAATTTTTAATGATTTCTTGCTTTTATTTCCAAACATGCCTTTTTTATTTTTTTGAAAACCACAACCAAAAGAAATATTAGAACATGTAGTACTTGGTACCATACATGGATTGAAGGTTGAGAAGATGAAAGAAGATACTTGTTGACATTGGACATGAATTTCTGCAGGTCTTAATTTTCAGAAAATACACATGAAGGGAGGCTTATTCCGGAAAATGGAAGTTGAAAAAATAAATGAGGAAGAAAAAAAGTTGGTTCTGTGAATTTGATGTTGGACAGTAAAAGGATGCTGACTGGTTGCAGTATGTGTTCGGACTGGTTTGGAAGAGAGAGCGGGAATTATATAAGCCAATTCAGAATAGTGCCCATGGAAGCATCTATAGAAAAGGCATGCAGCAGAAATAGAACAATGAGTCAGGAACTGGACAGACTTTGTAAGAGATGGCTCATTAATTAGCCTAAATGCCCTCTCTTGATTGGCATCTAGAAGACTGCGAGAGAGTTTTGGGAGAACTGCCCTAAATGTGGGAACAATATTCCATGACAGGGCAGATTTGAAATTTGTATATAATGAGCAGCTGTTCGGAAAAAAAAATTAATGCCAAGAGTGAAAGAGAAAACCCAGTTTTCCCGATGCAGTGGAAGCAATATTTTTTGATGTGATTATGCCAAGAGAGAGATTAGAAGTCAGGGTAATCCTTAATAGAGATACATTATCTTGCCTATAAATCTGGGTGTCATTGAAGATAAGCATAGGAGCAGAAGAATCCTTTTTGCTAGATATAAGACAGAACTGAGTTTCAGAAGGACTGAAATGAACTAAGTTATCTTTGTCCCACTGGACAATTACCTGATCAGCATGTATGGTGTGATATTCAAAAGCTTGAAGCTGTTTGTATAGGGCAAGGTCTCTGAAACTGGAAGGTGTTTCTGGTCAATGGAAGGAGGTCATTAAAAAGGAAAAGAGTGGGAGAAAGAACTGAACCCTGGAGAACACCAGCATTGGTGGAGAAGCTAAGGACAGAGAGCCATCTACCATCACCTGCATTGAGCGGTCAAAGAGAAAACCGGATACTCGATTACAAAAAATAGTTGGAAAATCATAAGATGGAAGTTTATTTAGAAGACCTTTATGCCAAACACGAACAAAAGCCTATGAAAAGTCAAGAGCAATAGCTTGAGTTTCCCAAACTTTTCCACTGAATTTGTCCACAGATGAGAAACATAAGTCAGTATATCACAAGTGGATTGACACTGACAGAATCCAAAATGGTGATCGCTGATCAGGTGGAAGATTTCTAGATAGTTTAGGAATTGGTGGTTAATGGATTTCACTATTACTTTAGAAAGAATAGAAGTAAATGTGATGGGACGATAACTGGATGGGAGATATTTCTCATCCTTTTTAGGAACTGGCTGGATATAAGCAAATTTCCAAGCAGAAGAAAAAACACCAGGAGGAATAAGAACATGTAAAAAGATGAAACAGAACAGGAGTAAGCTCGGGAACAGTTGTTTTCAGAACAAATGAAGAAATACCATCAGGTCCTGGCACTTTCTTGATATTAAGTCTGTTCAAAATTATTCTGACATCCATTTGAGGGAAGACCACAAGAAGCAGGGGACGGTGAGTACTCAGAAAGGTTTACCAAGCTCATCAACAGACGAGTTAGAAGAAAAGTAGGATGCTAGCTTCAGCTTTATCTTTAGCTGAGGTAGCAAGAGAACCATTGAGTTTTAACAGAGGGTGGAAGTAGAGATGGGCAAAAGATGCAGCCAATAGCTTTGGCAAGAGACTAGAATGCTTGACAACCATTTGGACAGGAAGCAAGTTTAGATTTAAAAAACTTCTTCTTGTTCAAATGGTTGTCAGGCATTCTGGCCTCTCTGCCAAAGCTACTGGCTGCAACTTTTGCCCATCTTTATTCCCACCTCTGTTAAAATCAGATGGTTTCACTGCCACCTCAGCTAAAGATAAGCTGACCTGCTAGCATGCTACTTTTCTTGTAACTTGTGTATTGATGATCTTGGTAAGCCACCTCCTTCCATTCCCATAAACTCCATTCAATGCCTCCTGTAGTCTTCTGTCAAAAGAATTATGAACCGTCTTGATATCAAGAAAGCACCAGGTCCTGATAGTATTTCTCCAGTTTAGGGTTAAAAAAAAACAACAATTCTAGTGTAAATGGCAAAGTATGATTAGGCAAGTTAAAAAGGCTAAGGAAGTTTCAAAAAAGCTATTTTTAGAAAAATCAAAACTATATATATATATATATATGAATGGAATATATGTACATATAAAATTTTCAATTTATTGATTAAAGAAAAATTACTAAATTCAAAAAAAAAAATGTATATTGTTGTTAACTTAGTATGCCTTTCTCTCCTTTGCTAATGATGTTTTTTTATATACTGATGTTTCTGTCATCATTCATTTGATGTAATCAGAAAAAAAATGTGATAGAAAATTTTAAAAAGAGTAAAAAGATTAATGCATTACAAAGCTTGATTTTTTTTTTTTTCATTATATTTTTCACTAAATTTTGGTGGAAATCTATTATTTATCAGTATATACCTCAGTTATCACCATCTTCTCACTAAATACTGCATAGTGACTAGTCACAAACTTTGCTCCTAAGTTTTCATACCTGTACAGAATTGCATATACAGTACATATATATTTTTTATTTTTATTTTTTTTATATTTTAAACAAGACTATTGTTTCTAAATAGAATTTTTTGATATTTTTATTCAATATAGTATCAGAATTAACAATAATTTTTTTTTTTAAAGTTTCTCATTTTCAGTCATTTCTTGCCATTTATCCCAGAAAACTGAGTGGTGAATGACATGTTGGTGTACAAAATTCATTCTGCAAACCAACACTGCAATTGTTTTGTATTTTATTTATACTTTTTTTCCATTTTAAACTGCAATTTATTTTTGAAATCGATATCATCCTAAAAACCCAATTTCACCTACAAAAGTGTTAAAAAAAAAAAAAAAAAAAAAAAAAAAAAGAAATCGCTAATACAAGCATGGGTATACAGGCATTCCTGAAATAAGTGCAGCAAATTCGAGGGTGTAGTCTCTGGGTTAAACAACGAAAAATGTTTTATAAACATAAGTCTGGAAATGCTTTCATCAAACTAAAGCTATGCAAAATTTATCTCTGCAAAGAATAGGATAGTAAAATTCCTTTTCAAAACTATATGGTATGCACACATTTTAAGGAAACTGAAGTCAACAGTAAAAATGCAAATGAATGACTGCCTTTATCACTACCACCTTCAACATGCACAAACAATTGTATTTAGAATGATATTGAGTTTACACATACAAATCACTGTAGACAGGCTTTAATTTCATTTATGCACCGTGAGAATAATCAAGTACTGTTCTTTTGGCAGTAAGTTCATTTGAAAGTCAATGCTTAAAATGGGTAATAACACATACAGAGGAAAAACTATACATTCTATATCCCCCTGCCAAATTTCCAAATGGCCGATCTTTAGCAACCACACCAAATCAATTGCCAGACCTGAAATCCTGAGTCACCTCCCCTTCCACACTGGCAAACCTGGTGGTTTGGTAGTTTCACAATTTGCATCATGGTATGCTCACAAGTGTGGCCAATTCTAGGGTTGAGCAGGGCTCCTAGTGCAAGAATTAATGCTGAAGATACCTGGACCCTCCTCACTGGGACTGAGGGGTACCCCTCTTTTCAGTGGAACCCTGGGTGTTTATCACCAACTGCAATCTTCCCTGAATACACATTTATCTCTTGAAACCCATGGCAATGGTGCAGTAACTTTAAGGTTGTACATGGAGAGGTATCCTCACCTCTTAGCACATTTAACATTTTAAATGGAGAGGGGAATTTTAAAATAATTCTAAAAGTTTATTTAATGATCAAGATTTTTATCATTCTGTGAAAAACATTAACCACCTAAAGATTAGTTAAAATAGTTAACCAAGTAAGAAGTGTTTGGTAATTACATGAATGAAAGTTTAAGGTTGCATCCAACCCCCTCTCCTTTATAATTACGCTTGAAATATTTGTTCTTCTGAATTGTTTATATGTTCCTACAACCATTCAGGGCTCTAGCAGAAAGAGGTGAATGATAATGCAGGTTTATTGTTTTTTTTATTCTCTTCGTTAATACTTTAATTCTTTTCTTGGATTATTTTAAAAGTGTAATCATCAGAGAATTAGAGATACTCAGATCCACGATATGCCCACGTGAAAATGCAAATCCCTGTTTGAAAATATATTCGTTAGAGGAGGACTAAGTACCACACAGCAAAAACATGTAATAACGATTGAGGAGATGGGTGAAGTAAGACACGATGTGATCAAATCTCTGACGTTCAAGACAATTCTTATGATGACCCAGCTGAGCATAAATGTTTCCCTGCACTTCGAAACCGCATTACATACCTCACTCCTTGACTTTCTCGCGATTTCTGGCATAAATGAATTCTAAGCTCTTTCAAACTCGGACCTAACCGCAAAATACGAGCACCTGCCATTTTCTACAGATCACTAATGCCCTCTACAAGGTGAAAATGTATTTATATCTATGCATTTAAAAAAAAATAAGTATTTTATTTTCTTCTGCAAGTTTCGGTTAATTCCTCTTTTAATATTAGTCAAAAATTATTTTAACAGCGATTACTTTTAATTTGCTCTTAAAAACAAGCCTTGTTTTGTTCTCTCAACTTCTGATACAAGAGGGCGCCACCCAACCTCTTTTATTGATGACATCACATGGAGGCAACGGCTATGGCGATCCTTTGTTGGTAAGCAAGTAATAGTAATTATCTTGTTTTTTATATTAAAAAAGTGAATGCCGAACGCAACTAATGAAGCGTGTTTAGTGCATTTAGCGTCTGGTACAATTTTCTACAGCTTATAATATGAATGCTTTAAGTCTTTATGTGACCACGTGCCGCATGGTATTTCAGTCTGGTACCGACGATAGTGGCGCTTGGGCCGATATTTACCACCTCTTGTCATATCTTCGACAAGCATTGTCTTGTTGTGTTTGTGGTAAACTCCTAATTATTCCAATGTCTTCTAGCATTTCGAGTTGTCATCATTACGTTTGTAAATCATGCATCGGTGGAAAAATGCGACTGAAACCTTCTTGCAGTTGGTGCAAAGATTACAATAAATTTACCGAAAATGTACATCTTCGAATACTCTTGCAATGCTACAAAAAACTCTGTGAATATTTAATTAGCACTGCACTCCACAGGAAATGGGGCAGCTTAAATGGTGGCAGTAACATTAACTTTTCTGATATTGTGCAAGAAGGTGCCGAACTACATGATGACTATCGTTACTCTGACGTATCACAACGGAGTGCACACCGTTCAGTTTTAAACGCGAACAGAAATATGTGGTCGACGTCAGAGGGCGCTCGTGGTGATGATCGCATGGCTTCCCAAAGCGCGATTTCAAATGCAGTTCTCAACGGTGATGCTGCAAAAGGGGTCGCGAATGGCAATGGGTCTGTATATAGTGTCACAGTTGCTGGGAGCAACTCTACTAAAATTATGATTAAAAGGACCAATACCGAAAGCAGTAGTACAGAGACTCAACTTACAATTATGGATACTGGTAATAAAAAGTTAAGGACTAGCGATTCCAGTCATACACCAAAAGGTGGCCAGAGGGTGAAACCAAAGAAGAAGGGTTGTCGTTGTGGTTTAGCAACCCCTAATCCAGGAAAACTGACCTGTTGTGGGCAAAGATGCCCATGTTATGTAGATGGAAAGTCGTGCAGCGAATGTCGATGTAGAGGGTGTAGAAATCCCCATAAGGCTCCTGAAACCCAAAATAGTGACGCTCCAAGTACAGACGAAAAGGAACAACAACCTCAGCCACAACCGCAATCTCCTGTAGATATCCAGAAAACAGATACCAGTGATACATCTGTCTGTTTAGAAGTGAAAGTTGAAGCGGATGAAAATAGTGACATTGATGTTGATGGCTAATTTTCGATTTTTTTTTTTTTTTTAATTAACTGGAAGTGATCAAAACCTTACAGTGGACATGTTTTATAATATTGTGTGCTCTGTTTTGAATGTATGTTTTCTTTAGTGTAAAAGAAAACGTGAAGTCTGAAATGACCCTCAAGGAGCAAAACTTTTCCACGTTATGATTTCCACAACTGAATTCTCAGAAGGGAGAAAAATAGTGAGTCTACCACCAAATATACAGCACTGCACACTGTGACGTTTATAAACTTGTCTCATTCTACATTGCTGTAGGGCAGTGGTTCTCAAGCTTAAAACCTTTGTATTATTTAATTATTTTTAATAAGATTTTGCCTGGTGTGAGGAGGATCAAGAAATATTTCTTTTTGATATTCTTGAAAGAAAGTTGCATTTACCATTACAGTCAGCCACAGTTTAATATCAAAGTGGGGAAAAAATATATTTTAAACAGCTTTAGAGAATGTGTAAGGCCATTCTGAATTTTCAATGGAATAGGCTTCTGTTATTTTTATATATTGTGTACAAATTGTGTGTATTTTTGTTGTTTTTATTTTACCTCTATTAGAAAGCATAATTTTGCTAATATAAAATGAGTGTAACCTTTGTATTATTTATATGTACATAATTTGAGGCTCAAACAAATGCTTGGCAATTTTACTTGAAACCATTACTTCCTTGATGGGTCAGCAATATTATAACGATAAAACATTAATCAAGGACCAGCTGTATTATAAATTGAGAGCCTTGACTTAAACATGCTGATGTATTTTCTGTATAATTTTTTTTGAAAAATATTACTATACATATACATTAATTTTAAGTAATATTATGTAAGCTTTGTACGGACCATTAGTGAGTTATAGACCATAGTTTGAGAATCACTGCCATAGAGATTTGTGATATTTAATCAAGAAGCCAGTAATGCTACTGTTAGTGCTTTATTTAAAATACTTACATGTTCATTTTGTGCTTTCTTAATATACGCAATATGAATAAATTGTTGCAGAAATATTTTATCTAATATAGAATAGAAATTGAAGGATGTGTTATTTCAAAGCCAAAGATCTTATATTTGTAGTTAATGCACTTGTATTACCTAAAATACTTGTTTGAATAAAAAAAAAAGTACAATGTACAGTACAAATATATATAAATATATATATATATATAGCTTTTAGATAAAAGTATGTACAGATCTGTAGTTTCTTCCATGTTTACTATGCTGTATATAACATTAGTGTAAATATACGTATGACTCTTTGATGTTGTTTTCATACCATTGTAAAATGTCACCTGACTACAAGTCCATACTTCGACAAAATGTGATACTGAAGAGAAAATGGCTTTTGTATAACGTTTGGATACGGGTTTGGGCTGCAATTTATATAAATGCAATGAAATCTGATTTTGATTCAGAGTTTCATCCAATTTTTAGTCAATTTCATTTTTGTGTACAACCACTACATATATGCTGCGTATCGATTTCTAAACTACCTCTTCATGATTGTACATGTTAACATCCATGATTTTTTGTTTGGTTCTTCAATATACCATCCAAGACTGTCACCAATAATTGGTATATCACTTGTTCTGAAGAAATTATTTTGTGCTCTGTAAACTTCTGCAGATTAAAAAAAATTTTCAGAGTAGTTGTTCTTTATTAATTTTAGATAGTCACATTTATTTCGTCTGAGACATAAAATAAAAAAAAGCATAATCATGTTGGTGAATGCTTATTTCCCTTTAAAATTCACTTACAAAACATTATCATATTCTTGTAATAATGATACACAATTTTGAAATGGGGGGATAAATAAGTACCTCTGTTTACATGATCAGTTTTACTAATGCAAATACAAGAAAGAAAAAAAGTATATTGGTTTCATTATGATATTTTAAATTATAGATAATTCTGTTATTTTTAAAGTATGGTACATTTCTTTTAGCAAATAAGATACACATTACAGCATAATCTATATTAGATTTGTCTATTACAATGTTGTATTAGAATTGGAATTATTTTTTTATGACATATAGAGGTTTCACCCACTATTGAGCAATCTAGTTTACTTATTATGCCAAAAAAGAAAATTTATTTAAATATACAGGCAGTTCCCACTTTACGAGTTTTTTTTTTTTTTTTTTTTATCAAGTGTCAACAAAATTGAAAATATGAACATTAATTGCAATAAATAAATGAGGCATTTCACTCCACTCGCATATGTGTGCGCGCCTCCGTAGCCAGGTGGGAAGGAGCAGCGGTGCGTTAGCACACGCTTCTTGATTAGACCGGGGTTCGAGCCCGTCACCACCAAATATGGAGGATGCGGAAAGGTCAGGGAATGACCACCGCATATCCCGGAGCAATATGGCCTTAGTTGCTAATGCTCCTAAAAACCAAATAACAACAGCATAGTGTGCAATACATCACTACTGTGCCTGCATTTGTGTGTTTGGGTAGACAAGAGTGACTCACATAACATAAAGCAGTTACCATGCTGAAGTTATGAAGAGTGGTTGTGTTGCTCTTCATTTTCACTATTTTGTCTTATTTCAAATGTATCCCCCTTATTAATACTGTACAGTATGCCAAAAGTACTACGGAAAGGGATGTCAATAAAAAGAAACAGAAAAGACGAATAACATTGGAAACAAAATATGAGATCATAAGCAAACATGCAGCCGGAATGATTGTTAAAGATCTTTGTGTGAAATGCTATCATGAAATTTATAAAGAAAAGAGAAAACTGTGGTGGAAACAAATGATTCTTGAAGCATTTCTGAAGATGACAACTGGACTGAATGTTCTCCTTGTGCTTCCAATAAACTAACAAGTGATGAACCATCAGTCGATTATGATGATGAAGAATAAACATGCTTTAACATTTTTATGACATAATTTCTTTATTATTATAATCCGCTTAATTTTAAAGCTATGTTTTCATTTCTTTGGATAAATACATCATTGTTGAAGCACAAACTATTGTTTTGATGACCTTTATTTAACATTACTACGGTAAAATTTCATTGCTGAGAACATAACCTCTGTTTTTAACATTACATCAATGAAAATTAATTTCCCCTTTACGAGATTTTGCTTTATGAGCGTGTGCTAGGAACGAATTAACTTGTAAAGTCGGGAACTACCTGTAGTAGCTGTTAGAATTATGTCAGTGTGATTTTAATATTCCTCTAGGGTGCCATTTGCTTTAAATCTACGTAATTAATAATTATTTTTAATTGTAAAAGTTCATAAAAAATTCATTATGGTTCCATGTGTTAGTGTACAAAGTGTTAATTTTCCATAGAAAATTAACTCCATGGGTTAATTTTCTGTAGAGCTTTGGTTTCAGCTTCAATTTCTCTTGTACCACTCAGCATAGGAAGTGTGTTTTTTTTTTTTTTTTTTTTTTTTTGATAACAGGATTGCTGTTACTAAAGATATTATTATTTGTTCTTATTATAGTGTCTTCATATCATCTATTTTCTTCTCTTTCATTCCCTTAACTTTAAAAATGCTGTATGGTACTTACACTTTTTTTTTTTTTTTGTGTCCTCAAATTTTTTTTCAAAGCTGTGATAGAGGATTAGACTAATACCTATACATGGTGTCCCAGGAGGAAAGGTCAATATTCCAGGAGGTGAAAGGATAGGTCATTTTAAGCAAAAAAGTTCAAATAAATATGTGCCCTATCCCGAATGGTTTCCGAGATAGAGGCATTTGAATATTTATTTTTCAAGTGACAAATTTGGAACGGTTTATAATAAATTTTCAAAAATGCCACCATCAACTTCAATGCACTTTTCTACTCTCATGAGAACATGGCATGTTGCTTGTCTAAGTGTATCTTCACATTCCTTTATATGAGCGTCAGCGTCCAGTATGCGAGCTAGCAGATCATCTCTTGTATCCACCTTTCTTCTGTACACTTCACTCTTCATCCAACCCCATAAACAAAAATCTAATGGGGTTAGGTCTGGAGATCTTGGTGGCCGGTTAATAGTATCACCACGACCAATCCACCGATTAGAGAAAATTCGGTCCAGATGTTGCTTCACACATCTGGTAAAATGGGAAGGGCCCCCCCATCATGCTGAAAGTACATAGCACACCGTGTGGCCAAAGGAACGTCCTCTAGTTGTTCACCTAATGTATTTTGCAAAAATTGAAGGTAATTGTGTCCTGTCATTCGATGTTATAAAATAACGGGACCTATCAACAGGTTATCGATCATACCGCACCACACATTGATTGAGAAACGAACTTGGAAATTTGTTTCCGCTGTACCATGTGGATTCTCGTGCGACCATCGATGAGTGTTACATGTGTTGCTGATTCCATTCCGGGTAAATGTGGCTTCACGTGGTTTATCAGTAAATAGTATTGATGGAACACTTCATGATTGACATTTAACAATGACAAAATTCAAGACGCGTGGCATTCTCCTAATCAACTGATAGCTGGCAACTGACAATCAAATGCCGCAGTCTGATGGGAGGGAAGGAAAATATTGTGCGCCAATTTCAAAACAAATGTACATTAAAGTAGCTCTATCTCAGAAACCATTCGGGATAGGGCACATGTTTATATGAACTTTTTTGCCTAAAATGACCTATCCTTTCACCTAGAATATTGACCTTTCCTCCTGGGACACCCTGTATATATTAATATTAGTACAGTAGTGGCAAATGATGCAAGAAAGCAAACTTAATAAAGCATCAGCCAAAAAAAAACCTTCCCACAACACTTCTCCATCCCCTCCAATGATTTGTCTAGTTTTTCTTTGAATTTATTCAAACTGCCCACTTCAGCAACAACATATGGAAGTTTGTTTCAGCAATCATGAACCAGCTGGCTGAAGGAAAACTTCTGCACACTTGTCGTGCAACCATCCATCCTCAGTTTGAATTTATGCCCCCTTGTGTGTAGCCTAAGCAAGAGAACGAATGCCATCAACATTGAGCTTGCTCGATCCATTCAAAGCCTTAAGCATCTCAGTCAGATTACCTTGTAGGTGCTTAGTCCTCAGATGCTGTAATTTACAGAACTGAAGCCTTTCTTGGTAAGATCACCCTTTCATTCCCATCACTAATCTTGTTGCCCTTTCTGCACCTGTTCCAGGAGATCTACATTCTTCTTAAAATGAGGACACCAGACTTGTATGCAGTACTCAAGATGCAGCCTGACTTCATTGCCTTGTACACTGACTGCTGTAATCACCCACTTATCCCTGCTAGTAAAGTTCCTGTATATCATTGACAAAACCCCATCAGCTCTCCTGGCAGCCAAGCTATATATGTATACAAATACAAGGTTTGACAGTATGTTCATTTGGAAATTAAGTGCTGGTAGATGGTAGATAACTGGATTACTTTTCATTGATTCTAGATTAATTTGGGTCCCAAATTAATAGTATTAGTATTAGCCATATAGTGCAAAGAAGCCCTGTGCTTTTGCTGCACTAGCCAAAAAAAAAGGAAAAATAAAAATAAGAAAACAATAAAAAAAGGAAAAATTAATAAACCACTTATTTGACTCCCTCCTCACCTAGGTAACTATTAAGATGAGTGAATTCTCAAAGCTGTCAGCCTCAACCATCCATGGAGGCAACATACCCTAATTAACAACTCATTAGCTAAAAGAAAACCCTGCAATCCAATCTAAACTGTCCCCATAATTTTAATTATGACTTGTTCTAGAATCATTATAACAGTGAAAATTTCATCCTCAAACATTTTATTTTGACCTCTCAGAGCATTTACACCTCAATTAATTCTCCTCTAAGGTGTGTAGTTTTCAAGCTCTGCAACGCACATTTAAAGGCTTACTCATATGGGCACCCTTTTGCCAATCTCCAATATCCCTGGATGCTATTCCAGATTACAATGTAAGAAACAGGTGTGCAAGTAGTGTACAAAATGTAAAAGTTGTACATTTACATTTTGTACACTACATTTTTTTAACAATGCAAGATAGTTTAAAATTGTGCAATTTTAATGCCATTCTTAATTTTGACATTAAATTGGCTACAACAGTGAAAAATTATATTTAGTGGTGGTAGGAGTTGCCAAGTGGTCAACTGAAGTTAGTTTAATAGTATGATTTGACCATGGTTCGTGTGCATGTGACCACTAAAAGCAGTTAACAGTAATGTTCTTTTTAAAATGGCTAATTAGTTTATTTGTTATTATTTCTTTTGTAGTTGCAATGAGACAACTAGCATGCCCACTGCTAGCTGTCTACTTGCAGATCAGCCAGTAAATCTGCACCACTGAAGTTAATATCTCAGTGAATTTTCTGCTTTGTTTATTTTGTAGATTTAACAATATGTGCCAACCTCTGTAATAGCATAAAACAGGGCTTTAATGAACACTAAATCCAATTCTACTAAAAGAAAGTGTGTGTGTGTGGGGGGGGGGGGTACAAGAGGGCAGTTTAACCTTCAGAACAACCTGGATTCATAGTGGCATGGACTCAAGTGGCAAAAGCATGCCACACTGATGGTGAATCAAAAGCTTTCGACGTTTGCAAATTGGATTGAGATCTGCTGAGAATAGGCCACTGCAGTAGGTAGGCTGAATTCACTTTCATGTTGCTAGAACCAGTTCCTTACATTTGTAGCCTTGTGACATGGTACATTATCCTATTGGAAGAATCCATTCGCCAATGGATACAGTGCATTTATGAAAGGATATGCCTGCTCGGAAACAATTTCCTGATAAAATGGCATCCAAGTGTTGCTCCACTAGTAGTGGCACTGAAACACCACACTGCATTGTGGTGTTTCAGTGCATCAAGAAGCTGTTTCTGACTAATAGATCATTGTCAGGATGTTATTTGATTATTGGATTAATCTCCATACACCGGAGACAGTTGTGCATGAAAATCCCAGTAGAGTTGCCATTTCTGAGCTACTCATACTGGCCCATCTGGCATCATCAACTACCATGCCACATTCAAATCACAAATCTTTCATCTTGCCTATTCTATCATTTAATTTGCATATATGCAGTATCGATACATATCTAACCACCTGCTTTATACTGCATGTTAAGCACGCTCCATTTCACAAAAAGGGATGTACCAAATAAAGTGACCACTTGAAGTAGCCATTAGAAAGAGGCAACAAAAATGTTCAGGGAAACCATACCACATCACAAAGTACACTGCCAGAAAAAGCATTAGGTTATGCTTGGAAAATCATGAATTGTATACCCACCTTATTAATAAGGTGTAAGCTAGTCTCAGTGAGCATCAACCTCTTATGGGACAATTGCTTGACCTTTTCCTTGTAACAGGCAGCAAGAATTTGTTTCTTCCTCTACTGCCATTACCAGGTTCACTGTAGAAGTGGGACATGTTAGTCGTGCCCTGATTCAGCATCAAGATGTTCAGTTCAATTCAGATCTGAAGTCTGAAGCCAAGTGGGTTACTGCACTTTGATCAATTCATGATTCAAGTTTTTACTCTGCTTGCTGTATGGAATGAAGCATTTTTCTGTTGAAACGAGCAGGGTGCCCATTTCCCTAGAGCTGCAAGAGTTTGGGTACCAATATTAATATATCATAAAACTATCTGGCCATGTTAGCTTCATGTTGTTCCATTACCACTTCATTAGCATGTAATCTCTTTGGCCACTATGACACCACCCTCCTGGATAGACATCCCATCTACGAATGATAGACTGCCGCAGGTATAGTCCTCCTGCAGAACTGGCTGTTTGAAATACCAATGTGGGATTTGTTGGTCTGGCATTTGCCTGACATTCCAGTTGCATTCTATATGGTTCTCTATACCAGACATTCAAACTGACATTCATATCTGTTAACCACTTGAATAGCTCTGGTAGTCATGGGCATCAATCTGTTGGAACAAACATGGGTCTATACCAAAGAACTGCAATATTAGAAGGGAGTATGGAATTATCCATAATGTTAAGGTTGGCATTTGTGGTTTCCTGCATAAGCATCAAAGGTCCCAGGGCATGCAATGAAGAACAGAGCCACACCATACCCCACATCCTCTGAACTTTGTTGGTACAATGTGCTCCAGCTTACTCCATACCCACACCTGCCCATCTAATTGGAAATGGGCATAGTGAGATTTGTGACTCCAAGAACTAATTACACTGACTAAATGTGCATTTATTGCACCATGCAAGGTGAGGCTGCTAAATTGCAGTTGGTTTATGTCTGACTTATGCATTCTTGCTGCCACAAAAACTGAGATTGAGATACTGTACATAGTGTTTTTATATAGACCGCAAACCCTTAAACTCATGGTAGATGTTTTACAGGGATGTCTGAGAACATTGCTGCACTACCCTTTTGAGTTCCCTTTGGTCACTTGGGTGAGTATTAGTAGTGGTAAATGATGCAAGAAAGCAAACTTATATTATACAGCATCAGCAAAAAAAAAAAATTTCCCATCCCCTGCACAGTTTGTTTAGTTCTTGAATTTATTAAAACTTTCAGAACAACAGATGGAAGTTTGTTACAATGTTAAACTACCCACTGGTTGAAAGCAAATTTCCACGTCTATCTTGCAGCCATCCTTCTTCAACTTGAATTTTTGCGGCCCCTCATATTTGTAATCTGTGATACAACATTAATGCTGATGTTATTGAGGCAGTGTTAGGTGGGGCAGTAAACTGCTAGCTTGGGGGTGAATTCACAGACTAATAGATCAGCAGTGCCCACAGGCAGAGGTCAAAGCGATCCTTGCACTGCTTTTGGAATGAACAATGGCCTGAAAAGCAGGGTGCTGGGGATTTCAAGGGATACTGGGAGTCATCACGGAAAAAGTAAATACATGGGCTGTGTTAGGGTAGCAAAGCGTAAAAATAGGTGCATGTATACTTGCATGTACACCAATGCTAGGAGCATTGTAAATAAATTTGAGGTGCTCATCAAGACATCAAAAGCAGATATTGTTTGGATATCAGAGATGTGTCACACAGGTATAAGGCATGCAGAATTGGAATTTGGGGAGTACAATGTGTACAAAAAGAGAGCAGAAGTCATGCTATTAGTTAAGAAACAAAATCTAAGGAATTGCATCCAGATTACATAGGTGTACAGTGCAATGATCAGTCAGTTTGGTGTGATATAAGCACTGGAAAAGCAAAATTGGGAGTAGAAGTGTGCTATAAGCCTAATGAATCTGATGGGTACAACAAAACAGTACAGAGAAATAGAGTGGGTAAGTATATCGGATTGTCACATAATGGGGGATTTTAAACTTCCAGATATAGACAGGAACTTGTGGGTTGGTCACTTGCACACTAGCAAGGCTTTTGTGAATTTATTGGATGATTGTTTTACAGCAACATGTTTGAGAGGCAACCAGAGGGAGTAATATTCTTGATCTGATTATCAGCAGTGATTATTCGAGCACTAATAATCTGCAGATAAAGGGAACTACTAGGTAGCAGTGATCACAGTGTACTGATGTCAGATTTACTCAAAAATATAACTAACATCAGGGGTAAAGGGAAGGGTTTTTGATTTTGTAAAGGTAAGTGGTCTCAGACAGTTTTAAAATTCTATACAGTGGGACCAACTGATGATGTTACCAACAGCAAATTCTAAATGAGAAGCATTCAAGGAATTAATCTAGTAAGCTAGTAAGCTTTTCATACCAACTAAGAAATACTGTTCAAGGTTTAGGCCTAAATGGAGGTCAGATGAACTAAGGCTCTTTCCAGAGAAGAAAAATGCATGGGATGCATAAAAATTATCAGGAGACACAGGTGCCTATGGCAGATATAAGCTGGTCTGTAATTAAGTCACAAAGGAGGTTAGGCAAGCAAAGGCAGATTACGAGAAATCTTAGGCAAAGGATGCAAAAAATAACAGTGAAGACCTGTAATGTAAACTCTAGAAGGAAGAGGGTGATTCAGATTGGTCCACTTGATAACGATGGTTCGATTGTTGAAGATTCTGCTCAGGTAGTGGACAAACTGAAAGTATTTTGCATCTACATTCACATAGGAGGATTTCTCTAGAGAAGTAGAGGCTAGAAGCTTGTCAAATGGGAGTTAAATTATTTTGTATAACAGCAAAGTGGAGGAGAAATTGTTGAAGTTAAACATAACAAGGCACCTGGGATAGATGGGATCTATCCAGTTATATTAAAGGAGGAAGCAAACAGGCTCTTGGCCTTGATTATAAGGGCATCCTTGGACTCAGGAAAGGTTCCTATGGACTGGTGTTGTGCAAGTGTATCACTAATTCACAAAGGGGAATCGAAAGGTGATATGAGTAATTATAGACCTGTTGAGGGGTGGGCCGTCCCGAGAGTGAAAGGAGTGCACTGCACCGGGCACCAACGTTCAAGAGGTGCCAGAAAACCTGAAACGTACATACACATGAAGAAGATTTTAAAAGGGGCAGCCAAATTGCAGTTGGCACCCATGTGCCACATTAACTAGTTTAACTTCTGTTTCAGGGAAAATAAGGAACCACTGGTTAAAGAAGCAATGAAAATCATCTACACAAGACTGCAGTTACAGTTCAGGCAGAATATGGGACTGTTAAGGGGAAGTCTTGTCTGACTAATTTGATTGGCTACTACAATGTGGTCACAAAGGAACAGAATGCAAAAAATAATTTTGATATCATATACTTGGATTTTAGGAATACTGCTGTACATGGACGACTACTATACAAGTTGGAGCAGTATGGCATTGTTAAGGGCAAGTTGCTACAATGGAGAAAAGGATGGTTCAGTGGGAGAAGAAAGTGGTAATCAATGGACACTGCTTTTCATGGACTAATGTTATTAGTGGAGTTCCCAGGGGTCCATGTTGGACCCATTATTGTTTTCTGTATTTATCAATAATATTGATGAAGATATATCAAGTTTCGTAGCCAAGTGGTCAAGAGCGGGAGTGCAGTAGCACACGCTCTTTGAGTAGACTGGGGTTGAAGCCCCCGACTGCTGAATACGGTCAATCTGCCAACCTGCACTGGACCAGCGTGGCAGGTTATGGTCCATTTCCCTCAGCATGAATTGTTGAGGAAGCTTTCATCCTGCAGTGGGTTGATAATGGCTGCACTTTACTTTCTTTTTTTTTTATATCAGGCTTAATGTCCAAGTTTGCAGATGGTGCGAATTTTGGTGGGGTTATTAATTACAGTAAGGACAGTATGTTACTGAAATGGGGTCTGGAAAAGTTGAGCAGATGGGCTCAGAGATGGTAAATGAAGTTTAACATTGAAAAATGCAAAGTACTGCATATGGGTAGCAGTAACCCAGAGTAACACACCAACTGTGGGTAGTGGAGAATGAAAAAGCCTGTGAATAATTATGCAGTCAGATATGAAATTTTTTGAGCAGTGCAGACTGTGTCACATGATAATTGATATGCATTTTTCTTTTCTGCCACGAATCCCGTTAATTCATCCGACGTCCATTTAGGCTTGAAACAGTATTTCTTAATTGGTATGAAAAGCCTAGTAGCCTCCAAGATTAAGCCCTAAAGCCTTCCCTATTTGAAATCACCATTGGTAACATCATCAGTCGATCCCACTCTATAGAATTTAAAACCTGTCTGAGACCTCTGTAGTTACCTTTACGAAAAAAAACCTCTTCCCTTTGCCCTTCATGGTAGTTACATCTTTAAATAAATCCCACTTCAGTACACTGTGATCACTATCACCTAGTGGTTCCTTTATCTGCAAATTCCTAATGGATGCGTCATCAATGCTGATAATCAGATCAAGGGTATTACTCCCTCTGGTTGCCGCTCAAACATGTTGCTGTAGAAAACAATCCTCCAGTAAACCAACAAAAGTCTTGCTAGCGTGCAAGTGATCAAGCCAGAAGTTCCAGTCAATATCTGGAAAGTTAAAATCTCCCATTACATGACATTCTGATTTACTGGCCCATTCTTTCTCTCTGCACGACTGTTCATTGTACTCATCATCGTCATTAGGCCTATACCACACTCCTACTCTTATTTTCCCTTTCCCAGGGTTTATGTAACACCAAACAGTCTCAACATTGCACTGTCCACCCATATCAACTGCACCTCCTTAGATTTTATGTGTTTCTTAACTAACAGCATAACACCTCCCTTCCTACCCTGTCTGTCCCTTCTGTACACAATGTACTCCCAAAATTCCAATTGTGCACTGCTTATATCGGTGTGACACTATGTCTCTTAAATCCCAACAATATCTGCTTTTGATGTCTTGATCAGCACTTCAAATTCATCAATTTTACTTGCTGTCCTGCTAGCATTAGTGTACATGCAAGTATACATGAACTTGTTCTTACTCTTAATTACTCTAACACAGCCCATGTATTTTCTTGTTTCTGTATGTATATCCATGTATTTTCTTGGCGGCTGCTCATTACAATGAGCAGCCGCCAAGAATCACTTTCACTTCTGCCTGTGGCTACCGTTAATCTTTTAGTTTGTGAATCCCTCCAAACTAGCAGTTTTCCGAATCACCTAACATTGCCTCGATAGCATCAGCAAATATTCTTGCACCGCTTCCTATTTTAGTGCATCCCCTGTTAGCAAGCACAGACCATGCTAAAAAAAATTTTACCCCCTGAGCCTTGCGAACCTCTCCAGGGCCGAATTGATTGCAAGGTTCTCACCATATACTCACACCTATCATGTCTTGGCAGAATTGCAGGAACTTTCAAATTTAACCCTAACTCGCGACTTTTTTTCAGCATTGACCTGTACTTGTTAAGTAAATCTTCAGATTTCTTACTCTTAAGGTCATTAGTGCCACTGTGTACAACAATATCACCTTTTGTACCCTTAAAAGATATCAGCTCTATAACCTCATCAATCTTTGCCCCTGGCTGATATACCCTGGTCCTTTCCCCCTATTCTTTTTGCACAATATATTCCCCGTCTCCCTGACAATAGAGTCACCAACAACAACTACTTCCTGTGGGACCAGCGAATTTTGCGTTGGAGATTGTCGCTGTGTTGCCTGATGCACAGGAGTGAGCTCTGGCGTTGAGTTGGTCAGCTGAGAGCTTGATCGGCCCTCATATTAATTTCTTCGAGGTCATTTACCCTACACCTCAAACTCTCATAGACGCCCATCAGAACGCTGAGTTGGCGCCTAATTTCTTCGCCTAGCACACACACACACACACACACAAAGACATCCTTCTTGGCTAGATCATGTCCTGTTATAGACAGGTCTGCAAACATTTCACATTTCGCCCATTGTTTTAGACTGTGATGCGTGGAAGAATCACCCCCCTTCGGTTCTCCCGCGAGCCAAGCACTCTGGCTGTTCTGTGAACGCTGCTTTGCTGCTCTAGTCTGGGTCATGATTCTGTTTAAGTATTATTTAATTAACAATGAAATTTAATAAGATTAATAAATTTTATTGATAATACTGTACTAATCTAACAGATTTCTAGTACAGTGCTACATATTCCGCTATCTAGTTTTACGTTAAACCTTACGGTATTCCGTATCGTATAACAATGGAGGCAAGTTACTAAAGTAAAATCTAAGGACAATAAAGTATTAACTTTCAAAATCGTTAACTAAATTCAAAAATAAACCAGGGAGCTTGGCTAGAACTATAAAGCTACTTATAGAAAATAATTTAGTATAACAATTAAGTCAATAAAACGACTAAATATAAATGAAAATTTAGCGTTCGCCGGTGCTGCAAAAATATTGTGCAAAAAGAATAGGTGGAACAGGACCATGGTATGTCTTCCAGGGGCAAAGGCTGATGACATTGTAGAGAAAATATCTTTTAAGGGCACAAAAGGTGATACTGTTGAACACGTTGGCACTAATGATATTAAGAGTGGGAGATCGGCAGAATTACTTAACAAGTACAGATCAATGTTGAAAAAAAAAAAGCCTCAGTTAAGGTTGAATTTGAAAGTGTTTGGAATTCTGCCCAGATACGATAGGAAGGAGAATATGATGAGAGCCTTGTCAATCAATTCGGCCCTGGAGAAAGTGTGCAAAGCTCAAGGGGTAGAATTTTTCTCAGCCTGGTCTGTGCTTGTTAACAGGTGAGACTCCTTCCACAGGGATGGGATACACTTAAATAGAAAGGGTGCAAGAATATTTGCTGATGCTATCGAGGCAGTATTAGGTGGGTCGGTAAACTGCTAGCTTCGGGGTATACACAGACTAGAATATTAATAGTAGCCACTGGAGGAATACACGGACTAATAGCCGCTGGCAGAGATGAAAGTGATTCTTGCACTGCTTCTATTGGAATGAGCATTAGCCTGGAAAACAAGGTGCATGGGATTCCAGAGACTGCTGGGAGTCATTGCGAAACAAGTAAATAGATGGTCTGTGTTAGGGTAACTAAGAATAGGAACAGGTGCATGTATACTTGCGTGTATATCAATGCTAGGATTTTGGTAAATAAATTTGATGAATTTGAGGTGTTGGTCAAACCATCAAAGGCAGATATTGTTGGGATGACAGAGACATAGTGTTACACAGATATAAGGAATGCAGAACTGGAATTTAGGGAGAACAGTGTATACAGAAAGGATAGGAAGGGAGGAGGGGTTATGCTATTGGCTAAGAAACACGTAAAATCCAAGGAAGTACAGCCAGTCGACACGGCTGGACTGTGCACTGTCGAGTCAGTTTGGTGAGACATAAGCATTGGGAGATAAAAATTTAGTGTAGGAGTGTGCTATAGGCCTAATGTCTCTGATGAGTAAAATAAACAATTGTACAGAGATATAGAGTGGGCCAGTAAATCAGAGAGACTTAGAATGGGGGAATTTAATTTCCCAGATATTGACGGAATTTGTAGGTTGGTCACTCACACACTAGCAAGGCTTTTGTGGATTTATTCGATAATTGTTTTCTACATCAGCATGCTCGGAGGCAACTAGAGGGAGTAATACTCTTGATCTGATTATCAGTAGTGATTCTTCATGCATTAAAAATCTGCAGATAAAGGAACCACTAGGTGGCAGTTATCACAGTATGCTGAAGTGCGATTTACTCAAAGAGATAACTACTATCAGGGTTAACAGGAAGGGTTTTTGCTTTCGTAAAGGTGACTAAGGTGTATTTAATTTCTGTATGGTGGGACCAACTGATGATATTACCAACAGCTAATTCAAAATGGGAAGCATTCAAAGAATTAATCTTGGAAGCTTCTAGGCTTTTCATACTAACTAAAAAATATTGTTCAAAATTTAGGCCTAAATGGATGTGAGATGAACTAATTAGACATGTGGCAGAGAAGAAAAATGCATTGGGTTACATATAAATTAACGGGTGACACGGAAACCTATGATAGATATAAGTTTGTCTGTAACCAAGTCACAAAGGAGGTTAGGCAGGCAAAGGCAGATTACGAGAAATCATTGGCAAAGGATGCAAAGAAAATCAGCAAAGGGTTCTTTGCTTATGTAAACTCTAGAAGGAAGGGGATGAATCAAATTGGTCCACTTGATATCAATGGTTCAACTGTTAATAATCCTGCTCAGGTAGCTAACAAACTAAATGAATATTTTGCATGTACATTCACACATGTGGAGTTATTCAGGGAGGGGAGGGGAATGCCAGAGGTGTATTAAACTCTGGCAGTAAGCTAGATAATCTTGTAAAGTGGAGGAGAGATTGTTGAAGATGAACATAAGAAAGACACTTGGGGTGGATGGAATCTATCCAGTTATATTAAAGAAGGAAGCAAAGGAAGTAATCAAACCCTTAGCCATAATTATGAGGACTTCCTTGAACTCAGGGGAGGAACCCATGGGCTTTAGATGTACAAATGTGACCCCAATCCTGAAAGGACGATCAAAGGGCGACGCAGGTAATTACAGACCTGTTAGTTTAATTTCTGTTCCAGGGAAATTAATGGAGGCTCTGGTTAAACAAGCATTGCAGGAACATCTAGACAAGACTTCAGTTAAAGTTCGGACACAGCATGGGTTTGTTAAGGGAAAGTGTTGTCTGACCAATTTGATTGAATACTATGATGTGGTCACAAAGGAACTGGATGCAAAAAAATAATATTGATATATATTTGGATCTTAGAAAGGCTTTTGATGCTATTGCACATGGAAGACTGCTGTAGAAATTGGAGCAGTGTGAAATTGGAGGCAAAATGATG
Organism: Mastigoproctus giganteus; assembly: GCF_048544385.1. Classification (NCBI taxonomy): domain Eukaryota; kingdom Metazoa; phylum Arthropoda; class Arachnida; order Uropygi; family Thelyphonidae; genus Mastigoproctus; species Mastigoproctus giganteus. Next base: position 264,690,658 of record NC_143575.1, read on the forward strand.
CTATGGATAAAGGGTTGGTTGTGTGGGAAAAGACAGAGAGTGGTAATCAATGGACACTGCTCTTTGCGGACTAATGTTATTAGTGGAGTCCACCTGGGTTCAGTGTTGGGTCCATTCTTGTTTTCTGCAAATTTAATGATATTGATGATGGTCTATCAGGCTTAATGTCCAAGTTTGCAGACGATACGAAGGTCGGCAGGGTTGTTAATGATACTAATCACAGTACGCTGCTGCAACAGGATCTAGAAATGTTGAGTAGATGGGCTGAGAGGTGGCAACTGAAATTTAACATTGACAAAAGTAAAGTACTGTATATGGGAAGCACTAACCCCAGAGTAACGTACCAACTGTGTGGTACTACACTGACAGTGGTAGAGAATGAAAAGAACTTGGGGATAATTGTGCAGGGAGATGTGAAGTTTTCTGAGCAGTGCAGCCGATCTGCAAGAGTAGTTCATGGTGTCTTGTCAATGATATACGGGAATTTTTCTAGCTGGGGTAAGGAGGTGATTATCCCCTTGAATAAGGCAATAGTCAGGCCACACCTTGAGTGCTGTATACATGTCTGGAGGCCTCATTTTAAGAAGGATGTACTGATGTTGGAACGAGTACAGAGAAGGGCAACAAGATTAGTGAATGGAACAAATGGTTGCGCTTACGAAGAAAGGCTTAAATTTTGCAAATTACAGTGTCTGGAGGCTAGGCACCTTCGAGGCGATCTCACTGAGGTGTATAAGGCCTTGAATGGTTTGAGTATGCTCATTGCTAATGTAATTCTTCCTCTTGCTCAGAATAATCACCTGGGACGGCATAAATTCAAATTGAGGAAAGGCAGTTGTAGGATAGATGTGTGGAAGTTTTTTAGCCAGTGCGTGGTTGATTGCTGGAACAAATTTCCATCTGTCGTTGTAGAAGCTGATAGCTTATATAAATTTAAGGCAGAACTAGACAATCATTTGGAACAAGTGGATGGGTGAAATGAGGATTTTTTTTTTTTTTTTTTTAATTTGCTGATGCTATGTAAGCTCGCTTTCTTGCATCATATGCCTTTGTTAATGCTAATCTTGACCAAAGTGGTAGTAATGCCACTCATGAATCTTGAAATTGGCTTAAGTTCTCGAATTTCAGAGTCTTGAGACTAGATACCTGAGAGGTGTTCTTATTGAGGCGTATAAGACCCTGAAAGGTTTCAGCAGGCTCAGTGCTGATGGGATTCTTCCTCTTTCTCAGATTCCACACCTGACGGGTCATAAGTTCACATTTCAGAAAGACAGTTGTAGAATTTATGTGCGGAAATTTGCCTTCAGCTAGCGGGTGGTTGATTGCTGGAACAAACTTCGTCTGTCGTTATGAAAGTTTACAGCTTTAATAGATTCAAGGTTGAACTAGACAAACTTTTAGAGCGAGTGGATGGGTGAAAGCGAAAGGTTTTTTTTTTTTTTTTTTTTGGCTAATGCTATATAAACTTGCTTTTTTGCGTCATACGCCTTTACTAATGCTAACACTAATAATTTCCTAATTGAAAGTTTCAGCACTGACAGGCTTGTCTGTTGGATTATTAATGAGCCAATTTTTATCCACTTACAAATTTATTTATAAATGATGTCAGATTGAAATTTATCAGTCTTAGTTCATGGCTAAGGCACAATTAATCGGAACAATAGTAGAAACCATCCCACGCAAAGAATTGTCTGCTTTACACAAGGCAGGAAAGGTAATACTAACATTATTTTTTAATCATGGACCGCTAATAATATCTGTGAAGAGCCATAAAGGCAAATTGGGTAGCCTAATTCATGGCATAGGACCCTCGCAAAGAATACAGTGCATAGTACTGTCCGTACACCAAGTGGAAAAGGTCTGGGCTCAAGTTCTATCAATAGATGCAGGAAATTTTTATTTTTATTTATTTTATTTTTTTTTAATATGGCTGATTAGGCATTCTCAGGAGAGGGTTGCTTGTTTTTATGACGGAATATCGGGTATTTCATTCGGGAAACAGGCAAATTGACTACAGAATACACACAATGTACAGATTACATACTGCTCTCTCTCTCACACGCGCGCGCACGCGTATCGTGTTATTCCACTATAGTATACAACCTCATTCAACCCGTTGACGTCCAGCTTCATCTGCTTCAATAGAGGTAAGAAGTGTTGCAACATCCTGCCTGTACTCTCTGAAGAAAAAACTTAAAGATCGCTTTCAGTCAACCAGTGAGGTGAAGGAGACAACATTTGTTTAACAATGAGCCAGAAGTGTTACAGCAAGAGCAATTTTACTGGTAGACACGATGGAAGTGATGTCCGAATCACAGTGTTTCCTTTTAAAAAGGTGGATCCCTGAACTTTGTTCCAAAATCAACTACTCCTTTTTTACTTCACTGTAGTGTACTATTATAGAATAGAAACAGGGAGATGTCAGAGTATATTTGGGAGTATAATGTAAATCAATGACTTCAAAATTTCACTTCTTAAATTGAGTAAACGCAGAATATATAGTAGTCATTTCTATGAATTTTTGTTTATTGGCAAAAACTATTGAATTATTTACAAGCATAACTCTCTCTCTCTCTCTCTCTCTCTCTCTCTCTCTCTCTCTCTCCCCCCGCAGCCATGGGTAGCATTTAGAATTGAAAATTGTAAATGTCACTAAAACTGGTGTGAATGAGCAAGTGAGTGTGTTAGGCACAAAGCAAATAAGGCTATGAGGCGACAGTATATTGTGCTTGTAAATTGCATGTATTCTGTGGTCGATTTGCCTGTTTTCTGGACGAAACACTGACTTTCATGAACAAAAAACAATATATCCGTCTCCTCTAACCCCCTTTCGTAACCTTTCTCTACAAAATTTGGGTTTTTCGTCCAGTAAATAAGGAATAGACCAAAGAACGCAGACACTATTTACTGACAGGTTGGAGCCCTAGTTGCTTTGGTGCTTAAGACATATTTAACTATAAATACGGTGTTATAAGAGCATAATGGACGCAAGCCATGTTTCTGCATGTAGAGGCATGGTTTGAATATTTACTAGAGACAACGTAAAGATTAAGAACATAAAAAAAATTAGCCAACGTACAACGGAACGTGAGAGCTTTAACTATGATCATGTATTCAATTATTCAACGTTGCACAAAGTCTTGTCATAAATATTTAGCAAGAATGTCCGCTCAATGACAGTACTTATCTGTAGCTAAGTAATTTACTAGATTAGTTCTCGAAAATTCTGAAAGATGATACATCTACGTATATTTTATTACCAAATATGCCTAGGCAAACTGCGAAATGATTTACCTCTTGTTAAGCGATCCTAATTATTTCAACACCGATAATTTATACTCCACAATATGTTTGCTTTTTTAATTATTTTTGTTATGGTCGATCTAACTGGATCGAAATTCTCTCGCTAGAGGGCTAACGATTATCAATAATGGCAAGTACAGTAATTAAATTTTATTAATGATTTCAAATTCTGGAGACTATTGGCATCAGGTAACCTGACGTTTTAGAAAAACTGTGTTTATTATCTGAAGTGACTAACCATTATCTTTCATGCCATTAATCATTATCTGGCTGTAGCTTTAGTTGGAAGACGATTAATTTTTAAGTAAATTGCGAACTGCCGAATCCATTTCTGATTATATCTCATTCATTAAATTATTTTCGTAAATGAATAAAAACGCCTGCTGTCTTCACTATTCCCGAGTATACGTGCAATTAATTACGACTCGCATTGGACAGATTTTCATAATTTTTATATTAACTTTTCTTCAACTTTTAGATTTTATAATGCTTTGATCGTATTCACAGTAACAGCAACCAGAAATTCATGGGTCACGTGGTGTATGACGTCATCCTTAACTAAAATGATAATACTCATTTTGTGACCTCAAAATGTAATCAATGTTATTGAAAGAAAAAGTGAAATTGCCAGCAAAATCCTTGTGGTATATTGTAAACATCAAATATAACCTGAATTTTAATTGGTTCTTGAAAATTAGTTTAGATTCTAAACTTTAGAAGATACATCATCGTCATCAGCAGCCATTTTGAATCCACTGAAGGATGAAGGCCTCTACAGCAACTTTCCAGATCCTTCTGTTTTGTGCAATGGCCATCAATTTACTACCCACAAATTCATGAATTTCATCTGTCCATCTCCGTCGTTGTCTTCCAGGTTTTCTTCTAGCTCCTCTTGGGTACCATTCTGTTATTTTCTTAGTCCATCTGTCATCATGTCTTCGAGCTACATGTCCTGTCCAAGACCATTTCAGTTCTTTAGTTTTGATAAGAATGTCCTTTACTTGAGTTTGCTGCCTAATCCATGTGTTTATCTTCTTATCTAACAGTCTGATTCCCAATATAATTCGTTCCATTCTTCGCTGTGTAGTTCTCAGCTTCTATTCTTATGGTGAATGTCCAAGTTTCACTTCCTTAAGTCATGGTGGGGAGTATACATTGGTTCATTATTTTACATTTCAGACAAATTGGGATATTGCTCCTCAGTATGTGACTATATTTCCTGAATGCTATCCATCCAAAATTTATTCTTCTCTTGACTTCCAGCCATTTATCATTATTACAGCTAATGACTTGTCCCAGATAAGTATATGACTCCACTTTTTCAAGTACTGCTCCTTCAATCATTATATTCCTTTCTGTGGCATACTTGTTCATCATTACTTTTGTTTTAGCCATATTCATCTTTAGCCCAAAATCCTTACTAACTGTGCATAACTGATTAAGATTTTCCTCTAATTCTTTGGGATCGTGGCTTATGACCACAATGTCATCTGCAAATCGTAAATGGTTTAGGTACTCTCCATTCACATTGACTCATTTCTGCGACTAGTCTAATCTTGCGAAAGCTTCCTCAAGGGCAGCTGTAAACAACTTCGGGGATACTGTGTCTCCTTATTGAACTCCTCTCTCAATTTTAAATTTGTTACTGTCTTTATCTTGTCTAATAAAGGAAGTAGCATTCTCATAAATTTTCTTCAAAATCATAATATATGAGGTATCTATGCCTTGTCTTTCCAGTGCCCGAAACATTGCCTTATGCTGTATGGAGTCAAATGCCTTTTCATAATCCACAAATGCCAGGCATAATGGCGTTTTATATTCATTTGCTTTCTCCATTAGCTGTGATATTACGTGAAGGTGATCCATAGTTGAGAATCCTGTCCTAAAGCCAGCTTGCTCTTTCGGTTGATTCTCATCAAGTATTCTTTCTAATCTGTTAGTAATGACCCTTGTGGACAACAAGCTAATTGGTGTATAATTTCCAATTTCTGATTTATCTCCTTTCTTATGCAGCAAAACTATGATTGCATTATTCCACTCCTCAGGCGTCATACCTTTTCTAATGCATTTTGTGAAGAGTTTTGTTAGTTTTTGTGTCACGTCTCCCAATTTTAACAACTCGACAGTAACTTCATCTTCCCCCGGGGCTTTCCGATGCTTCATTTTCTTCAATGCATGTTCTACCTCATCAGGAAGAATATCGGGTATGTCGTATGTGTTATTAATTTGCGATCCATCTTCCCCACTGCTGGAATCATTCCCTCTCTCCTTGTATAATTCTCTATAGTAGTCTTCTGCTATTTTAATTATGCCTTCTCTGCTATTTATACGTATACCATCGCTATTCTTCGGTTTCCGTATCATTTGTCTTTCTGTATTACTGCTCCTGGCTGCTGATTTAAGTCCTTTGTTTTCCCATAATGCTTGTTCTACTTTTCTTGTGTTAAATCTTTTTATGTCCTCTCTGAGTCTCTGTCTAATAGCTTTGCATAACTCAATATACTCAATTTTGTTCTTGTCAGTGCTTATCTTGCTATTCATTTGTCGTCTTCGGTTGATCATGACAAGTGTATCTTGATTAATTTTTTCTTCTTTGGATTTCTTTTTACCTATAGGTTTCTTGGGCTTTATCACTTCCAGAAAGTTGTAATATTCCTCTTCGATATCTTGGTCCTGAGCAGTCTGCAGTCCTGAGCAGTCCGTCGTTATTGTCTTCAACAACCATACCAACCTTCGTTTCGTCTGCAAACGTGGACATTAAGCCTGATATAACTTCATAAATATCATTGATAAATACAGAAAACAACAATGGGCCCAACACGGACCCCCCCCCCCGGGTAACTCCACTAATAACATTATTCCACGAAGAGCAATGTCCCTTAACTCTCTGTCTTCTCCAATTCAACCATCTCTTTATCCACAGCAGCAACTTGCCTTTAATTCCATACTGCTCCAACTTGTGCAATAGTCTTCCATGCGCAACAATATCAAAAGCTTTCCTGAAATCCAAGTATATGATATCAAAATTATTTTCTGCATCCAGTTTCTTTGTAACCACATCATAGTATCTGATCAAATTGGTCAGACAAGACATCCCCTTAATAAACCCATGCTGTGTCTGAACTATAACTGCAGTCTTGTCCTTTGCATTATTTGCTAGGAAGTCCTCATAATCTGCCTTAGCTTGCCTAACCTGCTTTGTGACTTCATTACAGGTTTGTTTATGTCTACCATAGGCTTCTGTATCACCTGAAAATTTATGTGCATCCCATGCATTTCCTCCTCTGCCAAAAGTTTCACCAGTTCAGCTGACATCCAAATTTTTAAATTCATTGTATTAAATACATTTTTAAATTCTTTGGATGGCATTGTTTTAGTTATGAATATAAGATACGGTATATAATACGCACGAGGAGCGGTTCAACATTTCGTGACCTGAGTATGAAAGGCTAGTGGTATAGCATTAAAAATTTTTGTAAGATGACCCACACTGTGTAAAACCTGCAACGTCCATCACTCCAGAAGCTGTTGATAGCGTGCATTATCTGCTGATAAGTAATTGAAGAGTTGATGAGTTCGAAGAGTGGCTAAGGGTGCATTGTCGGCACCTTGGGCACCTCATCTGAATATATGTACCACATAATAATAGAGGTTCTCTCTATGAAAAATAAGTGTCAGCACGATGGGTCCAAAGTTGTTGACAACAAATAAAAAAAAAAAACAAGTGTTATCTAGTGAACATCTACATCGTTCTCAAGCAGATTCAGCAAATTTCCTTGCGTTTCTGACCATGGATTGACGTGATCTCCACCACCAAAGAAAGCCATGTCAATTCCTTCTGCTGGCGAGGTGATGACATCCGGATGCCGGTAGAGTTTTGCTATTGGATTATCTTCATTTAGCCCAGGTCACAGGGGCATATTACGCAGACATTATAAATTTGTTTGAAAACATCAAAGGCAAACGCCAAGAAAAACTCAGCAAAGGAGCCTTTTTTCACCAGAACAACGCTCCTGCTCACAAATCAGGCATTGCAATTGTTGCACTGCTTGAATGCGACTTTGAAATCTTGGACTATTTCCCATATTCACATCAACCAGCACCATCAGACTTTCATCTACTTCCTAATTTGATAAATACTTGACTGAAATAAATAAATACCATGTATCTTCTAATTCCTTTTCCAGCTAGAAGATACATGGTATTTAGCTGGAAAAGAAATTAGAAAATGAGAACTGGAATAGCATTGGTTTGGCTGAAACAACAAGAAGAAATGAATCACTAATAAGTTTATCAAGTGGAAATCTGCTGTACACTAATGGAAACAGTGAAAGGAGCGAAAGTGCAGTTGGCTTTCTGGTCCATAAAGATATAAAAAACATTTTGGAATCCAAAAGTACATCACCAAGGGTGTCAAGACTACTACTGAGGATTTCTAAGAGGTACAAGCTAAGTTATAATGATTTATTCGTCAACATCGAGCTATGATGATGAAACGGTTGAAGAAATGTACACCGACATTGAGAGTCTTCTAGATGAGCAGAAAACCCACTACACTACCATTATGGGGGACTTCAATGCTAAAGTTGGAAAGATACAAAATAGCGCAGAAAAGGGAACTATACGAAATTTTGGAATTGGTGAAAGAAATGAAAGAGGTGAAAGACTTGTGCAATTTGCAGAATATCGTGGATTATCAGTAATGAATACTGTTTTCAAGAAAAGGGTGAACAGAAAGTGGACATGGAAGAGCTCAAAGGGATTAATAACTAATGAAATCGATTCATGCTCACTAACAGAAGATATATCGTGAATGATGTTACCCTGAACAAGGTAAATATTGGAAGTGATAAGCGAATGGTAAGATACATACTTGATATAGATGTAAGAAAAGAAAGGAAAAAACAGACTCGAGTAAATAATACCAAGGTCTTTGAGATAACAGAAGAGGAGCAAAGCAATATGTACCAGAACTTAAGAACACGTTTGTGTTTCTTAAGTTTAACATTGACAAATGCAAAGTACTGTACATGGGTAGCAGTAATCTCAGATTAACATACCTACTGTTTGGTACCACATTCAAGATAGTGAAAATGGAGAAAACCTTGGGGATAATTATGCAGTTAGAAAAGAAGTTCTCTGAGCAATGCAGACAGGCTGCAAGAGTAGCTCATGTCTTGTCAATGACATACAGGAATTTTTCTAGCAGGGATAAGGAGGTGATTATCCTCTTGTATAAAGCAATGGTCAGGCTACACCTTGAGTACCGTATACAGGTCTGGAGGCCTCATTTCAAGAAGGATGTAGAGCTGTTGGAAGGAGTACAGAGAAGGGCAACGAGATTGGTGAATGGAACAAAGGGTTGCTCTAACGAATAAAGGCTTAAGTTCTGCAAATTGCAGTGTCTAGAGACTAGGCACCTGCGAAATGATCTAATTGAGCTGTATAAGGCCTTGAATGGTTTGAGCAAGCTCAATGCTAATGGGATTCTTCCTCTTGCCCAAATTAATCGCCTTAGGGAAATTAATCGAGGAAAGTTGTAGAATAGATGTGTGGAAGTTTGCCTTTAGCTAGCGGGTGGTTGATTGCTGGAACAAATTGCTATCTATCGTTATGGAAGCTGATAGCTTAAACAAATTCAAGGCTGAAGTAGACAACTTTTGGAGTGAATGGATGAGTAAACGGGATGTTTTTTTTTTTCTGGCTGATGCTGCTTGCTTTCTTGCATCATATGTCTCTACTAATGCTAACAGCATCAAAGACTTCTTTACTTATATTAGCAGTAGATGGAAGTTGTTGAATCATATTGGGCCACTTGATGTCAATGGTTGAACTGTTGATGATCCTGCTCAGGTTGCTGACAAACTGAAGAGGTATTTTGCATGTACAGTATGAAGTGTGTGAAGATCATGTTCTCATACACGAGGAATTCTGTAGGGAAGGGGATGCCAGAAGTTTATGAAACTCTAACAGTGAGCGAAATGATTTTGTAATAATTGAGAGAAAAATGGAAGAGAAATTAATGAAGCTTAACATTAAATGGCACGTGAGTTGCCATTTGTTATAATCGCCGCCCTCCCCACACCGGGTGGAAATGACCTGGGTTCGAATCCGGTCAATGATGCGAGGAATTTTTTTGGGTCTTGTGACTGACTTACTCAGTCACGTTACAGGTTCAAGCTACAGTAGCATACGTAGTTTTTACTTCTGGAAACTAGAGTTTTTCGTCCAAGAAGCAGCAAATCGACCACAGAACACATGCAATTTGTAGACATACGGCGCAATATGGCCTTAACTGCTGATTCACCTAAAACCCTACTACAACAACAAGAACTACAACAGTACCTGGTTGGATGGGATCTCTCCAATTACAGGACAACCTCGATATAACGCGCCTCTTCATTCCGCGGTTTCGGATATACACGAGGAATTCTTTAGGGAAGACATGATCATACAGCTGGTATGATCATGTCTTCAAAACGAGTTATGAAAAAAAAAGTGGTGTGTTCAAAGAGCTAGCAGTTGCATTTGGAAACTGCAAATAAACGTGGATACTGTTTATCAGGGCCGTATTTAGGAGAGGGCAGAAGACACATTTAAAGCTTCTGAAGGGTGACTTTGGAGATGGAAGGCTGTTCATGAGATATCTGAGATTAGTCTTGTAGGTGAATTTGCATTTGGGGACATTATAGCGGCAGAAGCGTTTCCTGAATTTCTGCTTAATGTGATTGAAGATAGTGAATTCACAGATGAACAGCTGTACAATTGTGATGAAACAGGGCTGTACTATATACTTCTCCCCAAGAAATCACTGGATATTAAAAATGCACACAACAAAGCGGGCATGAAAACTAACAAAGAGAATTGCAGTGTTACTGTGCGCAAACAAACTGGAAATCACAAGCTAAAGCCATTGTGCATCGATGGCTTTAAGCACATCAACATGAAATCTTTATTTTGTGATTTATAAAAATAGTGTCAACGCTTCGATAACGAGTGATATTTTTGTTCATGGTTTGAAAGTGAGTTTGTACCATCGGAAAGACGCCACTTACTTCCTTCAGCTGATGCCCTGAAATCGAAAGATGGCAAGATCAGTGTTGCATTTCTGCCAAGGAACACAACTGCATTAATTCAGTCCATGGATCAGGGCATTATTCAAACCAATCGACAATGCCTGCTATCGTGGTGAGCTACTTGCTGGTGTTGTGAACTCAGAAATTGTAGAACTTGAATTTCTGAAAACATCAACACCGAAAGATGTTGCATACAATATTGGATTAGCGTGGGAGGAAGTAAGCTCAACAACAATTGAAAACTTCTGCAAAAAATGTATTGGAAAACACGAGACCGCTAATAATAACCTTTTCCATTACCAGGATTTTCAGAACAAGAAACAAAGGCTACTTGTGGCACACTTGGCAGTCTTTGAGCAAATGATCTGGCTACTTGGATTGAGGTGGATGAGATTTACCTGAGCGAGCAAGAAATCACAGCCTCTGTGAACGGTGGGGAGACATTCAACGAAGCAGGCCAGTGACAAAGGGAGTGACTGAGAAGACAACGTGTGTAAAGAAAAACACCAAAAATTAACAAAGTTCTTGAAAACACTAATGAGGTGATGGCGTGGTTAGAACGTCAGAGTAACAGTGAACATCTTCATTTATTGCATCTGGCCACTTTTAAGAATTATGTACTGAAAAAACTTTATATAACACTGGTGTGCAAAAATTTAAGGACCAATCAGGTTTTCACCTGTAGCTTCTCATAGGAGTGGCCTGGATATGGGAAAAGCATACCAAAGGAACCTCGTGAGGTACAGAAATGATGAAGGAAACAACACCGACACAACAATGGAAACAAAACGGTATAGAGGGACTTTATTCAAAAATGGCAACATAGCACTGGCTTCCATGATACAGATGCATCACTGCCAAAGAAGGAACAAAGGGAAGAAACAGGTGGTCCTCAGTAGGAGATATGGCCACCCCTAATGTTGATGCGGGCTTTGCATCGCCTGTCTTAGAACAATGTTGTTGATAAGTTCTTGCGGTAACATCGTACATTCCTCTGTCAGCGCCATCTTCAGCTGGTGAACATTTTCTGGTGGGTGTGGACGTGCGGCTAGGCGTCTCCCCAGAGCGTCCCATATGTGTTCGATGGGATTTAGATCGATGGAACGGGCAGGACAATCCATACGAACAATGTCCTCACTTTCCAAAAGCATATCAACTAGGGGCCAATGGCACCTCAGAACAGACGCACATGGGGAAGGATTACCTCAGTACAGTAGCGTGCACCCGTTACAATACCGCCTTCCAGTATCTGGAGTTCTGTACGTCCATCCAAGATAACTCTTCCCCAGACGAGAATACCTCGACCGCCATATCGATCCCTTTCAGTGATTTTTGCGAGATGATACCGCGTGCTAACCTCTCGCCTGATTAGCTGACGTCCAGAATCGCTGCTAAGACTGAATCTACTCTCATCAGTAAAGAGTACCTTAAGTAAAGATTTTGTGGTTGTAACCTTTAGAAATAGTGTTTGTCTTTAAGTTTTGCAGACCAGTGTAAGGATCCCACAGGGTAATTAGAAAATGGTCGTTATATCGGAAGGGCGTTATATCGATTGTTCATAAAATAGCATTAGGTTAATGAGAAATTGGTCGGGACCAACCACATAGGACGTTAAAAAGAGGGTCGCTATAAAGAGCTTCGACTGTACAACCTTCAATACTTTGTGTTTTAGTAGTATACTCATGAAACTTAGTAAAGTATTTATATACTAATTAAATGTATATAAGTTTAAAAAATGAAAAAAATAAATTTTCGGCTATAACGCGCTTTGCTTATAACGCGGGTATGAAAGCTGTAGTCCAACACTCGAATTAATTATATCGAAATTCCACTGTATATTAAGAAAGGCAGCACAGGAGGTAAAGCCTTAGCCATAATTATGAAAGTATCTTTGGAGTCGGGGGGGGGGGTTCCTATGGATTGGAGATGTGCGAATGTATCCCCCATTTCACAAAGGGCGGGGGATCAAAAGGTGATATGAGTAATTACAGACCTGTTAGCTTGACTTCTGTTCCAGGGAAAATAATGGAATCTTTAGTTAAAGAAGTAATGCTTGCTTAATTCTTAATGTTAAAGAATTAAGCAAGCTCAATGCTGATTGAATTCTTTCTCTTGCTGAGACTACACACATACAGGGGTATAAATTCAAATTGAGGAAGAATGGTTATTGGACAGATATGCGGAGGTTTGTCTTTAGCTATTGATTGTTTGACAAACTTCTATCTGTTGTTGTGAGAGTGGGTAGCTTGAATAAATTCAAGGAAGAAATAGGCAAATTGAGGGGATGGACAATGATGAGGCTTTTTTGTTGTTGATGTTTTATAAGCTTGCTTTTTTTGCAAGACAGTGGGTCCAAACCACAATAGGAACTGAAACCTCCAGCCCTAATTAACAGTATCAATTTGATCATTATGAAGACACGAATGTGTTTTATCATACGATTTTGTAGAAAGAGGTGAATTACAAATGCCAATCCGAAAGAGAATTGCCATTGGAAATATTTGTAGAAGTAGTATTCAGCAGAAAATAATGTCATTTGTACACTCACTCGCCAAAATATAAAGCTTTATTCAATATCTAGTAGGATCACCGTTTGCCCGAATTACAGCCTACACGTTGTGGCATGGATTCCACTAAGTGTCTGAGGGCGTCTAGCTCCACATTTGACCATTCTTCTTCCATCAGGATGTTTGTCAGCTGCTGTATTGTAGCCGGTAGAAAACTATGAAGCCGATCTGTCCTTTCCAACGTATCCTGCCATTTTCAATTGAATTCAGATCTGGAGAATTAAGTGGCCATGTTAGTTGTTGGAAATCATGGCAATGTTCCTCGAGCCATTCAGATAAAATTTTGCAGGGTGGATAGTTGAGTTATCGTCTTCAAAGAACACATCATAATCCGGGCAAAAATGAAAACTTGAAATTGCTCCGATACGACAGAAAGATATTCACTAGGGAGTAATACGACCATCTAACAGTATGAGGGGACCAATCCGTACTAAAGGACATAACCCATGCCATGATACTACGACCAGTCGCTTGAGTCGCTTTTACCATTGGTGCAAAAAGGGTAAATCGAGACTCGTCAGACCACGTGAACTTGTTCCTCTGTCCCACAGTCCAATCTTGGCGTTGGCCGTGCTACTCCAATCGAATCTTTTGCTTATTTACAGAAAGAAGTGGCTTTCCTAGGCATACGACTACCAAATGCCACATCCTTCAACTCTCACCACATTCTGTTGGAAATGGGTCTTTCTTTCTTTGCCTAAATGGAATTTTTCAGTCATTTGTGCACATGGACCTTCTATTTTGACGCACCAATCGCTTTAAATTTCTGCCATTTCGTTCTTGGAGTAATAACTTTCTGACGCATATTATCCACTACATAGCAGTGAAACTTGTCATTCGTAGTTCCATGCACTGCCACCAGGGGCGCGAGGTCGCACTATGCAAAATACCCCCACCATAATATTACTACTTCCAAACTTCACAGTTGGTCATTTTTAGAAGCAGGAGCCCATATTTTTGGGTCCTCGTGGGTACCACAGTTGATAGAATCGCCATTCACCACACACTGGCTGGAAAAGACCTGAGTTCGAGTCCCGTTGATGATGTGAAGAATTTTTATGGGCCATTTTTCACAATATGGCTGAGTTGGTCGGTATCAGGCGAAGGCATCGTGGTTTTTTCTCCCGGAAACTCGGGTTCAAAAAAATAACCATGAAATTTAATAATGGATAAATAAGTGATTCTATTATTTGGGCGATAGATGGCAGCACCAGTTCAAGTGGTGCTGCTAGATTTCCTCGTCTTCATTTATCTCTTACCTAAAATTGAAAGTTTATTTGAATAAATGTATTCGAAAATAAAATACTCGAATGGTATTAAACGTTCAGTGTAATAGAAAATCCATTTAAAATAAAAGTCCATTTAATTTAATTTAATTTAATTTAATTTAAAATTAATTAAAAATCAAAGTAATTATTTTGATAATTTATCTATTAAACGTTCCAGTACTATTTCAGAAATCCATATTTTCTTTTAATTAGTATAATTCAGTTTATATATCTAAAAAAATGGAAATATAAAAAAATAATAATAAATAAATAAAGGAAATTAAGTAAATAAATATAGATATGAAATTCTGTTAATCTTTGCACTTAATAACGTTTTGAGACATAAAATAAAATTTCATGTAATCAATCTGTTGTCTTCCTTCAGCTTTCCTTATTTGAAACCCTTAATTGTTGATATTCTGTTATTATTTTTATCGCTAGATGGAGCCACGTGCCTTGACTCTCTCTCTAAATACGCTTCTCGTTATTTAAATTTCTCCACGTAGAGACTCGATTTTCTTCGAAATTTGCATACTGTGACGTATATGGACGTAAACGATTAGCTTATCAATATAATCGACGCAGTAGAACGTTCAGTAACGTCTCTGTTACCACCCTGAGGGAGGAATTGTGAAATTACTATAAAAATGCTTTGAAACGTTAGCAGGCACACAAAACGGTGAGCGTCAGAATAAATCAGGGGAAAAACTTACTTCCTCCTTCTGATATCGGCTGACTACAGCCTCGATCTTTAGAAATTGCTCCAGTCGTGGAGAAACTTCTAAAGATTAAGAACCGAGACCTGAAAGTGGCAGAACCACTATACTGTCATGGAGGACTGCCAGAACAGGAGGAATCCACCATTTGCTGCCACGTTTGCCTCTGACGCCATTCCATCATCGTCAGTGTCTGCAGTAGTGCAGGGCGATAGCCATGCCAGGGACAGGAGCAATGCAGTGTGTATCTGGGAGTGGTATACGGAATGAACACTTAGAAATTTTTCGGAGCCATCTGTTACCATAGCAGTAATAGCTTCATAAGCTCACTCCACTCCCTGTCACACGTATGTTCGGTTTCTTCCGCATACCAAAAGTCGTAATTGAGTTTAACGTTAAAGACTGTGCCATCAGTTAATGTTGTCCCTGTACTTTGGCCTTCCTGGTATATCACTGAAGCTCTACAAAGAGGTTTGAATTTTGTGTTGTTGTACCGAACGCTCGGCATGGTTTTTGTCGAAAATTTTAAAAATTTCATTTGTTTTTAATTTCTATTTGAAAAATATGAAATTAAAAAGATGAAAAATTTTAAAAATTAATCGAGAAAAATATATAAATACAGATTTGGTGCATCAATAGAACAAGCGACTAGAGAATATTGCTTGAGCTTATACGCATGCGTGATGATAATGACGCTTCCCGCGATTGTTGTCAGTTTCAGGTTGGTTTATTTTTATTTATTTATTTATTTTTTTTTTTTTTGTGGATTTGGAAAGGACTCGCTTGTTTCTCTTTGTATCGCTCTTTCTCTGTATCCGTCTCTCTCTCTCTCTTTCCTCTGAGCACGTCTTTCCCTCCCACTTTCTCCCATCTGTGTCTCTGTGTTCCTCTCTTCTTCTTTCTTCCTTTTTCTCCTTTTCTCTCTCTTTTCTGGTTTCACCTCTGCTCTCTCTTTCTCTCTGTTTCCGGTTTTCTCTTTCTTTTTCTCTTTCTCTCTCTTCTACTTTCTTTTTTCTGTCTTTGTTTCTTTGTTTCTCTTCGTATCTCTCTCTCTCTCTCTCTCTTTGTCTATTTATATTTCTGCTGCGCTCTTCCTTCACTCTCTTTCTTCTCCTATCTGTTCTTTCCTACACTTTTTCTCTGTCTCTTTTTTTCTCATCTTTTTTCTGTCTACTGTGTTTCGTTTCTGGTTCGCTTTTCATCCCCCTCTCGCTTTCTCCTGCGCTCCGTCTTTCTTCCTCATTTTTTCTTTCTTCTCTCTTCTACTCTTTATTTTCTTTCTTTTCTTTATATATCTGTGTTTCATCTCTGTTTCTCTCTATTTCTTTGTGTGCTCCTGTCCATTTTTATATTTTTTCTCGTTATTTCTATTTCCCTCTCTCATTCGCTCTCCTGTTGTCTTTTTTCTGTTTGCTGTGTTTTTTTTCCAGTTCTCTTTACCTCTCTCTGTTTCTCCTGTTTTCTGTCTTTTTCTTCCAATCTCTTGTCCATATACTCTCCCTCTTTTCTTTCCTCTATCTCGATCTCCGTGCGCTCCTCAATTTTTTCTTTCTCCTATCTCTGCCTGTGCGGTCGTAACAATTTTTCTTACTTGCTCTTTTATTTCTGTTTCTTACTCTTTCTTTTCTCTGTCTATCTGTGTTTCATCTCTGTTTCTCTCTCTATTTCTCTATGTGTGCTCCTGAATTTTTTTTCTTTGTTTTCGTTTTCTTCCTTTCTCTCTTTTTCGCTCTACTACTTTCTTTTTATGTCTACTGCTTCCCTTTGCCTCCTCTATGTCTGTCAGTCTCTCTCTCTCTCCTGCATTCCATCTTTCTCCTTCACTCTCTTCTGTTTCTCTATGCTGTCACTCTTTTCTTTTCCCTATCTCGGTCTCTGCTCCTCAAATTTTTCTTTTTCCTATCCGGGTTTGTGTGCTCCTTTTTCTTTCTTCCCTTCTTCCTTTCTCTCTTTCTCGTGACTTTCTCTATCTGTCTATATTTCATTTAAATTTCTCTCTTTCTCTATCTCTATATGTGTGTGCTCCTGTTCTGCTGTTTTTCTCTTTGTTTTCTTTTTTTTTCCTTTCGTTTTCACTCTCCTACCTTCTTTTTTTCATGTCTACTGTGTTTTAGCCGTTTTCCTTTGCCTCCATTTCTCTCTCTCTCTCTCTGTTTTTTTCTTTTCCGTCTTTCTCCACACTCTTTTTCCTGTCTCGCTCTCTCTCTCTCCATGTGTGCTCCTGTCGTCTTTTCACTTCTCGGTTTTTTCTTTCTTTCTCTTTTTTTTTTTTTTTGTTCTCCTACCGTCTTTTTTATGTCTGCTGTGTTTTTTCTTCTTTTCTCTTTGCCTACGCTTCTCTCTCTCTCTCTCTCTCTCTCTCTCTCTCTCTCTCTCTCTCTCTCTCTCTCTCTGCGTTTCTCTGCTTTCCGTCTTTCTCCTGCCCTCTTTTTCCTATCTTGTCTCCGTGTGCTTTCTCTTTTTTCTTCTCTTCCCCTCTCTTGCCTCACTTTTCCTTCTCTTTCTTTGCTTGATCTCTCTCTCTCTCTATGTGTGTGTGCTCCTGTCCTACTGTTTTTTTCTTTGTAGTGTTTTTTTTTCTTTCGTTTTCACTCTCCCACCGTCTTTTTTTCCTGTCTCTGTGTTTTAGCCGTTTTTCTTTGCCTTCCTCTCTCTCTCTCTCTCTCTCTCTCTGTTTCGTCTTTTTCCGTCTTTCTCTACACTCTTTCTCCTCTATTTCTCTCTCTCTCTCTCTCTCTTTATGTGTGCTCCTGTCGTCTTTTCTCTTCTCGTTTTTTTTTTCTTTTTTTCCTTCTCTCTTTTTTTTTGTTCTCCTACCGTCTTTTTAATATCTACTGTGTTTTTTCTTCTTTTCTCTTTGCCTACGCTTCGCTCTCTCTCTCTCTCTCTGTGTTTCTCTGCTTTCCGTCTTTCTTCTGCCCTCTTTTTCCTATCTTGTCTCTGTGGGTTTTCTCTCTTTTTTCTTCTTTTCCCCTCTCTTGTCTCACTTTTTCTGCTCTTTCTGTGCTTGATCTCTCTCTCTCTCTCTTTCTCTCTGTACTCTCATCCTGTTCTTTTCTTTTTTTTCCCCTTTTTCTTTCTCATTATTTCGCTCTTCTACTCAGTCTTTTTACTTTCTGCAGTGTTTCTTTTTTCGCTGTTTCTGTCTGTCTGTCTCTCTCTCTCTCTCTTTTTCTCTGTCTTTTCACTCTCTGCAACTCTTTCTCTCTTTACTGATGTAGTGTGTGTGTGTGTGTGTGTGTGTGTGTGTGTGTGTGTGTGCGCGCGCGCGCGCGCGCGCGCTTTCTCTTACTACCTCCCCAAAGACCACCACGCTTTCCTATTTCTGTTACCGGAAGCATTTTATTCTCCTCTTCCACTCATACCCTTCTGTTCCCCCCCCCTTTTTTTTCTGATCCCTCGTTTGCAAAGTCCGGTTGTCGCCATGAAAAATCGAGAGGAAATTTCATATTATCGAAATGTGTTTTCCGCTGGCTCGCAGAACGCGCGATTTAACACATTACTTTCGATGCGTTGCAGAACGCTACGGCGTAAGCCGTAGTCCGTGGAGCGTGTCTTCTGGCGAACCCATCACAGAGCCCGTTTGTGTGTGTGTGTGTGTGTGTTTGAGTGACGAAATGGGTGTCGAGGAAAAGGGAGGAGATGACCATCAAAAGAGTCCATCAAGAGCCTAATTAAAAGGGACCGTGAAGTATGTGGGATGCGAGGAAGACTCTTTCTGGGTGGGTTCGATGGGGGAGTGATCTTTCATCGTCATAAATGGGGGTAGTTAGGCAACAATAGCTCTTTCTGAAAGCGGTCGTGGACACAGTTTGGATAAACAGACCGTTTTTTTTTTTTTTTTTTATCCAACAAAGGCACGTGCGAGCGATGTAAACGGTGGACCTCGAATGCCCACTATCGATGAGTCGCGTTTTCAAACAGACCGTTCAATCCAATCCTAATCAATTCTTTAAAAAGTTCATTAACTAACTAAAAAGATCATTAAGTTTGAAAATAATTTATAATAATAAAATAAAAAAACCCTTTATTTGTGGAAAAAGTGAACTGCCTGTCTGTCTGTCTGTCTGTCTGTCTGTCCTTCCGTCCGCATGTGATAACTGAACTAGTGGATATTTTTTTTTATAAAATTTTGTGTTTAGCTCCTTTAGAAAGGTTTGTCGATCTGTTCCAAATTTCATTAAAATCGGACCAATAATCCGGCATTTATTATTATTATCATTTTTTTTAAACTATATATCACGTACACCATCTATGTACCATATATTGTAGCAGAAGCACCGGATATAATGTTTGTAGTCATGCGCTGATTGGAGGAATGAATGAGCAATATGGCTGATGTGCAGTAACTAAATGTTCAGAGTTCCTTTCGTGCATAAAAGTCATTGCTGGGTGCTTTTTTTGTTATCAGTTTACTAAATGTATAAATCATGAATTATTATTATATGCTTATTATGTTAATCAGTATTAAAACATTAAATACGCGTTATATTTCGATTGTTATTAAATTACGCTAAGAAATAAGTAAATTGCATTACGAAAGTGTTGACAGTACACTATGATTGTTTATTAAATCACAGAAGCTGAAATATGTTGCGTTTCACGAGCTGTTGATTATGAAGTATTAGAAAAGATGCAGTGAATATTCCAAACCTTCGTACAAAATTTGGGTACAAAGCTGTGACGTATATGGACGTAAACGAGTAGCGTGTCAAGCTGATTGTAGCAGTAGAACGTTCAGTAGCGTGCCTGTTACAGTCCTGACGTAAGAATGTGATGTAGAAATTAAAAGTTGCTATCAAAACGTATGTACCTCATGATGGGCTTTATATCAGTCCCATGCAGAAATTGCAATATCAAAAGTCAATAAGCACTCAGAAAACATATTTTTCTTTCTATCAAACCTGGAACAAGTCAATTGGAAGAGGATAACGTGGATTTCGCTGCCATTATGAAGAAAACTCCAAAAATCCAAATATACCTTGATTTCCTTTCTCCACTCTGCAAGCTCCAGAACTAAACTCCTTGTATGGATAGAAGAGAATCTGGTCGCCGACATGCCTACAATTGTTTCAACAAGACAGTGCGCTTTTTTTTTTTTTTTTTTTATGTGAACCCCAAACACGAGCGGTATTAGAACCTATAGTACTTAGTACCGTGCTTGGGTTAGGGTTGAAGGAGAAGTATGGGGGAAGGGGGATGCCGGAAACTTTGCTCTAGAGACTAAACATGGGTTTCACCACTTCAAGCCT
The DNA here is from genome assembly GCF_048544385.1 of Mastigoproctus giganteus. Lineage (NCBI taxonomy): Eukaryota > Metazoa > Arthropoda > Arachnida > Uropygi > Thelyphonidae > Mastigoproctus > Mastigoproctus giganteus. The sequence continues at coordinate 264,710,840 of NC_143575.1, forward strand.
CCAATAAGCAAAGTGGTGGTATTTCACCGGTTGATGAAAGCCATCTACCACCTATGTCATACTGCACAGATTGTAGTGAATTAGTCTAAAGACGGGCAGACGCTTCATTCGCCAGCCCCTCCTGCTTGATTCACTATCCATCCACTCTTGGAACACCTTAACTACAGCACTCCCTGAACCGGTACCCAACGATCATCCCTTTTTCTAAGCTTCAGATCACGTTCCTTGCCCATATCGATCAAGTGCTACATATGAACCATATACCACGAACCGACGTTATCACATTTATTGGTTCTCACCACGGGTGCAACCAGGCGAGAAGGAACGACCAATTTCTAAAACATGGGAGTGGGGTCGTAATATTTTGGCTGGACAATGTATACCAATCAGATTACTGTCCTATTTCCGTATTTGTGAAATAAGAACGTTCTAAGATGAGGCCCCCAGACCTGTATGCTGTACTCCAGAGGCGACCTAACCATTGCCCTGTACAATGGGATAATGTGATGTCATAAAGCAATTGTTTGGCTATTGCATTTCGGTTTATCTACCGATTGATTCGACTGTGATGTCAAAAAGCAATCGTTTGGCTACTGTATTTCTGTTTATCTACCAATTGATTTGACTGTGATGTCATAAAGCAATCGTTTGATTATTGTATTTCAGTTTATCTACCAATTGATTTGACTGTGACGTCAGAAAACAATCGCTTCATTACTGTATTTCAATTTATCTACCCAATTGGTTTGACTGTGATGTCATAAAGCCGTTTGGCTACTGCATTTCTGTTCATCTACCAATTGATTCGACTGTGATGTCATAAAGCAATCATGTGGCTACTGTATTTCTGTTCATCTACCAATTTATTTGACTGTGATGTCATAAAGCAATCGTTTGGTTACTGTATTTCAGTTTATCTACCAATTGATTTGACTGTGACATCAGAAAGCAATCGTTTGATTGCTGTATTTCAGTTTATCTACCAATTGATTCGACTGTGATGTCACAAAGCAATCGTTTGGCTACTGTATTTCTGTTCATCTATCAATTGATTCCACTGTGATGTCATAAAGCAATCGTTTGGCTACTGTATTTCTGTTCATCTATCAATTGATTTGACTGTGATGTCATAAAGCAATCGTTTGGTTACTGTATTTCAGTTTATCTACCAACTGATTTGACTGTGACGTCAGAAAGCAATCGGTTGATTACTATATTTCAATTTATCTACCCAATTGATTTGGCTGTGATGGCATAAAGCAATCGTTTGGCCTTTATTTTTTAATACATGAATTTGAAATAATCTTCTGCTACTAGAGAAACGAAACTAAAATTTTGATTATTCTATTCCCAACAGTTGTATATACACTGATGTGGAACCTAAGCGTCCTTATTCACCTACTCTGAATTGCCCCCCCCCAGCAAGTATGACCCTTTCGAATCAGTTCCCGTGCAACTTCGCTCGCCTAAAAATCTCTGACTGTGGCGAATTTAGTGTGAAATCCAACAATCCAAACGATCTTGGTGTTCCCACCAGAATCAATACTTCCTGACAACAGTGTCGCTCATAGATCACCGCCTCCTCCGCCTCCTCCTCCTCCTACCCTCCCCCATCCCGGACAGCCCCCCCACCTCAATCTCCCCGAGGTTGTACGGCCAAGTGAGGCAGCAACGCCCTGCACAACTAATGGTGATTTCTCATCTAGAGCTTCCTTTTCAGCCCAGCAGGTGGCTGTCAGTGGTAGTCTCGCGCTACTACCACACATCCGCTCACCAACCAGCTACGATTTTTGAAAGTCGTCAGTTGCGCGTGAGTCAGACGGGGAAACTGAACAGAAAACGATTATCGAATGCAGTTACGCTTTTGCGCGCGCGTTTCTACCACCCTCTTCTTCGTATGGACCCGGACACAATGAATACTTGGAAGTTTCTTCAGCAAGAAAATTGTTTCTTTTTCGTTTGGAGCCCAGTTGATTGGTTGTGACGTCACTTGTGAGGTCATAACACAATCTTTTGGTTTTTGCTTTTTTTTTAATACTATATTATATGATCGGTACTTTTAGGAACTCATATTTCTTTTGGAATTAAGGGTCGGCTAGATTAGTTTCTTCGGGTCGTTAGCACCCTCGTGCGGTATGGCGAACGTCTTTTATAGCTTTTCTTTCGCCATTTTGTCGCCTCGGTCTTCATGATATCATTTCTGGATTCCATTCATCTTCATTACCGCAAACTGCCCTAGGTTCGCTAGTTCGTTTAGCGATGGACAGAAATGTGTCTTGGAGAAAGTAAGATGGAAATAGAATGGTTGACGATCGAATTGTGCCATTTATTCTGCGCACGGATATCATAACGAAAGAAAGAAAATTCCTGATGTCTGCAAAAAAGTAAAATTGGTCATCTTATGAGGTTGTCCAAAAAGGTCGAAAGGAAGATTATTGTTCTGCAATAATTAAAAGCGTAAATCAGGATGTGCAATTTAAGTTTGCAGAAATATTACAGTGAACTCATTTGCGCATGTCCAGTATTGTACCCTTGCTTTGAAATTAAATTATTAAAAGATGTATGGCGCTGAAATATTCATAAACTTGAAGAATAAGATAATCCATGGGGAATTCTTCATTGAATATGAATCTAGATGGGCATGGTAGCTAAGAGTAATGCATCTGTGCAGTTCTACAGCAATTTGTAAGTCTTGCATGAGCGAAATCTGCATCTGTCTGTATTGGGGTTATGAACGGCTACAGTGGTTGTTGGAGTAGTGAATCGTGTTTGGTCAGATATTCAGTTTCAGTAGATACTGTCTTCCTCCATCGAATGTTGAGGAAGTCAAAATAACTGTTTCATGACTTCCTCCATTGAATGTTGTAGAGGAAATCATATGAAACGTGAAATCGCAGACCCTTTTTTGCCCTCGTGGATAGCATAGTTGGTAGAATCTCCCCACACCGGCTGGAAAAGACTTGAGAAGTGGAAAAGAGCTGAAGGAGACTGGACCTGAGACCCGGTAAATCCATCGATGAAGTGAGAAATTTTCATGGCCTTTTTCATAACTTGCCTGAGTTAGTCGGTCTCTTGCGAGGGCAGCATGGTTTTGTCTCCCGGAAACTCGGGTTTTTTGTCCAGAAAACAGAAAATTGATACTCTTAAAACCCTTCTACAGCAGCAACAACAACAACAACAACGTCCTTTTTTAGGTCATTGGTGATTGTTTTCTGGTTGGGAGTAACGTTAATCAATTTCAGATGATATTTGAATGTTCGAAGACAATGGCGCCCTAAACAAGGCAAGAATTATTTACAATTTGAAGTGCAATCCTGGACACCTCCTCAACGATTCATGTTGAGGGAAATGGACCATAATCTACCACAGTAGCCTACTGCGGGTTGGCAGATCGACCGTATTTAGCAGTCGGTGGCTTGAACCCCGAAGAGCGTGGGCTACTGCACTCCCGCGCCTCACCTAGTGATATCCTAATACAAATTTGTATATGCAAAAAATCGGACCTCAATGCAAACATGGAATCATTTTGGAACAACTGATCTATACAAGAAGCCAGAAGACCATAGTCTTCTAGGAATCGGTTAATATTACTCGGGACAGCGTAAAATCAATGTCAAAGTGGATTCGATTTATAAATAGAGGGGGCATCCTAGCATTACATCTTGGAGAATAAAAAGGACCACTGCGCGTGTTTCGTGACCTTAATCTTTAACCTGTAAACGACTCATTAGGCAGATTCGTGCTCAAGGACCATTAGTTAAAGTCAGAGGGGTTCACACGATAGAGTTAATACAAGAACATCGGTTTGTTTATCAGACAAGGGAGATTGAACCACAGTCAACTCAAATTAACACCCCTGATCAAAAATTTAAATTCCAAACGCGGAAATCATTTTAGAGTTGCATGTGTGTGTTCTGTGGAAACTACAGCAAGGGTTGGTGGTGTAATTAACTCTTTAACTTTCGTAGTTCCAAAGCCCTCTTGCGTGTGGTCTACCCCGTTGGCAAACAGGGGAAATTTACGGTTAGCAGGAGGGTTGTCGAGGGAGTTGATGGCGTTTCCAGCCAACGGGTGAATTTTCCCCGTTGTCACCCGGACAAAAAAAGGATAAATTTCAGGTGGGATCTGTGAAGGCTGACCTCTCACCCTGACGCTTGTAATTTGCTTTTCGTGCTGGGGTCAGGTGTTAAAGCAAGGAATGACGAGGAAATAGGTGTGGTAAGGCCTTTCTAAGAAATTGTCGTTGTCGTGTCGGGGAAGGAGGACGTACTTGAGGGTCTGTTTGACAAGCGGTATATAAAAACACGGAAGTTGATATCCATTGATTTCTTTAAAGTTGTATAGGTAGTCTGAGCATGCGCGTTCTGTCATTGAAGGTTGATGGCGCCATTTCCCCATATGGGAGTGGGCTCTCGTAATTGTCTAACGGAGTTCCTATTTTTCTTTTCTTACGATTTCCGCCAATTGTGCCTTTAGTTCTATTTGTTTGGGGGTTCCTCCTCCTCCTCCTCCTCCTGTCCTTTTTTTTGTGATCAATCTCGCCCACAATAGAAAAGTATGCAATTTTGTCTTTTTCCTGAAGGCGTTGAATGTTCATCCTGCCATGTCAAACCATATGAAAACAAGTAATGAGGATGGAGACCGATAGAGGTCCCAATGACAGCAGGAATTTATCTCTGGAGGTGAAGAGGAGGATTGGGGGAGGAGAACATTGCGTGCGTTTGGTGCCTCCTTTCGGCGACTAGCTAAATCATCAATCGCTTAATAAAGATCTCAGAACACTAGAATGTGCTAAGAGAGAGAAAGAGAGAAAGAGATTGAACTAGTTTGACAACCACCAAAGCAGTAATTAGTCTCCATTTCTATCGGCTTAAAAACATATAAAGTGTTTTTAAATTACCTAAACTTATAACAGTTTTTATTGTGTAAAATCGTTTTTCCAGGAGACTTTAAAAAAAAAAGTATATGGGAGGATAGTAACAAATATTATACAGTTGTAATTAAACTGAATGGCTGAGTACAGCGAACGTTAAACTATAGCTTTATTAAGTGTTCTATAAAGTTATCAGTTCTACAAAGCTATGAAATAACACAGTAAAAGAAAATAAAAATGATTTATTTAAGAAAAAAATTCGGCTCGCCTGAAAAAAAAAGTAAAAAAAGTAAAGAAAAAAAATAGATTGAGCTTTATTACATAAAAAGTTGTTGGATAAATCTGAGAAGCATGTTTCATCTTTAAGAGTTTTATTTGACGAATAATTTTTATATTCTTTTACTCCCAAAAGAAAATCGATTTTTGGGACTAAAATTGGTCTTGTTGAGTTTTGAATATTTAGATAATTCTTCTATTGTTTTTATGGTATATCTGAGAGAAATAAAGCAAACAGTTTGTAAAAAAATTATATTACTGATAATTTATTACATTTATTGAGGTAAATGTAGTACAACCAGGTCAGAAAACCAATTTTTTTTATATGACTTTGGTCTTTTTAGTATTTTATAATTAATGACTACGGTCCCCAAAAAAGGAAAATGCAAAAAATCTCAGTGGATCGAGCTTGGTTATATAAAAAGTTGTTAGCAAATTGTGAAAAGAATGTTTCATCTATAAAAGTTTTATTTGACGAATAATTTTTATATTCTTATACTCCCGAAAGAAAGCAATTTTTAGGACTGTAAACAGTCTTGTCTTGGCTGCTCGTTTGGAATATTGAGATAGTTCCCCCAATTTTTTTATGGTAGATCTGAGAGAAATAAAACTAATAATTTAAAAAAAATTATATTACTGATAATTTATTACATTTATTGAGGTAAATGTAGTAAAATCAGGTCAGAACACCAATTGTTTTTGAAATTACTAGTTTTTTTAATATTTTTTTAATTACGGACCACGTTCCCAAAAAAATAAATGAAAATACAAAAATCTCAGTGGATCGAGCTTGGTTGTGGAAAAGGTTGTTAGAGAAATGTCAGAAGAATGGTTCAGCTTTAAAAGTTTTATTTGACGAATAATACGAATAATTTTTTTTTTTCCTTTGCTCCCAAAAGAAAGTCCATTTTTGGGACTAAAATCAATCTTGTCGAGACTGATCTTTTTGAATATTTAAATAGTTCTCCCATTGATTATGTGGTATGTATAACTGAGTGAAATAAAGCTAGTAATTTATAAAAAAAATTATTTTACTTAGGTAAGTGTAATAAAACGAATTGTTTTTGAAATGACTAGTTTTATGTAGTATTTTTTAATTAAGGACCACCTCCTCCTCCCAAAAAAATGAAAATGCAAAAATCTCAGTGGATCGAGCCAGATTATGTAAAAAGTTGTTAGAGAAATGTGAAAAGAATGTTTCATCTTTAAAAGTTTTATTTGACCAATGATTTTTATATATATATATTTTAGTCCCAGAAGAAATCAAACACCGTAAATCTTTCAAGCTCCTATATCAATTTCAACGATTAATATTTCAAACAATAATCAATAACTTTTACGATGACACCTGGATCTTGCAGGTGTCCTCTAAATTGACAAATCACCATTCTCTTGTGATATACGATATACAAATAGAGGGGCCCTTTTTTTTAAAGTGAAGTACAAGAACAAATAAACGTATGGACGCACCTGCATGGGTCACATTGTCCACGGGATCAACCTTATTATAAAGTCATATGTTGCATATTTAAGTAGTGACCCCTATTCTCTATCCGAGCTCGAAGGACGGGGGGAGGGGGTTGCATAAGGCGTTGGGACATGTCGAAAACTTCATTCATTTCTGAAATCTACAAGTACCTCGTTTGTTATGATCTGCTTTGACTGGCATTTTCCTATTCAAGTCCCTAGCTTTAGCTGGTTTGTTTGGAACCTAGATTATACCGGGGTTGTCACGATTCTATAGGCGACAATGTCATCCACCAGTCGCCGAGTTTTTAATAATAGAAGCCTGCCAACTATGCCTGTAATAGTGTGCCCCTAAATCTGGGGTTGTCCGCTACGGTTCTAATCCTTGGCTCTTCTCCACGCTTCCCTTCCCCCTGTCGTAATTGGCGTTTCGCGTGGGCTAACGGGGCTTGACAAAAGGCGGACCTTAACTAGACTTCAATCCGCTTGCTGCAACAAGCGGGGGCTTATGAAGTCGGTATTTAATGGAGAAATCGCCACCAGTGGCGATAGGACCGTATGCTACTGTAACATGCTACGACAGAACCGCTCTTATTGAAATCCACCTAGCTAACCCCCCCTCCCTACACGGAAGAAGACGAAGAGGCAGGAGATGTAGGGGAAACAGGGAGGGGGATGGCTTAGTTTATATTTGCATCAGAAGCGAGCACGTGTGGAAACCCCCAACCGAGGATGAACGAACGCAAGTCCGAATACTTGCCTCCCCCTGGTGGCCGCAAATATCCGTTACAGTGAGGTAGTGCACGATTAATTGCTCGCTAAATGAGGCAAGCTTTTATATAAGGCAACATTAAGGCAGATTTAAAGCTATACGGGTTTTGGTAATTGTGGCGCTGTGATCGCAACAATAGAGCGCGTGCTTAGTTCGCTCGAAATTAATAAGAATTGGCACGCGCGGTTGTTGTAAATTTCACGTTCACGTGATAGAGTTAGTTTGGACAAGTTATCATGGCAGCCTACTGGATGACCAAAATGGAGTCCAAAATGAAATTATTCTAGGGTTCCGCTTGGTGAAATTGGTTTTGTTCCAGAAGGTCATAAATAAAAATGTTTAAAACTTGCTGGCAATGGAACCCCTCATCCCCCGAAGGCTTTTTGCGTTTCAAAACATATCATGTCTTCTGATATCTCCGTTCATCATTTGGCAAATGTCAGAGAGGACTGCAGAAAAACAGAATTCTTGGGGTCTCGCTTTTCTCGTTCGCAATGTTTGCGACCGCTTGCCGTGCGAGAATCAATCATGTCGCACCATGACCTCTCCGGTGTCCGATGGAGTTGCACCACCATCGCCGCTAGATTCCCGTATATTCCATTAGTGGCTTAAGGCTGACTAAAAGGCGCGAGAGGCGTTTTTTCTTTCTTTCCCTCTTTTCCTGAAATCGTCATTAGACAAAGCACTACAGTGTCCGGGAAAGTGGCTGTTGGTGTCGGTTTAGTGTGTCTTGCAGGGTGCCGGGAAACATAAAGGGAACAGATACGACAACTAATAAAATAGCTAAAGGGGGTACTGAAATATCCTCTCGGATTGAGCTCACATAAGAGATGCACCCCCTGTGGATTTTCTGTGCTCCAAAATTGAAGAACGTGACAGCAGAGCCGCCCCTTTTATTCCATAAATCCTAAATGGAAACTTAAAACTACACGCATCTACCACGATAAAAGGAGAAAAAATTCCTTCCTTTCTCTAAAATATGCTGCACTTTTTTTAAAATAGAAAACTGATTAATGAAAAAATCGTTATTATTATTATTATTATTATTATAAGTAAATAATAAATAAATAAGAAAAACACTCAAAATAGGGGTAAAAAAATCACAACTGGATGCGCGGTAGCACATCTACTGTACTACCGCGTCTCATCATCAAACCAGAACTGAAAATTTGCTGAAAATTTTAATTTTAATTATATAATCTCGGTTAAAAAGAAAAGTTCAGAGCTACTCTGAATCCAGCCAATTACACTTTATGGGCAACGTATGTACGCTGTTTAACAAAAGTTCGGGTCATCATCAGCCATTTTCAATTCACTGCAGGGTGAAGTCTTCTCCAGCAGCTTTCCATTTCCTTCTGTTTTGTGCGATGGCCATCAATTTACTACCCACGAACTCGTGAATTTCATTTGTCCATCTCCGTTGTTGTTTTCCAAGTTTTCTTTTAGCTCAGCTCCTCTTGGGTACCATTCTCTTATTTTCTTAGCCCATCTGTCATCATATCTTCGAGCTGTGTCCTGCCCAAATCCATTTTAGTTCTTTAGTTTTGATAGGAATGTCCTTTTTCTTGAGTTTGCTGCCTAATCCATGTGTTTCCCTTCTTATCTAACGCTCTGATTCCCAATATAACTCCTTCCATTCTTCGCTGTGTAGTTCTCAGGTTCCCTTCCATTCTTTTGGTGAGTGCCCAAGTTTCACTTCCATAAATCATTGTGAGGAGTATACATTGGTTCATTGCATTGGTACATTATTTTTAAAAGTTCAGGTATAGATGGAAAAAATGAAATAGCTTGCAAGAAAGTTGATAAATGGGTGCAATTGAGTATAGAAGAAGGATTTTCAATAAGGTTGCACTATTTCATGGAAAAGCTAGAAAGCTATGAACTCTAGCACTATTTCATGGAAAAACTAGAAAGCTACTCGTACATCGTTTTGAGAGGTATCGGTTTGAATCCTATCGAAAACTGGAAAAATTCTTTGGGTTCCTCTCCTCCACGAATTCTGTGGAAAATTTTTCCTGTAGGTTATCTGGTGTATTCAGGGCCCAAGAGCAACCTCTGGCCAATCCGTCAGAGACCACTCTATTGATAGTCATTGACGAATTGGTTGATTCCTTGAATCATGGTGTTGTACCTGATAAACTGTCGCTCAATATAAATCAATAAATGATCTTTATTGTTGCTAAGTAACGTATTGGTAGTATAAAGTATTAGAAACTGTATTACCACAGCCTCATGGTCTGCAGCAGTAGCGTACACACAATTTTTCTTTGAGGGAGACTGAGGGTCAGAGGTACGTTGAAATTTGCAGGATTTATTCAAGATTCATAGAAATGAATGATGACACATTGTATTTGATGATGACATTTTATTTCGTTTATCTTGTAAGAAAAAGCAAGTGATGTTGAAAAATACTTGAATGATTCACTTTGAAGGGAGTAGTGTGCTATCACGGAATGGCCAGGTCGAAGAGCCGATTTTAACCCTTTATTTGAGAAATGGCCTGTTTATGGGTGAAAGGCCATTTCTGAAATATACAAATGAACTCATGTGTCTGAAGAAGAGGATCTAGACCTTAATCAGGGGTGTGATTAACCTTGAGAAGGACAGTCATAGCCCTGACATCGGACTCTCATAATTTAAAATTTATTGAAAGCATTCGAGAGAGTCCTGGTTATAGTGAAGTCCACTCCTCCAATGGAGTAGTTTTCAAGACATTAAACTATTTTCTACCACCTGGCTAAAAATAACTCACTTTAGCCAATGACATCAGGTGCTCTGTTGCCATAGTTACACTCCGTGGACGAATGGATTGTGGGTGATAAATGGATAACCCTGTATAATAAATAAATTTTTCTCTTTGTAGTCCGGGAAAGACACCTCTGTGGATTTCATAAGATAAAGTACAGGATTATCATTTAAGCTAAATCATCACTGGGTTGTCAGGACTGCCGATGTCAATTTGTCTTCCACAAATGAGGCAACGATAATCACTTTCGGGAGGAGGAGGGTACATCACTTTACAAATAAATAACATTATACTTCTCTTGATGATCCAAATTTGAGGAAACTCTTTGGGATCATCTGTCAACTTGGATTAATGCCATTAGACTTGTTTGCCCTCTATTTTGTTATATACTGTGCACACAAAAATATCTTTGGCCTTATTGAATCAATAGACGAGTAGTCAAACGCGAGGGTAGAGCAGTACTTGCATTTGAATTTATCATAGTTCTAACCCACTTGACTTCTACTTATGATACTGTTATTGTAGTCCTCCTATCTTCTAAACTCCTCTCACCCTATGGGATTATAACCAGAACCCTCTCTCCATGAATATTCAAGAATTAGTACAAAACAAAGTATTTGATTTTGTCCAAAACGAATGTAACAGGTTCAAAATTATGGTATTTATGACTTCTACGTCTCGCTGGATGTAGAAGCATAGGTGCGTGCTGCAGGTGCACTGAACTAACTCACATATACTTGAGATAGAGTTGTACAGAAGCACGATATTTACTTTGGACAACGAGACCGTAATATATCTGTAAATTACATATACCTTAACTACAGCCTGTAAATAAAGCTTACAGCTACGTTCCCACTACTTGTTTAACAGCCATCATATTTTATTATTACGTTGAACATAACCAACTAAACCCCAAAAATCGTAAGCTCAAACTGCTAATAGGATTAACCGTACTCAATGGCCCAGTGTGTTCTAATCTGGGCAGAGTGGCTCTTAGTGAACACGGTAATCTTTAAAGCACTTTTGACCCCTCAAGCAGAGGGGTCAACCTCGCCGGAACGAGTTCTGTGTCTCTCTCACGGGAAGGCTGACTACCTTCTGCCAAACACGTGAAATGTGAAGCAGAAAATCCGATTTCTACGCCCAATCGACCCTACTTGCCTGGAGCCGAGTGTAACCCCGCTTTCATGGGATCGCCTTGTGCCACGCGACCCGACCTCTGTCGTCCTATTATTACAGTCTCTTAAACTGCGCTAAATGTTCTCTAAATCCACCTCTTCACAACTTGATAGTTAGAACTGCACGCGCTATAGCTCTCTCCACCGAGGTCTTATTCAACCACGAAAGACACTAGTGAATGGTTGTAGTTCAGGGACTAGTATTTTCCATTCAGCCCGAACCCATAATGCGGCCGGACTTCTTCACATTTGATAATTTATAAATAGCAAACGCATCGGAATTTTTAGCGTCTGTCTTGCACAATCACGTGCGAAATCTACAACATCTGTCACGAGCTTAGGAATCACGTGACGGTAGCGAAATCGCTAGCACATGCCTGTGAAATTTCCAACACCTGGCACACAAAGATCACGTGATGTTAATTCATATCCTCACGCGACACACAATCGCCATGTTCGCTGCTACGCGACCCGCACCTAAACTTTCAGGTACGGGTCGATCGCTTGAAATAGGGGGAAGGGGGGAACTGACAACTTTCGTTCATGAGCGGAGTGTCGTGTGAGGGTCACTGTATCGTTGCTGGCTTCATAAACCTATAAGTGACTCATTGGATCGGAATGATTGATGGGTACCTCCATCTTGTTGCGCTTATCGAGAAGGAGGGTTTCCACCCCTCTCGAGAACAGCACCATAGCAAACAGTCATTAAGACTGTAATTAGACTGCAGGAACCATTCTATCATCGTAGCGTAAAATTACACCTCGCTCGCAGTCGTGTCGGAAGCAGGGCCGGGGGGTGGTTGTGTCGCAAGGAAGTATAAACTCGATCTCCAGCAGCCGACAACATGGATCATGCTGTCCCGCGTTACCTGTGCGAGCTACGGGGCTTACACACCTTTACGGGCCCGTTCCTGGAGGTGCGTGCCACTAGCGAAAGCACGGCTTCCGCTCCCTTCGTTCTCTACCTTCCGCCGTGTCGCCGCTACTAAAGCTGGAACGCCCAGAAGAGCGGCGACCCACTGGAGACAGCCTTCCGACAACGCGCAAGGTGATTTCCGCCAGACCACCAAGTCCTTGTAAGGCGTGACAACTCGGTTTGTACGTGTCGATGGGAGAAACGGGGGAAATTTCAGAAGCTCGTGACCTTCGGTAATATGTTCGTCGAGAGAGGAGGGGGACACACACATAGTTATTGTGGGTAACTTACTCGGTTGGTCTGAACGGTTTGGAGTACCGGAATGGAAACTGTTCAGTGGCAGTATTTAAACAGTTTCATTACGAAATGCCTTTCACGTGCATCATCTATGAAAGATGATCCAGTGTATCGAGATCAGCTGAAATGGACACATTTCACGCTGTAGCCATGGTTACAGAAATCACCAGCTGATCGTCTCAGACTTGTTAATTTCATCCTGAAACCATGGTTACATAAATCACCAGCTGAGCTCCTCAGACTTATTAATTTCATCCTGTAACTGTGGTTACAGAAATTACCAATTCAGATTTGTTAAATTCATTCTGTAACTATGGTTACCGAAATCACCAGCTGAACGCCTCAGACTTGTTAAGTTCATACCTTGTAACGAAATCACCAGCTGATCACTTCACAGTTATTAATTTCATTCTGTAACTATGGGTGTAGAAATCATCAGCTCGGATTTGTTAATTTCATCCGGTAACTATAGTTACAGAAATCACCAGCTGAGATTTGTTAATTTCATCCTGTAACCATGGTTACAGAAATCACCAGCTCAGATTTGTTAATTTCATCCGGTAACTATGGTTACAGAAATCACCAGCTGATCGCCTGAGACTTGTTAATTTCATCCTGTAACCATGGTTACAAAAATCGCCAGCTGATCGCCTCAGACTTATTAATTTCATCCTGTAACTATGGTTACAGAAATCACCAACTCCGATTTGTTAATTTCATCCTGTAACTATGGTTACAGAAATCATCTGATCGTCTACGACTCATTAATTTCGTTCTGTACCCATGGTTACAAAACTGATCATCTGATTGTCTGTGACGTATTAATTCCTGTAGTCATGGTTGCAGAAATTTGGTTTTGGAACAATGCAGCGAACTCTCTTAAAGAGATGGTAACTCACAAGTATTTTGTTTGTACGTTTGCTGGATGGAGTTTCTTCTTTTACCCACCTCCCTCTTTGGTCTCCCACCCGCTGCCTGACACGTGTCCGAGTAGTTCAAGAGGCGAAACCGCGATCAGTGGTAGAAAAGCGGAAATCTTGAACTTAATCTGTTGTTGTGTAACAAAACGTGGTTAGGGGACCACCTTTTCGGTAAACAACTTCACTATACCTCACTGGGTATTTTCATAGAGGTGGGGGTTAACTAATAGACCGTCCGGGTTTTCCTCCCACTCTCTCTCTCTCTCTCATGTTTGCATCTGCTCTTTCAGTTGGCTTAAAAATTACCAACGGTAGATTTTTGTTCTCTTCCTTTGAAAACCAGATGGCGCTATTGAATAATTGGTGATAATCAGCCCGTCAGATTGTTAAAAGTATATGAAGTTTTCACGGGTCTTTCTTGCACTGAGGAAACGCAGAGCACTTCATTTCGGACAGTGGTTCCCCCACTTCCTTTAAATCTCGCGATAGTAATAGCCCACTATTGTCTCCATAGCAACTCACTAAACAATTCATCTTCTTTTCCATTGCTATTTGTTCTCATCATCTGTGGACCGTTCTTCTGCCGCGAATTGTCCGCCACATTTTTGTTCTTACTTTACGACCATACGTTAGGGGGGGGGTGCTACCATTACCATCAATAACTTCGGCCGAAACTTTATCCATATGGATGACCCTCTGCAATGTACACTCTTGGTGACTTACGACTGAAAGGCAAAAGGTCACATAGAGATACGACTGAAAAAGACATTGGTCGTGGATTACTTTTTGTGGTGATGTCATGAATAGGAAAATCTAGTTTAAGACCTGATGCTTCTGGTATATACACTACTCGACAAAATTAAAAGAACACGTAGAAAGCGAGGTGTGACTCGTGCAGCTTGCAATGAAGCTGGACAAAATTCGGTACTGTAGTGTACCATGGGATAACGATAAAAAAAGGGAAAACAGCGATAAACTTCGGACTGGTATAAGGGACATTTATAGGGGTTGTATAAGAATAACCAAAAAGGTCACATTACAGAAGTCGATACAGGTTGCTCGAAAATATGGTCACATGACATTAGTAGGGCGTATGATCCCTCCAAAGGCTAAACAGGCCTGACAGCGGTGACCAACCTCGATAGATGGATGTCTATAAGAATCTGTAGCAACAAATACCATTCTTCCACCAGCGCAGACTTTAGCTGACGAAGTGACCGAGGAGTTGGCTGTCGGCTTGCAATGAGTCCCACGTATATTCTGTGGGATTTAAGACTAGTGATCGTGCTGGCCACGGCAGTCGTTGGATATCTTTAGTTTTAAGATATAGCTCCATCACTTGAGCTCTATGCGCAGTTGCATTCTTGTGCCTGAAAAAGAAAATCTGGGCCAACTGTACCCTTTAAAAAGTCACACATAGGGTTTCAAGATGTGTTCTCGGTACCTCCACGCAATTACGGCATACCCCTATCCAAAACATGAAGAGGGATAAGGCCATTGATCATTATCCCCACACGAGAACGCCGCATCCACGGTAAATGTCACTTTCTCTGATGTCGGAGGGATGGTAACGCACTCCTCGTTGTCTTCCGATGAAATAACGTCTAGAATCTGTTTGCAGGCTAAAACAGGTCTCAGAGATTACAGAATTGCACTCCATTTGTCAAGGTTCCAAGTCACATATTAATGCCACCAGTTTCGACCAGCTCTGCGGTGGTTTGGAGTTAATGGGATACAAACCACTGGCTTCCTTGCATAAAGTCCACTTGAATTGAGCCTTCTTACTCGTACCATGATTTAAAGGTGTGGACAGATGCTGAGAGATGCCGTACTTTTGCAATTCATTGCGAGAATGGGCAAGGTGAAATATTTAAGGGACTTTTAGCGTTGCATGGTAATCAGCACTAGACATGCCGGTACGCGTATCTTGAGAACTCAATCTTGGTGGGGTTTCAAATATGTCTGTGTCTCAGGAGTATCAGCATAGGTCCAATGCCAAATAACATCCATACAACGGCAATCCTGTGGTTTGACATAACTCGTTGATGGGAGAGGTTAATGGAAGCCGACAAGCCTTGTGATGGTCAAAACGCAGTCTCCTCGTACTTTGTCACAGATGGGGGTGTCATTGTCAACAATAAACAAATAAGTATGGTTACAGTGAACTCAGAAATAGCAACAGTATCCAGCGATGATGTTCCTGAGTCCACTGTAACTAGGTACCTATACCTATTATATGAATTAAAAGAAAAAGAAAACGTTTCCTGGTGTGACGAATACGGGTTCCTGCTGAGGGCAGAAGGAGAACATAGCGAAAACGACAAGAGTCCATAGACTCATCCTGACAGGCGTCAACAATGTGGGCTGGTCGTGGCGTTGTAATGCTGTGTGGAATTTTTCCCAGGTGCAAATTGCGCGATTCCAATGGAGCAACATTTGAATACCAGCATCATCTGGAAATTGTTTCTGACCAGGGGTATCCCTTTGTGGCTGCAGTGTGTCCATTTGCGAATATGTTCTTCCCCAACAGGGTAACACGCTATGTCACAAGGTCAGAATTATACTGAGTAGGTGGCTTCCCCAGTCACCAGATTTCAATGGAATCCAGCATCTTTGGGATAAGTTAAAACGAACTCTTCCTAGTAGAGAATCGGAAAAATGTAGGCTCTTCTGAGAGCTGAAGGAAGGATCCATTTGGATTCATCCCTCCGCGTACTGTGGACGGATGAATCCAAATTTGAAATTTTTGGATCCAAGCTTAGAGCTTATGTGAGACAATCAACTGAAGAAAAAATGGTGCCACATTGTTTGGAGCCGACACTTAAGCATGGTGGTTGTTCCATTATGATCTAGGGTTGCTTATCTTTTCGTGGAGTGAGGGATTTCGTCTGAATTGAAGGAATTTTAAGAAAAGGCTATAAAACATTCTTGAATATAATGCAATATCCCCTGGACTTCGACTTTGTGGAAGAAATGTTTTTCGACTGGACTCGAACCCATGTCTTTTCCACTCGGTGTGGGTAGGACAGCCATTCTACCAACTGTGCTACCCATGAGGACAGTGCGACTGCAACCTACGAATTCGTAAAGCAAAGTACGTGGTAACGTTGGTATTTTTCACTGGCTTGCAAGATTTCGGGATTTCAAGACTTGTAATAGCTTTGCGTGAACTCAGACACGGTCCAGTGATCAAAGTACTGTAGCACAAGCGTTGTATTCACCACATTTAGAACCCATGTAGCAGCCGAATATCGATAATTATAAAAAGTGATTAGCATTTAGACACAATATATACTGATGCCTTACAACCTCAATTGCATTTGCACTTAACATGCGCACCATTAGATTAAGTTTATTTTAAGCGTCAAAGGTCCTAAGGTTACGAGGCGTCAATATATTGTGTCTATAACTGCGTGTATCGTTTTTTTTTTTTTTTTTCAATTTGCCTGTTTTATGCACGAAAAACACCAAGTTTGGGAGAGACAAAAAACATTCAATCCTCGTCTGAGACCGACTAACTCAGCGACGTTGTTGAAAAGAAGCCCATAAAAATCCCTCACGCCTTTGGCAGGATTCGAACTCAATCGGCGATGTATCATGCCGACTAATGTCCCTCAGAGGACAGTTACAAATCGATTTTTATTGAATACTGAAAAATTTATATGATGCAATTTATATGACTGCTCCTATACATTCTTGTGTATTTTGCTTGTACTCTACTTCAAGGAACTCATCCTTCTTTGTACATTTACAAGATTCTGCACTCACTAGCCAAAAAATTAGAAACCGTTATTCAGTACCTGGTAGGACCACCTTTTACCCAAAGTACAGCCGCACCCGTCGTGGCATGGATTCTTTAGGTATCTAAAGAAGTCCAGTTCCACATTTGACCATTCTTCCACAGGACATTTGTCTGTCAGTTACTGTACCGTGGTTGGTAGAGAATCGCGAAGCCGAACTGCCCTTTCTGAGATATTCTCAATTCGATTCAAATCTGGACAATAAATCTGATAGGGTAGAAGTTGGAAACTTGGATATGTCCCTCGAGCCATTCAATTACAATTTTTGGTTAATTGCATAGTTATGTTGAATTAATCCATCACAGTTCCAGGTAAAAATGAAGTCTTGCATGGTGAAGTTGGTCCGATACGACGAGGGATAATCATTGAAGGTATGACTTTCTAAAGGTATGAGCAAACTCAGTCAGCAGAACATACCCCGTTCAGAACACATTATCTTTTTCCACCGTTTCATAGTCCACTCTTCGTGTTGGTGACAACACCTCAGTCGAATCTTTCGATTTTTCGCAGAAAGAAGTAGTTTAGTACAGGCACACGATTAGCAGATCCTAGATCCCAGTTGGAAATGGATAATTTTTTGTGAAAATTGGATTTTTCATTCATTTTTTGCACACTGGACCTATTGGGACATACAGTTTGCTTTAAATTTCTAGATCTCGTTCCTAGAATATCGACTTTCTGTCATATTTCTTCTTTTAAAGCCGCATTCTCCTTTAGTATTGCACTCATTGCGTATTTTTGAGATGGTTGCTTTCGAGAAAACTGTCGGAAAATCACGTTTCAGGGAACTCTTGCCAACATCATGACAATTTCCATGAACATCCAGCATTTTCAATGTAGTCAGTGTGGTCTCCCATCTTTCATACTGACAGAGTTCAGCATCGCACTCGTGGGTAGCACATTTGGTATAATCACTGTCCTCCCCCACAGCGGGTGGAAAAGACCTGAGTTCGAATCCCGTCAATGACTCGAAGAATTTTTATAGGTCTTCACATGGGTGTTCTCTCCCGGAAAGTAGAGTTTTTCGTCCAGCAAACAGAAAATGGACCACAGAACACACGCAATTTACAGAGATATTATATACGATCCAGTATAGTCTCAGTTGCTGATGCCCCTAAAATCCTACAACAGCCAACCAACCAATTTCAGCTTCCTCTGATTATTTTCCTTTGCTTCCCAAGATTAAAACACTTGGAAGATCTGAGATTTGCAACAAGGAAATTATTCATAATTCAGCATCCATTATTAAGCGGTGGAATCGGTATGGTTGAAGATTTTTTCGATTTTCTGTTTGCTTGACGAAAAACCTCAGTTTCCGGGAAAGAAAAAATCATGCCACCCTCGCCTGAGACCGACTAAATGAGCCACGTTGTCAATACCCATAAAAGTTCCTCACATCATCGACGGGACTCGAACTGGGGGTCTTTTCCACTCGGAGTGGGGAGGACAGCGATTCTACCAGCTGTGCTACCCAAGAGGGCTCCTATACCTTGCACCGAAACAAAATTTTTCTGGGTCTACTTATATGGAGCTTGTTATACATTCCCAAAAAGGTTTTCGAGGGAAGAATCTTCTTTCCATGATTTGCAAATCGGAGATATACAGTGTTTATAAAGCCATCGATGTAAACTTGATTTTTTATTTTTTCTCGTTTATGGTACAGTTGTATTCGTTTATTATATTCTAAGAGTGGTTTTTCATCATTGAGAATTTAAGTTTTGTTGAAGAACAAAGAACACACGTTCCACTTGATCCAGAAGAGATAAGGCATGAGTTTGAAGACGTAGTAAAGGAAACATATATTTGCATATTGGATCCTATATCTACATAGCTACTTCAGCGCCCTCTACAACATTGTCGAATGCTTATTTATTGGTCCCCATACTTTTCTAACGTACTATATATCGGGACTGCAATAATCAATGTGGCGTAATTTAAATCGAAATTTTCTTAACCCGAAATTCCTTGCTTTTCGATGACTTCTCCAAATACTTAGAAAAAAGATTTCATTTATTTAATCACGTGGTTAGAGAGAGAGAGAGAATGGAAAATTTCTAAACCACTCCACCAAATCCTCAACTTAAAGTTGGTTTATCGACCTGATTTCATTTGAATCTAATCATTTGTTCTTAATAATTTTTTTTTATCTTTTCCTTTTGTTGTTCATCCTTTTTTCTAACATGTTCACCCCCACTCCCCCACTTCCCTCACCCCTTGTACCTGTCACAGTAAGCTTCTCTTCCTAACACTTTAAAAACACGAAATGGATTTACCTTCAACAGCTGTAACGCCAGCAGACGCCAAATTAAAAACCAAACGATCTTTGCATAAATGGAAACAACAACAAAAAAGACCTTCACTTCTGCTTTCTTTTTAACTTTCTTAAGATTAAGAAATTCTCTTTTTCTTCACATCTTCATTCACTCACTCTTCTCGCCGATCGCTATGACAACCCGAGTGATCGACTTTGCAACAAAATTCTTAAATCTTTTTGCCAAGAAGTCCTTACCTCCCGCCGTTCGCGATCGTCTAGCTTGCGTCAGCGGTGTAAATCCTCCGCGGCGTTCGTTACCACGGGCATGGCTGCCGGCCTCTTGCTGCGCCAGCCTGTGAAAAATGTTCCGAAACAAAACCTACTTCTTACGGAGACCCCGTTGCTATCGGAGCCCGAAGTCCGGGATGCCGGTAGCAGAGGCCCCAAACTGTGTCCGAAATCCGGAGCTGATGAGAGTCTCATCTGTCACCTACGATCCACGGCAGGAGAGATGCGCGAGCCGTATGCCGCATGCTGGGGTCTGAGACCCGGCAAGCTGCAAATATACGGGCCGGATGCTGTCGGTTGGCCTGAAGGTCCCTAAGCCTAGTTAAGGCTGAAAACTTGGCAGGGAAGCTAAACGCAGCATCCAGCACCGAGTCAAGCTCACGGGCGGGGGTTTTCCGTTGTGTCGGCAAAGGAAAGCTGTTGACGGCGATGCTGGGGTATTTAAAACCAGCTGCCTTCGTCATTCTTACTGTCGCCTCTTGACTTTCTCCCGGACAAGACTTCCCAACTCCGCTATGAAGGTGTCAGGGGATGCTGGCGATGCGGATCGAGGAAAGTCGGTTTCCTTTCTCGTGTGTTCGCAGTCGGGCAGCGAAATTATCTCGACCTTTAAATGAACGAGCTAATTAGTTGGATTTCTGTGGTGTCTTTATGGATCTAAATGGTCTTCTGCTGTAGGTTTGCTTGGATCTTTCTCTTTGAGCAAACGCTACATTTCATCCACGGACAGATCTTTTCTATGGAAACAAGGTAAATTTATCTCGTACAAAGTCCCTGTGTGTGAATTTCAGTGTAATAAGCTAGCGATGTTTGTCTTCGGAATAGTCTGGGGGGGGTAGTTTTTAAGGGGCCGGACATTTGTTATCTGACGCGTCTGTTTCGCTTTTAAAACTGTGCGCCTGTCTGTGTTGTTATTTGTTCAAACCCGCTGTTGTAATATTTGCGGTGAAGTTGATATGACCAAGTGATAGGACAAAATATATTCTCTACTTTTACGAATTGATGCCCCTGGTTTGAAACTATCTGAACGCTGTGTAGATATTAACCGTATTTTTCAAAGTACTGAGATTTTAAGTCATTTCCAATTTAAAATGTTCTTGTTTATATTCCAGCACTGCCACTAAGTCAACAATGAATACAATCAGTAATCGCATTTGGCAGTCACGCGATCCACTGAAACGCGACTTTTAATATTTATTTCTTTATAAAGACAAAATCCAGTGCAATCTTGCTTTTATTATCTCGTGAATACAGCATGTGAGAATTGAACGATTTGAACCACGTGAGAAACGTAGGATTGTAAACTACGTGAGGAATAAAAATTTCTAATCATTGTTGAAAGATATCAGTACAACACGTTAGAAATGAACAATTGTAAGCCACGTGAGAAATGAACAGTTGTAATCCACGTGAGAAATGAAATTTTCTAATCATTGTTGATATTAGTAGAACACGCGAGAAATGAACAATTCTAAACCACTGAGAAATGTACAATTGTAAACCACGTGAAAAATGAAAATTTCTAATCATTGTTGAAGCACATCAGTACAACACGGGAGAAATGAACGATTGCAAACCACGTGAAAAATGAAAATTTCTAATTATTGTTGAAAGATATCAGTACAATACGCGAGAAATTAACGATTGTAAACAATGTAAAAATTGAAAAATTCTAATCATTGTTGAAAGGTATCAGTACAACACGATCGTAAACCACGCGAAAAATATACGATTGTAAACCACGTGAGAAATGTACGATTATAAACCTTATAATCACATCTTACCTTATATTTCACATCTTACTTAAACCTTAAGTAAGATGTGAAAATTTCTAATTATTGTTGATATTTAGTACAACACGCGAAAAATGAACAATTCTAAACCACGTGAGAAATTAAAATTTCTAATCATTGTCGAAAGATATCAGTACAACACGCGAGAAATAAATAATTGTAAACCACGTGAGAAATGTACAATTGTAAACCACGTGAAAAATTAAAATTTCTAACTGTTGTTGAAAGATAGCAGTACAACAAGCAAGCGTTCATTAACTATTGTAAACCATGTGAGAAATGTACGATTGTTAACCACGTGAGAAATGTACGATTGTAGACCACTTGAGAAATGAACAATTGTAGACCACGTGAGAAATGAACAATTATAGACCACGTGGGAAATATACGATTGTTAACTACGTGGGAAATGAAAATCATTGTTGAAAATGAAAATCTTTCAACAATGAAAATCTAATCATTGTTGAAAGATATCAGTACAACACGCGAAAAATGAATGAATGTAAACCACGTGAGCAATGTGCGATTGTAAACCACATGAAAAATTAAAATTTCTAATCATTGTTGAAAGATAGCAGTACAACAAGCAAGCGTTCATTAACGATTGTAAACCAGGTGAGAAATGAAAATCTTTAAACATTGTTGAAAGATATCAGAATAACACGCGAAAAATGAATGATTGTAAACCACGTGATAAATGCACATTCCAAACATTGTTCAAAGATATAAGTGAGAAATGAAGATCATTGTCGGAAAGAGATATGAGCATTGCGCGCTTTTTTAATTGGTTGTTTTGGGATTCTTTTGTCCATCAGTTATTTGGTTGCCATGTGCCAGTTCGTAATGTTTATGTCTGTAAACGTGCGCGTGTTCACGAACTGATTTCTACCTTCTGTGGATATTTGACCTGAAGTGTTTAAAGCTTTAAATTGGTCGATGCTATTGGGATCCTTTCTCTTTCTCGTATGACGCACATAATGGGACATTAATTTAAATTGGAGAAGGATGGCTGCTGGATAGATGTGCGAAATGTTGCTTTCAGGCAAAGAGAAATTGATTGTTTGAACAAACTTCCATCTAGTGTTGTGTGAAGTGAAGAGTTTGGATAAATTTAAAGAAGAATAATAAGGAATACCAACCTGGAAGATTCAACACCACCATAAGTTTAAACGCAATCATTGTTGTAAGATCCATTGCTGTCATAAAAATAAAACGAACTCATTGTTTCTAATAGCTTGGAAGAGGGGTCTAAAGACTGTTCATGTTACGTTAATCAGTTTATAGAAACCACATTATTATATCACATGGTAGATTAAGTAATTTATTATGGAAATTAAGGACATTGTAATATAATTGTATTTAACTTCATTTTAATAGTAGTACAACACAATCAATTTGAAAACTGGTTCCTACCCCGGAAACAGTGAGTTCCCGAAACGTAGTTATAAATATTTTAAGTGAGGTGGTTTAATGCCTTTAAAATTGTACCATTTCAATAATAACTTACTTAATCTACCACGTGTTATAATAGTGTAGTGCCTATCAATTCATTAACATGAAATCATTGTTTTCTTTGTTATGTAGGGCGTCTCCTGAATGTTAGTTCAACTCTGCCATGGAACACTATGGTGAATATAGACCTCTGTAAGATGGCCAGAAATGAGTAGAGTGCTATTTTTTGTTTCTGTACTACCATGTCTCCGGTAAGTACCCGTCCATCCCACAAAGAGGCGGATCCCAGCTATGCACGTACTGTCCTACCAAGCGGTCAGAACTGTTCAGATCTCTCACTCACAGGAAGACGAAAGCTAATCCTGTGAGGTCAGCTATCACCTATCCCTCTGGACCCCAAATGGATGGTACCCCAAATCAGAGGTACCATCAATCCGATCTGAAGAGGCAAGCAAAATAAACAAATAAATATATAATATAATAAATAAATAATAACATAAGGTAAACACTAACAATAGTTGCTAGCATTCAGTCTTCCTTTTCACCACAGGTACACAGATCGGAGTTTTCAATCCCAAATTCAAATATCCTTGCGTTTAAAGAACAGTGTCCAGTAAGAAGGTATGTAATATAAAGACTTGAAGAAAATGTTTTGTTTTCCTGCAGAGAAGTTAAGAGTTACTTTGGGAAATAATAGTGTAGTAACTGTACCGTTGATGGAAGTATCTCATCTAGTTTGCCATAAGATTAAGGAACTCATTCCAGCAGCGATCCTCACCTTGCATTGAAAAAAAGATCGCTGTTGAAGGATAATATCTGTATCAAGAATATTGTTGAAGGATACAGGTAATAACAATAACAATTAAATAAACTCGTTTTAAAAATCAATATACCACATGAAAAACTAAGTCAAAACGATAAGAAAAGATTGCTGAAAGTTTTATCTTTCGCCAAGATTACTGTTGAAAGACGATATTATTACAACGCACAAAAAATTAACAAGCTTACAACAATTAAATGAGATTATTGTTGGCAAGAAATGAACAGCGTGCGCTTAAACAGTTAAACAAGATCATTGTTGAAAGCCGAACAGGTAAGAAATGAACTGCGGGCGCGCTTACAACAATTAAACAGAACAATTTACTTATAACAATTAAACAAATAACAATTAAACGAAATCACTGTCGAAAAAGCACATGCTTAAAACAGTTAATCTAGATCATTGTTGAAAGCCCAACAGGTACGAAACGAACTGCTTAGAACAATTAAACAGATAACAATTTACTTATAACAATTAAACGAGATCACTATTTAAAAAACATGCTTAAAACAGTTACAGTTGATCATTGTTGAAAGCCCGACAGGTAAAAGAACTGTTTTATGAGCTCATTGTTGAAAAAACATGTTCAAAACAGTTAAAGTAGATCATTGTTGAAAACGCAACAAGTAAGAAATGAACCGCCTGCTTACAACAATTAAACGAAATCATTGTTGACAAAAAAATGCTTAAACAATTAAACTACATTATTATAGAAAGCGCAACAGTAAGAAATGAACTGTACGTGTGCTAACAACAAACAGATCAATTATTTATAACAATTATAAACGAGATCACTGTTGAACAAAAAAATGTTCAAAACAGTTAAACTAGATCATTGTTGAAATGAACTGCTTACAAGAATTAAACAGATAACAATTTACATGTAACAATTATACGAGATCATTGTTGAAAAAACATATGCTCAAAACAGTTAAACTAGATCATTGTTGAAAGCCCAACAGGTAAGAAATGAGTGCGTGCTTACAACAATTAAAATTAAACGGATAACAATTAAACGAGATCATTGTTGAAAAAAACATATGCTTAAAACAGTTAAACTAGATAATTGTTGAAAGCCCAACATGTAAGAAATGAACTGAGCGCGTGCTTACAATTAAAAACAATTTACTTTATAACAATTAAACGAGATCATTGTTGAAATCCCAGCAGGTAAGAAATGAACTGCGCGCCTGCTTACAACAATTAAACGAGATCATTGTCATATCAATAAAACACGAGAGGAGAAATGAACTGGAGCGCTTGCAACTATGAAAGAGCAAGATAATTGTCGAAACTCGCAATAAGAGAAATGAAAGATTCCTTACGTCCATTTCTTTATTTTAAGATCCTGTTTCGAAGGCTAATAAACAAACTATTCATTTATTTAAATACATCCGCTTGTAGTTGTTTATGGGGGTAGCTTATAGGAAAATCAGACGGAGTGTGGCAGCGACAAATTGTTTTCATGATCGATCGTCCCTTTAAGCAATCCGATGAGGGGGTTGAAAAATGACGAAATATATACATCAGCAGAAAATCCTCGTTTCTTATCTCCGCATGACCTCTCCGACAGAGAGACGGAACGAGGTAGGGATTGGCATGCACACACACGACAGAATCATCGTAAATCAGTCGGCTAACGGCGTGACCTTTAACTAACCGCCCATTTGAACGCAGCATCACGAACAAGATGGCGCAAGTTGATATAACCATCAAAATGTTGCGGACAATGGGTCGAAATCTGATTTCGTTTTTCCACCAACAAAGGGATCGGACATCTATATTAATAAACCGCAGACGCTGCTAATGCTCGGCCCACCATTAAATGGACCGCGATTACCTCCCATTCAGCCCTCCCCCGAAATATATATATCGGGTGGCGATCGCCGTGTCCATAGATAACACGACAGATAAGCGTCCATTTGACTTTGGTAGCCCGAGATTTAATTTTAGACCCACCAGCGGTCGGTATATCTCTTCGCAGCAGGCTTATCACCATCAGGGGTGTATTGTGTCGTTTCGCTTTCCTCCCCTCCCCTCTCCCCCCCAACGAACTTCCCGGAGTATCTGGGCGTGATGTTGGAAGCGTATGTGTGCAGCGAGCATTTAATTTGGGTGTGCTTTTGACGCGAGACTCATATATCATCCGAGACTGGCTCTCTACTGACGGAGAAAGTGAGCAATACCGGGGAGTCATTATACAGAAAGGGTAAAGGTGTAGGAGGGGGGGAGAGGGTAGGGGAGGGGGAGTTACTTGCATTAATATAAACTGCACAGAGAGCGCAAAGAGACTGAGAAAGAAAATCGAAAAATGATATTAAAATAACTTTAGAGATGGATACTAAGCAATGGTCGTTATAAAGGGGTGTTTTTATATGCGAGTTTATGCTTCGGTTGTCCAATGATTGTTGGGTGAGTTAAAGGCGCCCATTCTTTTGGCGGGAAGGAAAATTTTTCGGGGTTTACAGCTTCCGTTTTGGATGTTGCGCACGGGTTGTTTTCTATAATACCCCCCCAAATGAATGTACTTGTTAGACTAAGGGGACTTCGAGATCTTCCGAGCGGTAAATTACATAAAAAGCATCCTAATGACTTAAAGGGAAGCTAAAAAAGGGGCTTATTAACGTAAAGTTCCCCCTCATAATTAATCTTTAGAAAATTCTCCAAATCTCAATGAATATCAAAAAAATTGCTATACGGCAAAGCATCGCTGACTTCTGTGAACTGTTGGCTATTGATGGACTTAAATCCGTATGCAAATAGTAGACAAACGCCCAATAGACATATTCATGACGGAGGGAACGGGGATTTGAGGTGGAAAGAACGTGAGGTATCAACCCACACGAGTGCACTCCACAAAAATGTTATTGTGAGGGGCCATAGTGTAAGAACACCTTATCCACGCAACTTACCATGATTAGGAAGGCACGCTCAATAGGATGCATGTGTTTGTAAGGTACCTTCTTCAGACGTCAACAGCGCGCTAAGAGGCAGGTTAAGAGAAGCGACAAGAATAGGTTCATTCATCGGAAACTTCCTGCCGACAGCGGGGTCACATCAACAATGCGTTTTGTCTGGGAAATCTTAGTTGCGGCTAACGGGCCACCGTTTACAATTCTCGAGCCGGCAGGTTGTCCCCTGGTTTTGATCTGAATTGCTTATGTCATCTGGGAAAATTTTTAGGGGGTTGCTAGTGTGAAAGGTATGCACGTGGAGATGAGTTGTGTTAACTCACTAGGCAACTCGACTGGGAGGGGGTAAGGGGGCAAGTGAAAGGGGCATTGTGGTTTCCGAAGCTATGGTTTCGGCACCACGGTGTTGATAAAGTTGGTAGCTGCGAATCCTTCGCAGTAAAGACTACACAGCGTGTATTTGTTTAGGGACATTGTGAGGGCCTGGTAATTTCGCACTGTTCGTTGAAAACTCTGGAATTTCTCTATCCCTCAGACGCTGGTGGGAATATCGAGCGTCTATTGACATCCCTGGGAATTTGTCCCCCAGCGGTATTCAACTATAGTCACACCACATCTCAATAACCAGCCAAAGTCTTCTTTTCATATCAGTTTTTATTTACAAAATGCGAACGGCGAATTTATGACGTAATTGAGCATCATCCAATCGGTTTTAAGTACTCATTATTGAATAAAATTGTAATTTCCTGAATGTTGCCAAAGTTATTGCCAACGAAAACACATTGATTTGTTGATAAATGGTATTTCTTCGCAAGTTTGGCAAAAATCTATAATTATAGATCTATCTATAATCTATCTACAATCCATAATTATAGATTGTTGCCAATCTCTATTGATTGTTGCCAATCTATATTGATCGTTGCCAAACGTGTTGCCAATCTCTATTGATTGTTGCCAATCTATATTGATCGTTGCCAAACGTGTTGCTATTCTATATTGATTGTTGTCGAACTTCCCAGTTATAAACATTATATATTGTTTTACCAAAGGATTGCCATAACTGTACATTGTTGCCAAATAAAAGTAAATTTCATATTTATAATCTGGACGACCACATAAGGTCAGAGCAGTTCACAAGATAGAAAAAGAGAGAGAGAGAGAGAGAGAGAGAGAGAGAGAGAGAGAGAGAGAGAGAGAGAATACAACATCACCGTATTGATGAGAGAGAAAGAGAGAGAGAGAGAGAGTACATCTCAACGAATAATTGTCATTATTATACAATTTTTTTGTCAGACTTCATATCAACAAATAATTATAGTCATCATACATTGTTTTGCCAAACTTGTTCCCAACGAATAATTATTATCACCATACATTGTGTTTTGCCAAAGTTTTCAACGAATAATTATTATCATTATCATCATGCATTGTTTTTGCCAACGAATTTTCATAATTGTACATAATTTTCAAAGAAATAATATAATTATATATTGTTGGCAAAAAATAGTATAATGAAGCATAGTTGGCAAAGAAATAGTACAATTATACATTGTTGGCAAAAAATAATATAATTAAATATAGTTGGCAAAGAAATAGTATAATTATACATTGTTGGCAAAAAATAATATAATTAAATATAGTTGGCAAAGAAATAGTATAATTATACATTGTTGGCAAAAAATAATATAATGAATACCTGGTGAAGAAATATTTAATTGTATATGGTCACCAAAGAAATATTATAATCATGTTTGTTGCAAACGAGTTACTATAACCCCACGTTTAGGAAATTATAATTCATTGTTATAATTGTTGAATATTGCCAAGAAAGGGCCACATTGGTCTCTTAGTAAATAACGCGTTTTGGCAAACTTGTTGCCAAATAAATCGTGAACTAATTATAATCATTATAGATTGATGCCTGTGATTTACTCCAGTTGTACGTTGCCAGATATAACGCATTGTTATAATTGGAAAATGTTGCCAAATTTATCATCAATAAAACGCACTGTTGTAATTGTAGAATGTTGCCAAATTTATTGTCAATGAATAAACGCATTGTTTTGCTGTTAAGTGACCATTAAACAAGCTTTTTGCCAACAATTGGCTAATTACAGACCGTTGCCAAAGAAATATCAGAACATTTTTTGTTACATTTTTGTGAAAGAAATATCATAGCCCAATTATACATTTTTTTGCCAACTAATTATTATAATTGAACGTATTTTATTATTATTATTATTATTATTATTATTATTATTATTATTATTATTATTATTATTGTAGAATGTTGCCAAATTTATTGTGAGAGTAGAAACGCATTGTTTTGTTGAAAAATGACACTTTAAGCAAACTTATTGCCTAAAGAATATTATAATCAACATTTTTTGGCACATTTTTACCAAAGAAATATTATAGGCTAATTATACATTTTTTTTTTGCCAAAAAAATTACTATAATTGCATATTTTGCGCAAATTATAACGCATAATTATAGTTACAGTATGGAATGAAATGAAATTTGCTGATATATGAAAGTTTTAGGCAAACTTTAGGCCAACAAAGTATTATAATTGCCGATTATTGCCAAACTGAATTTAAACTGATTGTTATAATCATTATACATTCGTTTGCCAATGAATTGACATAACTGTACATTGTTGACAAGTAAATGTTGACAAATACAGAAATATTGCCAAAGAAACGTTGTCAGATACAGAAATGTTGACAAAGAAATGTCAAATACAGAAATGTTGACAAAGAAATGGTTTCAAACACAGAAATGTTAACAAAGAAATGTTGCCAAAGAAATGTTAAATATAGAAAATACAGAAGTGTATGTTGTCAAATACAAAAGTGTTGCCAAAGAAATGTTGTGAAACACAGAAATATTTCCAAAAATATGCCAAATACAGAAATATTGCCAAAGAAATGTCAAATATAGAAATTTTGCCAAATAAATATTGTTAAATTCAGAAATCAATGTATAATTGTTGTCAAATACAGAGATGTTGCCGGAAAAATGTCAAATATAGAAATATTGCCATAGAAATGTTGTCAAATACAGAAATGTTGTCAAATACAGAAATATTGCCATAGAAATGTTGTCAAATACAGAAATGTTACCAATGAAATGTTGTCAAATAGAAATATTTCCAAAAATATGCCAAATATAGAAATATTGCCAAAGAAATGTCAAATATAAAATTTTTCCAAATAAATAATGTTTAATTCAGAAATCAATGTATAACTGTTGTCAAATACAGTTGCCAAGAAATGTTGCCAAAGAAATGTTGTCAAATTCAGAAATGTTGCCAAAGAAACGTTGTCAAATACAGAAATGTTGTCAAATTCAGAAATGTTGCCAAAGAAATGTTGTCAAATACAGAAATGTTGCCAAACAGAAATATTTCCAAAAATATGCCAAATACAGAAATATTGCCAAAGAAATGTCAAATACAGAAATGTCACCAAAGAAATTATGTCAATTACAGAAATGTCAATTACAGAAATGTTGTCAAATACAGAAATGTT
The DNA here is from genome assembly GCF_048544385.1 of Mastigoproctus giganteus. NCBI lineage: Eukaryota > Metazoa > Arthropoda > Arachnida > Uropygi > Thelyphonidae > Mastigoproctus > Mastigoproctus giganteus. The sequence goes on from NC_143575.1 coordinate 264,741,137, forward strand.
GCCAAAGAAATGTTGTCAAATACAGAAATATTGCCAAAGAAATGTCAAATACAGAAATGTTGCCAAAGAAATGTCAAATACAGAAATGTTGTCAAATACAGAAATGTTGCCAAAGAAATGTCAATTACAGAAATGTTGCCAAAGAAATGTCAAATACAGAAATGTTGCCAAATATGTTGTGAACGAAACTTTAATATTTCTAAATTAATACTTGGTGTGCATCTTGTAAATCAACCTAATTACAAAGATTATCACCCAGAAGGGTGGTACACAATTTTAAAACAGGGTCATTCTTAAGCACAATTAGCTGACACGTACAAAATGCCATCAATCAATACGATTGGATGGATCTTCAGGGTTTCCAGTTCGTCCTGGTTTTAACAAAACCTCGGTAGTGTGAACGAATGAGGTTCCCTTACAAAAGAAAACAAAATAGAGCACGTTGAATCGCCAAACCCAAAACAATATCTCTTCGATACACAGACAATGGAATCGACATGTTTGTGGTCTTTTGACGGCTGCATCCCCCATGTAGGGCCATAGTTGGCTCACCCCGTGACGTCTAAGGGACGGAGAGAGAGAAGAGACTGCTTAATTAATAGATTTCTGAAACAATAGTCGTCCATTATGTACCCTTCTGTCGGAGTCAAAATTTTTGTCATGTGACCTGACTCTTAATAATCGAAGTTTCCTCGCGTCTCACCAGGTGGCGAGATAATTAAATATCAGGAGGTCACTTTTTCGAGAAAAATAAGACTAATAAAATTCTATGCGGTGTATTACGAACGTGGCTAGCCACTTTGGAAGGATCGAGATCCACAACTGTCGATGACGTCATTAAAGAACACCCCCGGTGGTTTGATTACCCCTCGTTCTCCAATTCGTTATTAATCTACGATACTTTTGTCACAAATATTACGTATGTATGTAAAAAAAAAAAAAAAAAGAAAAAGAAAAATGGACGCAGGAGTTACAATTGTTACTTCTAAGAACAAGATCCTTTTTTTTTTGGATCCTTAGAAATTTATATTAAGAAAAAGAAAAAATAAGAAAAAATCGTTATTGTACACAAAGCATCTTTCTCAATGAAAAGCTCTAACAATTGAAGAAATTCATTGAGAGTGGAAAAATCCACGAAGAAATGTAATTCCGTCTGCTCAGGGGGTCTAGACGTTCATCCATGTCATCAAACAAATGATAATGATAGACTCTGAATAACATTTGTCTTCTGGTATAAAGGACTATCAACTGTAGAGACAGCCATTTTGAGGCCCCTTACTACATTACGGCCCGTATTTCTATCCACGGAAATGACATAATAAAACATACGAAAACTTAACACCCTCCTTTCAAAAGAACTCGAACAGTAACTATTATTTAAAGTCAAAAAAAGAAAGAAAGAAAAACCAAAAGAAAGAACGAAAAAAAAAAAAAAAAAAGCAACCAAGCGATTTGGACAAATGAATATCTTTTGATTTCAAAGTCCAGTTACATTGTTGTCACGTGACGTGGTGAATAATGGTTATCATAGAAGTCGCTTTCAACAATAGAAACGCTTTTACTGTTGCTCGGATACTGCGCGCGCTAAAACCAGCGCGCGTGCCAACAATGGCTTGTAGATTTCATTAGTGGCCACCATTCTTATGTTAATTTCTCGCTACGTTAAAAGGCCAAAAGAAAAAAAATAATAAATAAAAATAGAAAATAAAAAGAACACAAACAAATAGCAGAGCAGACTAATTTTAATTAAATTATAATTGATAATACATTAGGGAAAATTATTCTCTGAATATTTTAACTTTCTCTTTTAAAGAGAGGAATTATACAGACGATGGTGGGCGTATTTGTCCTTATCGTACTATTTGACACTTTTTTTTTTTTTTTCTTTCTATCTTTCGAGTAAATTAACTCGAACGCCAAATTAAGTTCACAGTTAGTGGAACGCTTTGAGCTGATATATTTCTCCAAGGGTTCTTCCGGCTCATTGGATGCCCCATGTGGTTAAACAAAGATGGAATAACGGTTATCCTGAAAAGCTCAGTACAGATAAAGATGTAATTGGGTGGAATTAAATATATGACCACCCCCTGGTGTTTACGCAATTGATAACTTTTATAGTTACATTTCGCGGATGAGTTAATTTCGAAAAAGACGTTTGCTTTTAATTGGACTCTTAATTGTCATTGTTTGATAGAGGTCGCAGCAGACGTATGTCGAAACAAGATGGCCGACGAATGAACCTCTTTAAGCCTATTTAGTTTATTATAAGCCCCCTATTAATAGTAATTTGTGTACACCGCGCATCGTGGGGTTTTTCCCAGACTCGATATCGTGTTTTTCTTCTTGTAGATTTTATTTGTTCGTCTGCTATGAATTCCAAAAGACAGCTGGGAAGATAGAGCATGAAAAGCATAAGATACGACGGAAATAGGACTAAGGGGGAATGAAGAATGCTCTCGTGCCACTATGAACTAAATGAAGTCCCTATTTCCTTATTTATTTTTTTTTTTTTTTTGGACACAATACCTGTCATTCTGCAAACGTCGAGTGACGTCATAGATGACCTGGGAGGAAGGATGTTTTTATGAGCTTACGTGGGGGCATGGGGGGTGAATGAAGACAGAGTCTGTTGGAGTGGACCTCTTCCTGTGATAGCAAAGGATACTGGGGAATGTTGACAAAAGGAAACGAACGACAGTATCGGTCGGGGATGGACTTGGAATTCTTGTCGCTCGCGAGCTACGATACTCGGCACGTGGAAGCTTCACGCAGCGGGGATCTAGCCAAGAATCTCGAGACATATTCAGCGTCTCGATACCCCCGAGAAGTCGATATTATTCTCACTTAGAAGCCCCCCCTTCCTCTCTGCCACCATCGTCTTTCCTTCTCGCCTTGTGTCGAGCGGTTACCATAGTAACCAGCGCGGAAAGAGCTTAACCCTCCCTACCCCCCCTCTATACATATGTCGGATGTATTGATTTCGTCCACATCTACGAATGCCGAGAAGACGAAGGAGCTTAGAGGCTGGGACAGAGGGGGGGAAGGATGAGGGGATGAATGCTGAAGGTGGTGAAGGAAGGTTCGTTTGTGTTGTCGCTACGAGAAATACTGTCTTTTGGTCATTACGGTCGGCGAAAAATAACGTTTATTTTTGGCGCGTTGCTGGCGAATGCAAGTATTTCGAAGAAATATCGTTTGGTTTACTGATCACAATGGCTTCCTATTTGGAGTGGACAGTTAATTCAGATTTATTTTTTTCTCAAAAATAAATTATACTTTTTTTTTTTTGGATATATCAATAATTCTTTTTAATTCCAAATGTTTTGTAATATGCTTCTGGAGATCATTTCCTGCATGCTTTCAGAGACCCTAGAAAAGTCTTGAGATCTTCTTGTCATGATCTTCTTGAGATCATGTCTTTCTAACATGCTTCTAGAGATCATGTCTTTAGGAAAGTCGTTGTTTTCTAACATGCTTCTGGAGATCATGCCTCATTAAAGTCACGTTTTCTAGCATGCTTTTGGCGATCATGTTCCAGGAGAGTTTTGCTTTCTAACATGTTTTTAGAAATCATATCTTCACAAAAGTCATTTTATAACATCTCCCGGTTGTTTCCATAAAAGTTTCGTTTTCTAACATGCTTTTGAAGTTCATGGTACAATAAAAGTGACGCTTGCTAACATGCTTTTGGCGACATGTCTCCAGAGAGTCATGTTTCCTGAATGCTTCTGGAAATCATGTCTTCGGATAAAGTCATTGTTTTCTAACGAGCATCTGGAAATTATATCCCTAGAAAATCGTTTTCTCACATGCTTCCAGAGATCATGTCCCCAGAAAACTGGTTTTCTGACATGTTCTGGAAATCATGTCTTCAGAAAACTGATGTTTTCTAAAATACATCTCGAGATCATGTTCCCAAAAAATTCGTTTTCTAACATGCTTGTCGAGATCATACCCCATAACGTCGCGTTTCCTAACATGATTTTGCGAGTATGTCTTCAGGAGCACCATGATTTCTAATATGCTTATGGAAATCATGCCTTCAGAAGATTTCATTGTTTTCTAACATGCATCTAAAAATCATGTTCCTAGAAGATCGTTTTCTAAGATGCTTCTAGAAATCGTCTTCAGAAAAGTGGTTTCATAACACTTCTTGCGCACAACGAACCATTGTGCGCAGAAATAGAGTGGGCCACTAAATCAGAATGTCTTATAATGGGGGATTTTAACTTTCCAGATATTGACTGAAACTTGCGGATTTGGTCACTCGCACACTAGCAACGCTTTTGTGGATTTATTGGATGACTGTTTTTTTGCAGCAGCATGTTAGAGAGGCAACCAGAAGGAGCAATACTCTTGATCTGATTATCAGTAGTGATTATTCATGCATTAAGAATCTGCAGATAAAGGAACCACTAGGTGGGAGAGATCACAATCAGTAGATGTGGGAATTGCTTAAAGAAGTAATTACCATCAAGGCTAAAGGGAAGGGCTATTGCTTTCGTAAAGGTGACTTCTGTACAGTGGGATCAACTGATGATGTTACCAAAGTTGAATTCTAAATGGGAGGCCTTCAGGGAGTTAATCTTGGAAGCTACTAGGCTTCTCATACCAACTAAGAAATACTGTTCAAGGTTTAGGCTTAAATGGATGTCAGATGAATTAATGAGGCTCGTGGCAGAGAATAAAAATGCATAGGATGCATATAAATTATCAAGCAACTCAGAAGCCTATGGCAGATATAAGTTAGTCTGTAATCAAGTCACAAAGGAGGTTTGACAAGCGAAGCTGATTACAAGAAATCCTTGGCAAAGGAAGCTAAGAAAAACAGAAGGATTTCTTTACTTATATAAACTCTAAAGGGAAGGGGATGAATCATATTTGTCCACTGGATACCGATGTTTCCACTGTTGATGATCCTGCTCAGATAGCAAACAAACTGAATGAGTATTTTGCATCTACATTCACACGTGAGGAATTATTAAGGTTTGAAAATGGCAGAAGGTTATCAAATTGTTGCAGGGTGCTTAACGATTTTTAATAACTGAGATCAAAGTGAAGGAGAAATTGTTGAAGTTAAACATAAGAAAGGCACCTGGGATGGATGGAATCCATCCTGTTATATTAAATGAGGCAGCAAAGGAAGTAAGCAAACCCTTAGCCATAATTATGAGAGCATCCTTGGACTCGGAAAGGGGGGTCCCTATGGACTGGAGATATGTAAATGAATCCCCAATTCAAAAAGGGAGTTCAAACGGTGACAAAAGTAATTGCAGACCTGTTAATTTAACTTGTGTTCCGGGAAAAATAGTGGAGTCACTGGTTAAAGTTGCATTGCAGGATCATCTAGAAAAGACTGCAGTAATAGTTAAGACACAGCATGGGTTTGTTAAAGGGAGATCTTGCTGACCAATTTGATTTGATACTACGATGTGGTCACAAAGAACTGGATGCAAAGAATAATTTTGATATCGTATAGTTGGATTTCAGGAAAGCTTTTGATACTGTTGCACATGGAAGACTGCCGTACAAATTGAAGAGGTATCGCATTATGGGTAAGTTGCTACAATAGATAAAGGGATGGTTGAGTGGAAGACTGAAGAAAGTGGTAATGATTGGACACTGCTCTGTGTGGACTAATGTTATTAGTGGAGTTTCCCAGGGTTCGGTGTTGGGCCCATTTTTATTTTGTTTATTTACCAATGATATAGATGAAGGTATATCAGGCTTAATGTCCAAGTTTGCAGATGATACAAAGGTTGGCAAGAATGTTAACGACAGTAAAGACAGTATGCTACTCCACCTGGATCTAGATAAGTTGGGCAAATGGGCTGAAAAGTGGAAACTGAAGTTTAACATTGGCAAATGCAAAGTACTGCATATGGGTAGCAGTAATCCAAGAGAAAAGTACCAACTGTGTGGTACTACGCTCAGGGAGATGGAGAATGAAAAAGTCCCGGGATTAATTGTGCAGTCAAACATGAAGTTCTCTGAGCAGTGCAGACGGGCTGCCAGAGCAGGTCATGGAGTTTTGTCAATGATATACAGGAATTTTGCTAGCAGAGAAAAGGAGATGATTATCCTCTTGTATGGTCAGGCCACACCAAGAGTTCTGTGTACAGGCCTGGAGGCCTCATTTTAGGAAGGTTGTAGAGAGAAGGGCAACAAGATTGGTGAGAGGAACAAAGTGGTGCTGTTACTAAGAGAGGCTTAAGTTCTTTAAGTTGCAGCATCTGGCGTCTAGGCACCTGCGAGGTGATTTGATTGAGGTGTTTAAATAAGGCCTTGAATGGTGTAAGCAGGCTGAATACTGATGGGATACTTTCGCTTGCTCAGATTAAGAACCTGAGGGGGCATAAATTCAAATTGAGGAAAGACAGTTGTAGATTAGTTAATTACTGGAACAGACTTCCATCTGCTGTTGTGGAATTTGATATTTTAAATAAATTTAAGGCTGAAGTGGACAAACATTTGGAGTGACCTAATGGGTGAAATGGGAAGGTGAAATGCATAAGCTTTCTTTCTTGCATCATATGCCTCAACGAATGCTAATGTTAACAGGAGAGACTGCTTCTACAGGGATACACTTAAATAGAAAGGATGCAAGAATATTTGCTGATGCTATGGAGGCAGTGTTAGGTGGGTCGGAAAACTGCTAGCTTGGGGGGATTCAAAGACTAATAGAATAACAGTAGCCACTGGCAGAGGTGAAAGTGATTCTTGCACTGCTTCTATTGGAATGAGCCGCAGCCTGTAAAATAAGATGCAGGATATTTCAGAGACTGCTGGGAATCATTGGGGTACAAGTAAACACATGGGTTGTGTTAGGGTGGCTAAGAAAAAGAACAAGTGCATGTAT